>NC_138778.1:159508077-159986488 GCF_965119305.1 Pelophylax lessonae | reverse complement strand
GGGAACCAGTGGCGGCTGGTGCTCAAAAATTTTGGGGGGGGGGGGGTGCAAACAAAAATGTAACAGGCATTGCTTTGCGGCAAAAAAACGCTGTAAAAAAATTGCGTGACTTAAACAATCATTAAGTTGGTTCAAGATTGACCAGCGTGTCCCCATTCAATGCACAGTGACCAGCATGTCCCCCATCAATGCACAGTGTCCAGCGTGCCCCCCATCAATGCACAGTGACCAGCGTGCCCTTCCCATCAATGCACAGTGACCAGCATGCCCCCCCCATCAATGCACAGTGACCAGCGTGCCCCCCCATCAATGCACAGTGACCAGCGTGCCCCCCCCCATCAATGCACAGTGACCAGCGTGCCCCCCCCCCCCATCAATGCACAGTGACCAGCGTGCCCCCCCCCCCCCATCAATGCACAGTGACCAGCGTGCCCCCCATTCAATGCACAGTGACCAGCATTCCCCCCCCCCCCCCCCATCAATGCACAGTGACCAGCATTTCCCCCCCCATCAATGCACAGTGACCAATCAGGTTCTATAATCCGATGACGAGTGACTTACCTGCTGCCTTCTTCAATCTTCAGCACTCTCTCTCTCCCTGAGAGCATGCCGCTGCACGCATGCACTGTAGAAGCGGAGGAGGTGGGTGGAGCGTGGAGGCGGAGCCAACTGCGCTGTGATGAATGATGTGGCACCCGAGGCGGACCGCACCCCTCCCTGCCCCTGCCTGCATGATTGGTCCAGGCTGGAGTCTGGACCAATCACAGCCAGGACAGGAGTTAGTGGGGGAGTATCGGGGAGCATTGCTCTGCGCCCCGATGACACCCAGACCGGCGGCCAATCGGCGCCTCTGCCTGGGCCACGTGGGATGCCAACCCCCCCCCCCCTATAGCCAACAATAGGTCCGGCGCCCCATAGTGGCTTTAAATGGTAATTTTTTTTGTTAAGATGATTGGGGGGGGGGGGGGGCGGCGCCCCTGTGCCCCCTATCGACCGGCCGCCACTGCTGGGAACCATGAGGTAGTTTACAGAACAGTCTATGAACAATGAGATAGCTCCATAACAGTTAAAGTCTCATAGCTGTGGACCATGAGATAGCTCCAAAACAGTTAAAAGCAGGGTTCCATGGAAATCTAGGCTTCCACCAGAGGTTGTTGGGGGGTTCCATGAGTAATAAACAATTTAGATCATTCAGATAAGTTCCCACTGATACCTTTGATCTTTTTAGCAAGGGGAAAGGGGGTAATTCTTCCCAATGTTCCCAGTGTAAGGAGCATTCTTCCCACTGATCATTAATGTATCATGAGTTGTAGATATAGTAGTGTGGAAAAGGCCGATTTAAAGTCTCATAGCTGGGGGACCATAAGATAGCTCCAAAATAGTTAAAGTCTCATAGTTGAGGACCATGAGACAGATCTCTCATTACGCTGTTTTAGGGAGTCAGTCAGGGTCCCTATTCACAAGTTCTACACAGCTACATCCTCAGACTTGATTTCTTGATAGGGAGGTCCATCAGTCCAGAAGTGCTTCAGGGGCATGCAGCCACCTGAAGCTCACAGAACCTTCCCTGGCAGAAGAAAGACAGACCGGCAATCTCCTCCAGGCTTCAGGCTAGTTCCCAGCTCCCAGTCCTTCTGGACATCCCACCCCAGGGATTGGCCAGGGCATTGCAAATATTCAGACCATTCATTTGAATTTCCCACCCTAAGCGCTGGAAGCTTAGTAATTTCAGTAAAAAAAAAAAAAAAAACACATTAAAAAGTTACATTTTAGGTGGTACAACGCAATAAATTACCCAATTTTTTTGGTAAAATACATACCCAACATGTCGAAGCCTAAACATTTCAGTACCCTATATTTTTCATAGGCGACCCTTTAAAAGCCCTCTTGGGTCATCAGTTTAGTGTTACAAAGGAGGTCTGGTGCTAGAATTACTGTTTTCATCTTGACATGCGCGGTGATATGTAACATGTGTAAGGCAATCAACATTGTCAGGCACAGGCGCTTCGCCACGTCCATTTACGTTTGTACGTGCCTCAATTTTTTTTTTTTTGGGGGGGGGGGGGGGGGGGAAGGAGGATGCGCTTGACTGTAACTTTAAAGTGGTTGTAAAGGCACCAGGTTTTTTTACCTTCATGCATTCTATGAAGCTCCACTAAACGTGCATAAATTAAGAAAAGTTCACTAAAAATCTGGCTGCAATCAAAAGGTGAAGGTGATCCACACAATTAACCCATTGGGTGCTGCATGCAGTCCTCCTGTGATCATATAATTGGGCAGCTGCTTACCAGATTCCAAATCTTAATAGGCACATATAAAATAGCTTGACCACGGTGACCGGACCCAATGCTGGATGATCACTGCAGCGGGTGTAGAGCTTCCCGGCACTGCGAGGAGGGACGCTCCTGCTACACCAGGCTGGGAATTGATACTAGCCTCCAACACCGGCACTCCCTTGGACACTAACCCTCAGACTCCCCACATGTGAACCAGGATGTCCGGCAATAGCACAGTGCAATGAAAAGAAATAAAGCGGCCAATAGTGCATTAACCTTTAAAATTTTTATTAAAAACAAATGCAATTGCACTTACATGAAGGTGAATGAAAACGGCTTGTAAAACTTTGTAGATGACTGGATTGCTCGGCCGCCTGCAGTGTGGACTGAGCAGCGTGACGGTACCGCCCTCCACCCTCTTACTTACCTGAGCCCCGACGATCCAATGATGTCCACGGGAACCTTGCCTCTAGGGGGCTCACACTCCTCATTGGCTTTTGGCATCAATGGCAATGGCTCCCACTACTGTCAATCATAGCCAGTGAGCCAATCGGGAGATGGAGAGGGGGGAGCCAAACCGCGGCTCTGCGTGTGAATGGAGACACAGGGCCGCAGGTCAGGGGTGCATCTACTTGGGTTCCCCCAGAGCAAGCTGCTTGCCGTGGGGGCACCCAGCAGGAGCGCTGGAGAGGGACCCAAGAAGAGGAGGATCTGGGCTGCTCTGTGCAAAACCACTGTACAGAGCAGGTAAATATAACATGTTTCCTATTAGAGAAAAAAAAAACAAAAAAAAAAAAAAAAACCACAAGATTTTAGTAGCAGTTTAAATTTTACAAATTAAAAAAACATCTTTTTTTTTTAATTTACCTTTTTTTCCCCCTCTGATTTTTTTTTTGGCGACAAGTTCTCTTCAATGAGACATCCAGGGTCTAAAAGACCCCTTATCTCTCCTCTCTGCTCCAGTGTAGTGCATTACATTCTTTACCATCCTTGAGGGGCAGTGAAACTGAACGGGGACCTGTCCCGCACATGGGCAAGCGGAGCCCGGGGAGAATTTGGGCGGCATACAGATTGCATGGCTGAATTTGCATTGCATTCGGACCAAAGTGGAGCAGGACCCTTTTTTTTGGTCCGCACCAGAATCGGATCGCATGTGTGTCCAAATTGACAGTTTGCACTGCGATATGCAAACTAATCTGGGGGCATCTGCCGGCTGGTAAGTCCCGAATGAAGCCGGATTCTGCTTTGATCGGGTCTCCTAACATGTAAAAGGGGAAGCGACACCACAACATCACTTTCGGTTTACTGGGCTGCCAACTGCGCCGATTTATAAAAAAAACTGTCAGTACTCAAAAATGCAGATTTAGACGTTTTGAATACTTTGAAGTGCAGTGGAGGGGCTTGGGGTATTTTAGACCCCCGATCCCTCCATAAAAAGAGTACTTGTCACTGCCTGTTACTGTCACAAGGGATGTTTACATTAATACTGACAGCAGTAAAAAAAGATTTTTTTTTTTCCCCCAAGAAACCGTGTTAAAAATAAAATAAATAGAAAATAAATAAATAAAAATTAAAAAGCTCCCCCGTCAGCTCGCACACCAAAGAAAAGATATACGTAAGTCGCGCCCACAAATTTAAACAGTGTTCAAATCACACATGTGAGGTATCGCCGAGATCGTCAGAGTGAGAACAATAATTCTAGCAAAAGACCTCCTCTGTAACTCTAAACTGGTAACTGTTAAAAAATGTTCAAGTTTCGCCTATGGAGATTTTTTGTACCGTAGTTTGTCGCCATTCTACGAGTGTGCACAATTTTTTTTTTTAAAGGTGTTTATATGTTTTCTTGCAAAATTCAAAAATAAACAACTGAACAGAGAAACAAAACAGCATACAATGGTAAGGGGGGGGGGGAGGGCCCACTCTCAAGGGGGGCCCCGCCCCAGAACCTGAACGGGGCTAGTCATAGCCTATTATATTATACACCAGTACCCCTGCAGAGGCACTAAAGGTGTATTTAAACGAAAGACAACCAGCCAAACACACACACACACACACACACACATATACCAACCACACACATTCACACAGATACACACCACCCTCCACCATCCATGCACCCACCAAGGGGGGTGAGGGGGCAAGCAAAGGTACCTTACATATGTCAGTAGCATCAGAGGAAGCATTTTCGCCTCAATTCCATGACTTACAAACTCTGAGACAACAGTGTCCATCCAGAAGGAATCCTCTATATCAGGGGTAGGGAACCTATGGCTCTTGATGGCTGCATCTGGCTCGCAGACAAATCTTTAGCAAAAGGGGGGCGTGTCCGGACGTGAGCTGCGCTGGACGTGTAGTCCCAGAGCTCCGGCGCGTCTACTACCCAATCCAGTGCCATCCGCGTAGCTGTGCCCGGTGCCAAGGAGATTTCTGCACCCATCGACGGTACACTTTGTAGGCTACCCACCGCTACCCTCAGTTCGTTTCTGGGTGACCAGATTGCCGCGCTAAAAGGACCCCGCGGCCTACTCGCGGTACCGCCGCCGACTCGTGTGCTGTGCATCCGAGGGCCTTGGCAATCACCGCCCGGTAAGGAGACCTGCCATCCGCTCCCTGTGCCCCGACAGACACGATCTCCTTCCCCTCTGACACCCGGGGACCCACGGGAGCTGCCTCTCAGATCCACGTCTGAGGCCTTCAGCGGCCGGCCGCCATTTTCTCAGGGCCTATACTCCCCTCCATCACTCGCAGGCCTGCAGGCGCTTCACCACTCCGGCCTCATTGCATACCTGGCTGCTCTGCTCTCTTCCGGACTCCAGGTACTTGCACACGGCTCCATCTACTCACTGGATAGCTGCAGCCCATGAATATTATTATTATTAAAGCGGAGTTCCAGCCTTTTCTGTGTTTATTAAAAGTCAGCAGCTACAAAAAGTGTAGCTGCTGACTTAATAAACACACACTCTCACCTGTCCCACGATCCAGTGATGCGGCAGCGCCAAAAGCCTCGATCCTCTCCCTCTGGTATCGGCGGCGCCAGCATCACTGGTGTGGGCACCCGGCTGTGACAGCTTGCGGCTTCACAGCCAGGTACGCACTGCGAATGCGCAAGTTGCGCTGCGCGTCTTAATTGGCCGGCAATCTTCTGGGACCTTTAACATGTCCCAGAGGATTGCAGGGAGGGGGAGAGGAGAACTTCCGCTCAGGGCGCCGTGGCGCTCCGAGCGGAAGTGGGAACGGGTACCTGTCAAAACTAGGTACCCGCTCCCCCCCCCCAAAAAATGACATGCCAAAAGGTGGAATGTCAGGGGGTTAGGACTACTTAAAGCGGAAGTTCCACTTTTGGGTGAAACTCTGCTTTAATAAAGGATCCCGACTCCCGCAATATAGTGTATGGCTCTACCGGAATTACATTTGAAAATATGTGGTGTTCATGGCTCTCTCAGCCAAAAAGGTTCCTGACCCCTGCTCTATATCTATCCAGGGCTGCCAAATTTTAGAGAACATGTTGGGGCATGCCCTACTCTTATATATCAATTTGTACAGAGGCACATCACCATTTACCATACCACAGAATTGTTGTACCCTGGGTGGGCGGCTCAGCATTTTTCCAATTCAATAATATTTCCTAGCATAGAACAACAACACACGGATTAAGGTCCTAGCATGCGTACAGCGTACAAAGTCATTGAGTATACCCAGTAGTCCAACTCCCGGGGTGTGAGGCACCGGCAGGTGCAGAGTGACATCAAAAGAGTGTGTGCAATTTTAAACCGTAACATGCTAGGAAGACCTACGTCGCTGGACTCCTAGTGATTTCGGCTGCGAGCGCGGCACCGGAGGCATGCTCCCGCTGTGTTTAGACACAGCGGGAGTCGAGCCGGAGGAGGAGAGGTGGCGATTGCTGCCTCCCTTCCCCGATCGTCGGGGAAACTGTGAGAAGACCTGCCTGCTTATGTAAACAAAGCAGGCGGCTCTTCTCAGTGACAGACAGGATTCAGCATAGCTGAACCTGCAATCTCTGTCTGTGTCACAGAACCCCCTCCCCACACACACACACACACACACACACACACACATCAGTAAGCATGAGGCACACATTTAACCAATTGATCACCCATAGGGTTAACCCCTTCCCTGCCAGTGTCAGTATTGCAGTACCAGTTATTGATGGGGTAAATTCAAACTGCGCTAACTCAATAGTGACAAGTGAAAGCTGCCAGCACTTCAACCTGACATAAGTTGTGACAAAACCATAAATATATAAGTGCAGCGCTAAAAATATGCACACTACAATATATGCATCACCTAAAGTAATAATCATGTGAATGATAAAGAACAATTCCTCAATAGTGCAAATAAGAGGAAAACCTAGTCCATTATATTAAAGAAAGTCCCAAGTGAAAGATAACTTCCAACCATAAATTAGATGTGATGATAGTGACAGAATTCCAGCACCGACAAGGTAATAAGAATGCGCTCACCAAAAAAAACATGGACCCAAAATTTCATATAGAATATGGGTCATGTAAAGCAGATAATAGTAGCAGGTCTCTCCATACAGCACCACAGTTGCCAGATGTTATTGCCGGGATGACCAGAACACTCAGCAAAGGGATAACCAGACTTCCAGACCTGTGTCACATAAATAGAAATAACCAAAAAATGCAAACATAATGTGAAACCGCTTCAGCAATATTTATTAAAGGAAAAGGAATACACTTACAGACATCTTGTAAGACAACGCATGTAAATGAAGAGATGGCAGTACGTTTGACGCATTTCATCCAAAAGGATATATTCATAGGAGAGTTGCCAAAAAACCTGTTGGCGGCCGCCCGCCGCAGATATACTGCGGCACGCAGCCGCTCCTGCGCAAACCAACGTAAGTATACGTCGGTCGCGCGCCTGCAGCTAGGGGGCGAGCGTGCAACACAGGTAATGCGCTCCCGCCCCCGCTCATCAGCAGGGATGCGGATGCACAGGCAGGCGGCTCCGATTGCCGCCTGCCACCCGCGATCGTTCCCCACTGAGAGAGAAGGATGATCAGCTGTTGTAAACACAGCTGACCGTTCTTCTCCCTGGAATGATCACAGAGCTCCTGTGATCCTTCTATATAGGAACACAGGTCTCTGATCATTTCACAAGCCACGCCCCCCCACAGTTGAAACACGCCCCTAGGTACACATTTAACCCCTTGATCACCCACACTGGTAACCCCTTCCCTGCCAGTGTCATTCTAACAGTAACAGTGCATATTTTAAGCACGGATTACTGTAGTAATGTCACTGGTCCCCCCAAAAGTGTCAAAAATATCAGTTAGGGGTGAGATCTGTCCGCCGCAAGGTCGCAGTCCCGAAAAAAAAACAAAAAAAAAAAACACAACAACACACACACACACACTACAAAAAATGACCTAAATCTTTCCTGCAGTTAGTAAACGTGATAACTTTTGCGCAAACCAATCAATACACGCTTATTGCGATTTTTTTACCAAAAATATGTAGCAGAAAACAAATTGGCCTAAAATGTTTAGATTTTTACATTTTTTGGGGGGGAATGTTAAATAGCAGAATGTGAAAAATACTTTTTTTTTTTTTTCAAAATTGTAGCTCTTTTTATGTTTGTAGCGCAAAAATTAAAAATCGCACAGGTGACCAAATACCACCAAAAGAAAGCTCCATTTGTGAGGAAAAAAGGACTTCAATTTTATTTGGGTACAGCGTCGCACAACCACGCAATTGTCTGTTAAAATAACGCAGTGCCGAATCGCAAAATAGGGCCTGGTCATTAAGGGGGCAAATCCTTCCGGTCTTAAAGTGGTTAAAAGACCGCAGCGAAAATACCGTTACAAAAAAAAAAAAAAAAATGCAACAATCGCCATTTTATTCTCCAGAGTCTTTGAAAAAAAAAAAAAAAACATTTTATGCGGGGGGGTTCCAAGTCATTTTATAGCAAAAAATACAGAATTTTAACTTTTAAACAACGTGTCAGAAATAGGCTTGGTCCTTAAGTGGTTAATTCATTTTTTATATTCAAACTCCCCCATCCATCCATCCATGTCTTTTGTCGGGAAATCACTCCCCTAGCATTTCTGGCCAAGGTAATCTTGAATAAGTACAACAATTCTCCTGCGCTCAAGTGATGTATGATGGAGGGGAAAAGATGTTTCAAGTGGACTTAGACAGGTGTAGCTTGTGGTCTTGCTGCCCCCTCAGGATCAATGGTATCCAAAATACACTAGAAAACAACAAAGGAGCAGGGCGCACCGACCTAGTGCATTACCACTAAAAGAGTTTATTAAAATAAGAGGTATAAATAATACTCACAAAACAAGAGTGGGTATCACACATAACAGCATAATCAACACAAAATCTCCAAGGTAGCCAAGATACTACGCGGTGCTGGATAGCATGCAGTGAACCGCACGAGTCTGCTCATCTTGGCTACCTTTTGTGTTGATTATGCTGTATGTGTGATACCCACACTTGTTTTGTGAGTATTATTTATACACTGTGTATACTGACATGTATGTAGTGTGTACTGAGCTGTAGGTGTGCTGCACTGTGTAAACTGACATGTATGGAGGGTGTATTGGGCTGTATGTGTGCTGCATTGTGTATACTGACCTGTATGGAGGATATACTGAGCTGTATGTGTGCTGCACTGTGTATACTGACATGTATGGAGGGTGTACTGAGCTGTAGGTGTGCTGCACTGTGTATACTGACCTGTATGGAGGGTGTACTGAGCTGTAGGTGTGCTGCACTGTGTAAACTGACATGTATGGAGGGTGTACTGAGCTGTAGGTGTGCTGCACTGTGTATACTGACATGTATGGAGGGTTTACTGAGCTGTATGTGTGCTGCACTGTGTATACTGACATGTATGGAGGGTGTACTGAGCTGTATGTGTGCTGCACTGTGTATACTGACATGTATGGAGGGTGTACTGAGCTGTAGGTGTGCTGCACTATGTATACTGACCTGTATGGAGGGTGTACTGAGCTGTAGGTGTGCTGCACTGTGTATACTGACATGTATGGAGGGTGTACTGAGCTGTATGTGTGCTGCACTGTGTATACAGACATGTATGGAGGGTGTATTGGGCTGTATGTGTGCTGCACTGTGTATACTGACCTGTATGGAGGGTGTACTGAGCTGTAGGTGTGCTGCACTGTGTATACTGACCTGTATGGAGGGTGTATTGGGCTGTATGTGTGCTGCACTGTGTATACTGACATGTATGGAGGGTGTACTGAGGTGTATGTGTGCTGCATTGTGTATACTGACCTGTATGGAGGATATACTGAGCTGTATGTGTGCTGCACTGTGTATACTGACCTGTATGGAGGGTGTACTGAGCTGTATGTGTGCTGCACTGTGTATACTGACCTGTATGGAGGGTGTATTGGGCTGTATGTGTGCTGCACTGTGTATACTGACATGTATGGAGGGTGTACTGAGCTGTAGGTGTGCTGCACTGTGTATACTGACCTGTATGGAGGGTGTACTGAGCTGTAGGTGTGCTGCACTGTGTAAACTGACCTGTATGGAGGGTGTACTGAGCTGTATGTGTGCTGCACTGTGTATACTGACATGTATGGAGGGTGTATTGGGCTGTAGGTGTGCTGCACTGTGTATACTGACATGTATTTCCTGATATGTATACAAAAAATGAATTCTGTATGCAGGCCAACTAATCGGCTGACCAACTAATCGATTATGAAAATAGTTGGCAACTATTTTCATAATCAAATTGTTTCAGCCCTACAGACATCGCATGTGATTCGGAGCACACTGCTCTACAAATCACATGAGATGTCTGTGCTATACGAATTCAGCCATACAGATTGTATGGCTGAATTTGCATCGCATTCGGACACAATTCGCCTTTTTTGGGTCTGCACCAGAATCGGATTGCATGGCTGTTCACACCTATGTGATCCGATTCATGTCCGAACTGACAGTTCGCACTGCGATATGCAAACTGATCTGGAGGTGCCCCTAACTTTGTATTGGCACCACCCCGCAATTTGCATATGGCAAGACATTTTGGAAAATTTCATGCTCCCAACTTTGTGGGAACAGTTTGGCAATGGCCCCTTCCTTTTTCAACATGACTGCACACCAGTACACAAAGTTTGGAACATCAAATTGTCCAAAATGTCTTGGTATGCTGACGCCTTTAGAGTTCCCTTCACTGGAACTAAGGGGCCAAGCCCAACCCCTGAGAGCCGGTTCACACTGGGGCGACCTGTCAGGCGACCTGGTTGCCTGACAGGTCGCCTGCCATAGAGAAGCTGTGGACCCTTTCTAAAAGGAGCGACACAAGTCGCTCTGACTTAGAAAAAGGGTCTGGAGCTTCTTTGGGGCGACCCGGAGCGACCTGCATTGACTTCAATGTTATGAAGTCCGTGCCGGCCGCTCCGAGGTGGCGGTGCGAGCAGCACACCGCGACTTGTGAGGTCGCCCCGGCAAGTCGGATCGCTCTAATGTGAACCGGCTCTTAAAAACAACCTTACACCATAATCCCCCCCCCCAGCAAATAAGTTTGGGACAGAAGAACTTGACTGGCCTGCACAGAGTCCTGACCTTAACCCAGGGGTCTTCAAACTATGGCCCTCCAGTTGTTCAGGAACTACAATTCCCATCATGCCTAGTCATGTCTGAGCATGTCAGAGTTTTACAATGCCTCATGGGACGTGTAGTTCCATAACAGCTGGAGGGCCGTAGTTTGAGAATCCCTGCCTTAACCTGATAGAACACCTTTGGGATGAATTAGAGTGGAGACTGCAAGCCAGGCCATTTGCTTACCCTTGCTTTGTGCACTGGTGTGCAGTCATGATGGAACAGAAAGGGGCCATCCCCAAACTATTCCCACAAAGATGGGAGCATGAAATTGCCAAAAATATCTTGGTATGCTGACACCTTAAGAAGTTCCCTTCACTGAAACTAAGTGGCCAAGACCAAGCCCTGAAAAACAACCCCACACCATAACCCCCCTCCACCAAATCACTCGGACCTGTGCACAAAGCAAAGCCCATAAAGACATGGATGAGAGAGTTTGGAGTGGAGGAACTTGACTGGCCTGCACAGAGTCCTGACCTCACCCGATAGAACACCTTTGAGGTGAATTAGGAGTGCCGACTGCAAGTCAAGCCTTCTGATTCAACATCAGCACCTTACCTCACAAAATGCGATTCTGAAGAATGGTCAAACATTCCCATACTCCTAAACCTTGTGGACAGCCTTCCCAGAAGAGTTGAAGCTGTTATAGTTGCAAAGAGTGGGCCAACTCAATATTAAACCCTAAAGACTAAGACTGGGATGCCATTACAGTTTGTGTGCGTGTAAAGGCAGGCGTCCCAAAACTTTTGGTAATATAGTGTACCATTACATATATTGAAAAAAAAATGATGGACAGCCGTTTGGTGATGTCAGAGGCCACACTTGAGGTCCCCTCTGTCTGGTAGGTTGACCACCATTGGTTTAGATGCAAATTGCAGTTAGGATTTGAAAAAGGTTCATTATTTTGAGGTCTTCGGTTTCACCCTTTTATATTCTATGCTTTACACACCTAGCCATTGTAATCAATGGAACATGCACTTCATGATGTCATACTTTCCAGTCTAAGGTCCATGACACATCATGGGCAACTCATAAGTGCCAAAAATAGACTTCTGTATATTACTAATCAGATGACAATACAAAGCAGCTCATGTGGCACAGGCCACTGAGGACAAACATAGGAGCCACCATCATGGATAGAAATACGTTACCTTGGTTCTTAAAAAGGTGCAGAGCCTTTTGCCTTTAATTGCCTAGAGTGTCACAACTATAGAATGAGCATGCAACCAGAAGAAAATTAGAAGATCCATAAAGTCCTTCCAGGCTTGTTCTGGGACAATACCATGTAAACGGTAGTGATGACAGCCCTGGAGCTGGTACCCTTACAAAACAAGTCAAAAAGGTAACATGTCTATAGCCTCGTTTGGTCAAATTCACATTAAAGCAGAACTCCACCCAAAAGGGGAAAGTTCCACTTTAAGTCCTCCTCCTCTGCCACACTTGGCATGTAATGTTTTTTTTTTTTTGGGGGGGGGGGGGGGGTTAGGGGTTCCCAGTTTCGACAGGTTCTTCTGGAACCCTAAGGTTCCTCCAGAGGTTTCTATAGGTTCTTTGAGCAATGAGCAATTGCTGCCTCTCAGATAAATAACCACCCACACCGCAATGACCGTTAGATGGCTCCACACAATGTGTCGAAGCCGCGAGGCTTTGCACGGTGGCAAAAAAAAAGTATGGGGAGGCCGTGCCACAACCACACTGCAACTGCATCTTCATTACGCAGTTGTGGTGTGGTGAAGAAGGATTTCAGAGTGAAATCTCCCTTCAAACGGGTGTGTTGGAATGGGACATATTACCTCCCAATCACCTGCTTGCTGCAGTCCACCTCTTGCTGGCAAAGGGATTATGGATCACAAGTCAACAGTATTGTTCATGTGAAAGGTGGCTAAAAGGGGAACATTCCTCCCCGCTGACCGCCAGTGCAAGGGAGGAGCGTCCTCCCCGCCAGCGCAAGGGAGGAGCGTCCTCCCCGCTGACCGCCAGCGCAAGGGAGGAGCGTCCTCCCCGCTGACCGCCTGTGCAAGGGAGGAGCGTCCACCCCACTGACCGCCAAAGTAGAGAAGGAGCGTCCTCCTCAATGACAGCCAAAGTAAGGAGCGTCCTCCTCAATGACCGCCAACGTAAGGAGCGTCCTCCTCAATGACCGCCAACGTAAGGAGCGTCCTCCTCAATGACCGCCAATGTAAAGAGTGTCCTCCTCAATGACCAATGTAGGAAGCATTCTTCCCATAGACCATATGTGTAAGAAGATTTCTTCCCACTGATCACCAACATGAGGAACATGCTTTACCAATGCCCACAAACGTAAGGAGTATTCTTCCCAATGCCCACAAAACGTAAGGAGTATTCTTCCCAATGCCCACAAAAAACGTAAGGAGTATTCTTCCCAATGCCCACAAAACGGAAGGAGTATTCTTCCCAATGCCCACAAAACGTAAGGAGTATTCTTCCCAATGCCCACAAAAAACGTAAGGAGTATTCTTCCCAATGCCCACAAAAAACGTAAGGAGTATTCTTCCCAATGCCCACAAAAATGTAAGGAGTATTCTTCCCAATGCCCACAAAACGTAAGGAGCATTCTTCCCAATGCCCACAAAAATGTAAGGAGTATTCTTCCCAATGCCCACAAAACGTAAGGAGCATTCTTCCCAATGCCCACAAAACGTGAGTATTCTTCCCAATGCCCACAAAACGTGAGTATTCTTCCCAATGCCCACAAAACGTAAGGAGTATTCTTCCCAATGCCCACAAAACATAAGGAGTATTCTTCCCAATGCCCACAAACGTAAGGAGTATTCTTCCAAATGCCCACAAACATAAGGAGTATTCTTCCCAATGCCCACAAACATAAGGAGTATTCTTCCCAATGCCCACAAACATAAGGAGTATTCTTCCCAATTCCTACAAAACGTAAGGAGTATTCTTCCCAATGCCCAACATGCCAATATCCCCTGAGTTATGGATACAGTATAGTACCTGTTGTCAGGAATTCCCTAATGTGCAGTACAAACAGTAACATTTTTAAACGGTTGAGAAACACATAAATAACCTTTCAATTTATCGTCCATTTGGCGGAAGTTTTCCAAACTTTTCCTTCAAATTTTTGGTTTAAAAACGTCACAACTGATTTTCGATCTGTGCCCATTAACTGGATGAAAAACGACCTGACCAAATGACAGATTTTCAAACTATATTCCGTCTAGTGTATGGGCATCATACGAGCTGAAAGTTATTTAAGGGTTCCTCCATGGGAAAGCACAAACCCCTTGGCACCAATACCAGCTAACTGCTAAGCTGGACTGACTGGCTCCTGGACTCTGCATAGAAGTGTCAACCACCAAACTAGACTTTATTCAGACTACAGCACAGAAGAACCATATTCATTATCCCGGAGGACTACAATAGGTCCAGCTTTGGTACCACCAATACCATAAAAAACTATTTTAGTCAGGAACGTTAAACACACAGCCTAATTCACTAAGCTATAACACACATGTGATAGTGTTCCATATTTCAGCCATGCGATTGTTACCTTCAGATCTCATTGCAGAAAATAACGACTGGTACGGCAAATAAAAAATGACTATACAGTATCTTAGAAAATGTAACCTTTGGTCCCAATACAAGACATACTTATATCTCTGCTCATTCCTTCACTCTACTTACCAGCTGCATCGCTTAGTCTTGGGGCACTTAGTAACTGGTCCAGTACCCTCCCCAGAAGAGCCTCTGGGGTATCCGGGGCAAGCAGCAGTCCAGGAGGAGAGAGTGTCCATCCACCAGATCCAGGCGGTGGGGTCACCGGTTCCGAAGGCGACAGTTCATCGGAGGAGAAAGACAGGGGGGACCGCAGTCCATCCGGCAGCTCCAAGCAGTCATGGGAAGGCGTGGGTCCACCACTGGGGTCTTCCTCGCATTTCTCCCCGCCGGACGAGTCCCCCGGGTTATCCCTCAGGAAGGAGGGCAGAATCTTGGACACGCTTTGCCTTCGGTGGAGGTGCTTAGGACCTGAGATGTGGGAGCTCTGCTTCTTTAAAAATTTCTCCAAAGGCTTCATGGTTTTGGAAGGTTGGTGGAAAAGCAGGAACAGAAAAGGGGGCTGGGCCCCCCCCAAAACATCAAGGCACTAGAAGGCTAAGAATCGCATCCCTATGGGAAAACGCCTGAATATTACAGGGGTGGCTATGGGAATCTTACCAAAAAAAAAAAGAGGGGGGGTCCAATAACGACGGAATTCCGGAGCACCCAAAATGAAACGCCGGTGTCACCGGATGGATTGTATAAAATGGATAGTGCCAAATGTGACTCCTCCCTGTAAGAATAGTGTCAGGAATCCCCCAGTTGTCAGTAATAAAGGGAAATGGTAATGTGGAGCGGTGATTGTCCCTGGGGGGGTCTCCTTGGAATCAGATGACCGTCCTCTGTCTTCCAGCAGGTGCCAGGCTCTCTCCACACATAGACAGCACCTGTCTCCTCTTCCCAGCTGTCTCTCTGCTGCTCCAGGGATGTCTAATCCTTCCTTCTCCTCTGATTCCTCACATGCCCCCCTCTTTGCTTGTCCCCCCTCCTCCTTTGTTCCCCCTGGCTTCCCAGAGGAGGGAGGGAGGCAGTGGGAGGGATGGAGGGAGTGCTGTGTAAGAAGGGGGGGGGTGGGGGGGTTTAATTAAAAGCTGTGAAAGTGACAGCAGGAAAGCCCAGTGCTGCTGGCAGAGAGGTGTGCAGCCTTCCAGTCAGCTCCACGCTCCCGGTCTAGGTGCAGCCAATGCTGGTGTATGAGGGGGAGGAGGGGTCCCACACTGAGGATGTGTGGAAGAGGGAGGGGCTGCGTGCTGCGTCTGGCCCCTCCCTCTCTGCTTGCCCTGAGATCCCTCCCCCCTCCCTCCATGGATTTACCTGTCTCTGCTTTCTGCACCCCATGCACATGGCTGCCTGGTCTGTCCCCCTCCCCCAGGGTAATGTCCCCCTCTCAGGCCTCCTTCACACTGACAGGGACAGGCATGCTTGTTTCAGGACGTTTCTATTCTATAAGGACCACTTCACATCATACAAACGCAGTCCAAAGATGCTTTTCTGCAGGCGCGTAATTCATGCGGTCCAGTGCGCTTTTTGTGATGCCTTTTACGAGCTGAAAAACGCTCAGGTGTGAACAGGGCCTTGGAAAAAACGCACTGGACCGCATGAGAAACGTGCATCCGGACTGCGTTTATATGGCGTGAAGTGGTCCTTCTAGAAAAACGCTCATCTCTGAGGCTGCATTCACATGTCAGCGTATGACAGAATCACCGCGATTCCACCCGCGATCCGGAGATCATTGCAAATCGCGGGACGCCTGTGCATTGCCCGTGATTTGCAATAGCACCCCAAACGCTGAGCGATGTTGCCGCGATTTCCGCGCGAAAAAAAAAAATTGCGGGACGCATTACGCCCAAAAAAGTACAAGAGCTTCTTTGGAGCGTATTGCGTCCCGCAATTTTTTTTGCGCGATGTTACCGCGATTCGGCAGGCGGAAATCGCAGCAACATCGCTCAGAGTTTGGGGTGCTATTGCAAATCACGGGCAACGCACAGGCGTCCCGCGATTTGCAATGATCTCCGGATCGCGGCGATTCTGCCCTCGATCCATACGCTGACATGTGAATGCAGCCTGAAGTCTCAAAACGCCCAACATGCAAAATCCCATTCATTTCAATGGGCACTGTTCACATCTGAGCGTTTTGTCTCCTGAAGAAAAACGCCTGCAGCTCAAACGTTCACATCTTGGCGTTGCTATTACGGGCGTTTTTATGGGCGTTTTTGCAGGCGTTTTACAAGGGTTTTTTGTGCAGGCGTTTTTAGATTGAATAGAGACCAATGGAAAACGCCTGTAATCTGCCCAAAAAGAAGTTCATGTACTTTTTTGAGCATTGGGCATTTTGCTCAAAGCGTCAAAATACTCAGATGTGAACAGGGGCCATTGAAATGAATAGGATTTGTCTTGTTGGATGTTTTGAGAGCTGATCCTAGAGCAGAAAAACTCCCCCAAAACGCCTAGATGTGAACGGAGCCTAATGAGTTTCTTTTTTGGCAGATTACAGGCATTTTTGTTAGATCTTAAGCCCCGTACACACGCACCGATTGTTGGCTGTATATTTTCGGCCAACGTCCGATTGGCCGATTGTCGGCTTGTTAGTATGATGCTTCCGACAACCGACTGCGACTTTTCAGCCAAACAAAATCTGGTGTACATGCTATAAAATTTTTGTTGGCCGTCACCAGAACGGCCGATTGTTCGTCAGTCAGTACAGATTTCGGCCGACAAAAGTCAGATGAGCAAGACTGGGCATGCTCAGAGAAGAAAAAACACACGGAAAGTTAACCAGCACATGACATCACTTCTGAAGTTGGTTGTTGTTGGCCGACAAAATTTGTGTGCAGTCTAGAGCACATTTCAACCAACACAACAACACTGGACAAAAGACGGCCGATCGGTCGGCCGACAATCGGTGCGTGTGTACGAGGCATAAGGCTCCATTCACATATAGGCGTCCCGGATCGCAGGTAGAATTGCTTTGATTCTGCCTGCAATCCCGAACAATCGCAAGGGATACCCGTGCGATTCCTGTGACTTGCAATGGCACCCCAAATGCGGCGCGATTGTCGCCCGATGACTCACAGTAAAATCGCGCAAACAGAATTGTGGGATGCCTGTCGCCCCAAAAAAAAGGACAAGAACTTATTTTGGGCAACAGGCGTCCCACAAGTCGGTTCGTGTGATTTTACCATAATTGGTCGGGCGGCAATCACGCCAAAATTGCGCCGTGTTTGGGGTGCTAATGCAAGTCACGGGAATCACACAGGTGTTCCGCAACTTGCAATGGTTCGGGATCGTGGGCAGAATTCTGCCCGCAATCCAAGACACCTTTATATGAATGCCTGTCTCCAAACACCTGCAAAAAAACGCCCAAAAAAACGCCTGAATACGATACGCTCAGGTGTGACTGGAGCCTTAGGCTATGTTCACATCTAGGCGTTGCTGTTTTTGCAGGTGTTTTTGTGAGGGCATTTTTAGGTTGACAAGTGACCAATGAAAAAAAAAAATCTGCCAAAAAAAGCTCATGTACTTTTTTTGAGCAACGGGCGTTTTCCTTAAGGCGACGGAAAACTCTCATATGTGAACAGGAGCCATTGAAATGAATGAGATTTGTCTTGTTGAGAGTTTTTAGAGCTGAGGCTTAGAGCAGAAAAATCGCCCAAAAATGCCTAGTTGTGAACAGAGCCTTAGGGCCGGTCCAGTGCGTTTTTTTCATAAGGCAGATCCAGTGCCTTTTTTCTTAGGGCCGGTCCAGTGCCTTTTTCTCTAAGGCTACGTTCACATGTCAGCGTAGCAATCGCGGGCAGAATCACCGCGATCCGGAAATCATTGCAAATCGCGGGACGCCTGTGCGTTGCCCGTGATTTGCAATGGCACCCCAAACGCTGCGCGATGTTGCTGCGATTTCCGCCTGCCGAATCGCGGTTACATCGCGCAAAAATAATCGCAGGACGCATGATGCCCCAAAGAAGCTCTTGTACCTTTTTTGGGCGTCATGCGTCCCGCGATTTTTTTCGACAGGCGGAAATCGCGGCAACATCGCACAGCGTTTAGGGTGCCATTGCAAATCACGGGCAATGCACAGGCATCCCACAATTTGCAATGATTCCCGGATCGCGGGCAGAATCGCGGTGATTCTGCCCACGATCACTAGGCTGACATGTGAACGTAGCCTTAGGGCCGGTTCAGTGCGTTTTTTTCTTAGGGCCGGTCCAGTGCATTTTTTTCTTAGGGCCGGTCCAGTGCGTTTTTTTCTTAGGGCCGGTCCAGTGCGTTTTTCTCTTAGGGCCAGTCCAGTGCGTTTTTTTTTAGGGCCGGTCCAGTGCGTTTTTTTCTTAGGGCTGGTCCAGTGCGTTTTTCTCTTAGGGCCGGTCCAGTGCGTTTTTCTCTTAGGGCCGGTGCAGTGCGTTTTTTTCTTAGGGCCGGTCCAGTGCGTTTTTTTCTTAGGGCCGGTCCAGTACGTTTTTCTCTTAGGGCCAGTCCAGTGCGTTTTTTTTAGGGCCGGTCCAGTGCGTTTTTTTCTTAGGGCCGGTCCAGTGCATTTTTCTCTTAGGGCCGGTCCAGTGCGTTTTTTTCTTAGGGCCGGTCCAGTGCGTTTTTTTCTTAGGGCCGGTCCAGTGCGTTTTTTTCTTAGGGCCGGTCCAGTGTGTTTTTTCTTAGGGCCGGTCCAGTGCGTTTTTCTCTTAGGGCGGTCCAGTGCGTTTTTTTCTTAGGGCCGGTCCAGTGCGTTTTTCTCTTAGGGCCAGTCCGGTGCGTTTTTGTTTTTAGGGCAGATCGAGTGCATTTTTTTTTCTGCTTCAAAAATGCATGGATAGTAGGTTATATGCTTTCCAATGGTTCACACCAGTTCCTGCAGTTCCAGTGCGTTCCAGATCCAGGGAAAAAAAGTAAAACATGCAACATTTTTCTTGTACTGGACTGTACTGGAACGTAGTAAAACGCATCAAAAATGCACCAGAATGCACCAAAAACACACTGGAACACACGTCCCTATTTAGAGCCAGTTCACTGACTGCACTGGTGTGAAGTATGCCATTGAAAACCATATAACCTACTATCCATGCATTTTTGATGCAAAAAAAAAAAAAAAAGCACTGGACTGCATGTCGCATATGCAATCAGTTCCAGAAAAAAAAAGTAGAACATGCTGAATCTTTCCTGCTGTAAAACGTATCAAAAACGCATCAAAAACACATGTCCTTATTTAAAGTTAGGAAGAAAGAGGGGGGGGGGAAATGCACTGGACCGCACCAAAAGCATGCATGCAGAAAAGCATCCAGAACGCATCTAGACTGCGTTTCCATGGTTTGAACTGGCACTGAGGGCCGGGTCACACCACATCTCCTAGAGGTCAAGTGGTTAAAATCACAACATTCATTTAGGGCCAGTACACACCACATGCAGTCCAGTGCTTTCTTTTCTGCATCAAAAACGCATGGATAGTAGATTATATGGTTTCAATGGCATAGTTCACACCAGTGCAGTCAGTTCCAGTGCGTTCCAGTTCCAGTAAAAAACAAAAACATGCTGCATTTTTTTCTGCACTGGACTGTACTGGAACGTGGTAAAATGCACCAAAAACACACTGGAACACACACGTCCTTATTTAAGGTTAAGAGAAATGAGGGGGGGGGGGGGGGAGGAAATGCACTGGACCGCAAAAAAACGCACTGGAACACACCGAAAATGCACATGCAGAAAAGCATCCGGAATGCATGAACTGTTCACACCATGGAAACGCAGTCCGGATGCGTTCCAGATGCTTTTCTGCATGCACGTTTTTGATGCAGTCCAGTGCATTCCCCCCCCCCCCTCTTTTTACTTAACCTTAAATAAGTACATGTGTGTTCCAGTGCGTTTAGTTGAATCCCTGTGCGTTATTGATGCGCTCTACCGCGTTCCAGTACAGTACAGTCCAAAAAATGCAGCATGTTATACTTTTTTTTCCTGGAACTGGAACGCACTGGAACTGACCACACTGGTGTGAACAATGCCTGTGGAAACCATATAACCTACTGTCCATGCGTTTTTGATTCAGAAATAAAACGCACTAGACTGCATGTGGTGTGAACATGCCCTAAAAAAAAAAAAAAAAAGGGGGGGGGGGGAAATTCACTGGACCGCATCAAAAATGCACCAAAAATTCAAATGCAGAAAAGCATTGGGAACGTATCCAGACTGCGTTTCTATGGGGTACACTGGCCCTAAAGGGCCGGGTCACACCACAACTTCCAGAGGTCAAGTGATTAAAATCACGACATTCATTTAGGGCCGATTTACACCACGTGCAGCCCAATGTATTTTTTTCCCTGCATCAAAAATGCATGGATAGTAGATTATATGGTTTTCAATGGCATAGTTCACACCAGTGCAATCAGTTCCACTGCGTTCCAGAAAAAAAAAAGTACAACATGCTGCATTTTTCCTGCACTGGACTGTACTGGATTGCAGTAAAACGCATCAAAAATGCACCGGAATGCACTGAAACGCATCAATAAGGCACCGGAACGTGCCAAAAACGTGCATGCAAAAACGCATCCTGAATGGATCTAAGGGGCAGTTCACACCACAAAAATGCATTCCAGATACATTCTGGATACGTTTTTGCTTACAGTTCACACAACACATAGTTCTGCCCGCAATCCGGATCGTTTAGGTGTGAATGGAGCCTTAGGGCCAGTTCACACCACAAAATGCACTCCAGATCTGCTCCGGATGTGTTTCTGCATGCGTGTTTTTTTATGGATTTTTTGATGCGTTCTAGTGTGTTTTTGATGCATTCCAAATGCTTTTTTTTTCCTGACTGTACTGGGGTCTGGTGCATTTTTTATGCATCTCAGTGCATTCCGGTGCGTTTTTGATGCGGTTTACTGCGTTCCAGTACAGTCCAGTGCAGGAAAAATGCAGCGTGTACTTTTTTTCTGAAACTGAAACGCCCTAGAACTGACCACACTGGTGAGAACTATGCCATTGGAAACCATATAACCTACTTTCCATGCGTTTTTGATGCAGAAAAAAATGCCCTGTGAACTGGCCCTAAATAAGGACATGTGTGTTCCAGTGCATTTTTGGTGCCGATTGCTGCATTTTTGATGCATTTTACTCTGTTCCAGTACAGTCCAGCAGAGAAAAAATGAAGCATGTTGTACTTTTTTCTAGAACTGGAACGTGCTGGAACTGATCGCACTGGTGTGAACTATGCCATTGGAAACCATATGACCTACTATTTATGCGTTTTTGATGCAGAAAAGTAACACACTGGACTGAATGTGGTGTGAACTGGCCCTAAATGCATGACATGATTTTAACCACTTGACCTCCAGAAGACTTTCCCCCCACCCCCTTCATAACCAAATAATTTCTTGCAATACGGCACTGCGTTACTTTAACTGACAATTGCGTGGTCATTCCCACATAAAAATTGTGTCCTTTCCCCCCCACAAATAGAGCTTTCTGTTGGTGGTATTTGATGCGATTTCTTTTTTACAAAAAAAGACGAACAATTTAAAAAAAAAAAAACAATATTTTTTACTTTCTGCTATATATAACATTCCCAATAAAAAAAAAATTAAAAATCAAAATTTTTCTTCATTTTAGGCCAATTTGTATTCTGCTACATATTATTGGTAAAAAAAAAAAATCACAATATGTGTATATTGATTGGTTTGCACAAAAGTTATCGCATTTACAAACTAGGGAAAGGTTTAGGTCCTTTTAATTAATTTTTTTACTAGTAATGGCGGCGATCAGTGATTTTTAGCGGGACTGAGACATTGCGGCGAACAGATCGGACCCCTAACTGACATTTTTTACACTTTGGGGGGAGACCAGTGACATTACTGCAGTAATCAGTGCTATAAATTTGCACTGTTACTGTACTAATTATGCTGGCAGGGGAGGGGTTAAATCCAGGGGCATTTAAAGGGTTAAATGTGTCCCTAGGGGGTGCTTTCTAACTGTGTGGGGGATGGGCTTGCTGCATCAACACAGAGATATGTTCCTAAATAAGAGGAACACAGGATTTCTGTGTCCTAACTGAAAGAACAGTGGTCTGCCGTGTATACAATGGCAGATAGCCGTTCTGTCTCCACGGGGAGCGATCGCGGGTGCCCGGTGGCAATCGCGGCCGCCGGACCAAATTGGCTTCCCTTGTGGCAAATGGGCGCAAGCGCCTTCGTTAGCGATCCCACGAAGCGACGTACAGTTGTTTCACGGGACAGAGCCGACCTGCCGCAGTATATGTACTGCTGGCGGTCCGCAATTGATTAATTATGAATGAACACAGTGAATGATCGGTACAGATTACTCATTGGGGTTGATTTACTGAAACTGGAACGTGCAAAAGCTGGTGCAGCCCTGCATAGAAACCAAGCAGCTTCCAGGTTTTTTTGTCAAAGTAGAACTACAGGCAAAACTTTTTCTTTTCATTTCGGATAGAGTAAGGGAGGGTTGTAACCCTTAAAAAAAAAAAAATTTGCCATCTCTTTCCCATTGCGGGAATTTACATTCACTTCCTGTCCCACAGCCAAACAGGAAGTGAAAGGAAATCGCTGCAAATTAAGGGAATTTCTTGGGGACCCCCAGCTTTACCAGAACTGGTGTCCCCATTGGACAATTTCCCCTCTATTACTTTTCTGGTGATAACCCAAAATTTGGGATTTTCTTTTACTTTCACTTCAATTATAACGGTAAACAAGACAAATAGAGAGGGAGAATCTTCCTAATGGGGGCACAGACAACAATAAAATCTGACAGGGGTTCTAATCCCTCTCCACTGATTAGAAGCTGATTGTCTACCATGCACAGCTGCACCAGACTTTGCACTCTCCCGTTTTAGTAAATCAACCCCTTTGTGTTCATTCAGGAAAGGATGGGGCTGGTAAATATGACATATTTACTGGACTCTTCCCCCACTCTCCATCCAAGATCTTATTGTGTGCTTCCAGCTGCTGGTGAGAAGGAGAGGAGGGAAGCCAGCAGCACTGCGGGGAACGGGGTGGGGGGGAATAAGGGGGGCCTGGGCAGCAGAGGGGAAAGGTATAGTGCAGGGGGGCAATTACTGGAACCGATTCTCTGTATGGCTCTCTCTGCAGCAGCTAAAATCTGGCAGGAGGGAGAGGAGTAGAAGCCAGCATTCAGCTGCTGCAGAGAGCCATGCAGAGGATCAGTTCCAGCAATTGCCCCCCCCCCAATCGCCCTGCCTATATCTGATTCACCCAGCTGCCTGGGCCCCCATTACCCGGTACAGGAGTACCCCCTTATTCAAGGCCCTGCCAGTAATCATTATGTTCTGCCGGCATGGAAGGCTCCCTGGCGGCAGAACACAATAGTACTGCGGGAGGGATTCCCCAAACAGCACTGACTGTGTTGATGGAGAAATTGGTATATGGCATCATCCCAGTATCATTCTTTGCAGCCGGCTATTCTGTACAAGGCAGAAGTGATCTGAGTGGCTAATTAGACACTCAATCCCACCTGCTGGTGGCAGAAGGGGGTCCCACCCATTCACTTCCGGTTTTTTCCAATCTTCTATTGTCCAATTTTGGTTAGCCTGTGCGAATTGTAGCCTCAGTTTCCTGTTCTTAGCTGACAGGAGTGGCACCCAGTTTGGTCTAATGCTGCTGTAGCCCATCTGCTTTAAGGTTGGATGTGTTGAGCGTTCAGAGATGGTGTTATGCATATCTTGGTTGTACCACTTGGGTACCTTTCTATTAACTCAAACCAGTCTGCCAATTCTCCTCTGACATCAGCAAGGCATTTTTGTCCACACAACTGCTGCTCACTGGATATTTTCTCTTTTTCTGACCATTCTCTGTAAATCCTACAGATGGTTGTGTGTGAAAATCCCAGTAGATCCCAGTAGCAGTTTTTGAAATACTGGCGCCAACAACCATGCCACATTCAAAGTCACTCTATAGACGAGGTCTATAGATGCAGGGATTTTAGTTTTAGGGTGGACTTATCCTTTAACCAACTAAGGACCAGGCCTATTTCTGACACTTGTTAAATTAGTATTTTCTGCTGGCAAATGACTAAGCCCCCATTCACACTGGGGCGACGCTACTTCGCACCGCGACCTCCGAGGTCGCGGTGCGAGCAGCGCGCCGCTACCTCGGAGCGGCCGCCACGGACTTCGTAACATTGAAGTCTATGGCGGTCGCCTCCTGGTCGCCCCAAAGAAGCTCCGGACCCTTTTTCTGAGTCGGAGCGACTTGTGTCGCTCCTATCAGAACGGGTCCGCAGCTTCCCTATGGGAGGCGACCTGCGGCGACCTGTGAGGCGACCAGGTCGCCTCACAGGTCGCCCCAGTGTGAACGGGGGCTTAGAACCCCCAAACATTATATTATATAAATATGTATAAATATATATATATATTTTTTTAAGCAAATACTATATTTTTCGCAACGATCTTTCAAACGCAATTTTTTGGAAAGAATACATTTCACTGCAATTAAAAAAACGAAACAGTAGGGTTAGCCCAATTTTTTTTTTTTTTTTAATGTGAAAGATAATATTACACCGAGTAAATAGATACCCAACATGTCATACTTCAAAATTGCGCACGCTCGTGGAATGGCGACAAACATTGGTACCTAAAAATCTCCATAGGCGATGTTTTAAAATTTCTACAGGTTACCAGTTTAAAGTTACAGTGGAGATCTGGGCTGGAATTATTGCTCTCGCTCTAACAATCGCGGCGATACCTCACATGTGTGGTTTGAACACCGTTTACATATGTGGGCGCGACTTGTGTATACGTTCACTTCTGTGCGCAAGCTCAGAGGGTCCTTTTAAAAAAAATGTTTTGATCACTTTTATTCCTATTACAAGGAATGTAAACATCCCTTGTAATAGAAATAAGCATGACAGGACCTCTTTAATGTGAGATCTGGGGTCAAAAAGACCTCAGACCTCACAACTACACTAAAAAGCATCATGAAAAAAATGGGCCCTTTAAAGCCGTTGGGAGGAAGCGACGTATGACGTCACTCCGGTCCTCCAAGACCATAGAGTCAAGTGGGGGCCAGCTTGCCCTCACTCAATTTCCTGCCTAGGAAGGGAAAGGACCCGATCGTTTTACCCGCTACCGATGGTTCAGGTAAGCTGGGAAAATGACTGGAAAGCGGAGGGAGGGGCACCTTTACCGCCACCCATAAAAGCGAATCCGCTGCTGGGACCACTTTTATAAGAAAGAGGACCGCCCGCCCAGTAAAAAAATACTGGGGTTACGGCAGCAATCTGCTGCCATAACCCCGGTATTTAACGTCAAAGTAGTGACGTATAACTGCGGCGGGCGGTCTGGAAGTGGTTAAAGAGGAACTTCACCCTTATCACAAAATTGACAGCTTTTTAGTTTTTGCATACCTTTGTTTTCTTTCTCTCGGTGGCCATTTTTACTAAGACCGGGTTCACATATGTGTGGACGCAGGTTAGTGCCAGGAGTCTGGTATGTGTCTGTTCACCGGTTCAGGTGCGATTAAGGTCCGAATTATTCCCTGAATTTGTACCTGAACCGGACCCAAACACGCACAGGACCCTTTTTCAAGCCGCTTCGCGGCCACCCTGGACCTGTGTGGACCAGCTCCATTGAGAGCTGGTCAAACTCGCACATCATGCAAATTGAATGCGGGGTAGGGTTGCCACCTCATCCCTTTAATCCAGGACACAGGAATTACGGCTGATATAATACACATAAGACATCAAGTGAGTTTAATTACCACCTTAATCAGCCACAGAACCTGTGTAATTCATGTGTCCTGGATTAAAGGAATGAGTTGTCAACCTTAACGTGGGGAAACCTGCATGCAATTCACATATATATGAACCCAGCCTTATGCCTTGTACACACGCTCAGATAATCGGACAACTTAGTCCCCGTTCACACTAAGGCGACCTGGTCGCCTCACAGGTCGCCGTAGGTCGCCTTCCATAGGGAAGCTGCGGACCCGTTCTAATAGGAGCGACACAAGTCGCTCCGACTTAGAAAAACGGTCCGGAGCTTCTTTGGGGCGACCCGGAGGCGACCGCCATAGACTTCAATGTTATGAAGTCCGTGGCGGCCGCTCCGAGGTCGCGGCGCGCTGCTCGCACCGCGACCTCGGAGGTCGCCCCCCCAAGTCAGATCGCCCCTATGTGAACGGGGCCTTATCGTTCGCATTTTGTTGCATGATACTAATATCGAATTCAGCAATTCGTACTAAACTTAGGTTTTTTTTCTTCTGGAGAAGCTTTCTGGTTACGTAGCTACGTATCGGATAGTGCAAAACAAAAACAATGGCAGCCAGGCTTTTTCCAGGTTATTTTTGTGTTTCTGATCATGCATGGTCTTTGTCTATCGATTTTTAGCGGACGCATACTGTACTGATTAAACGATTGTCGTTCGTGCGACAAAGGTTTTCATCTTTGTCCCTTCGGATTTTGTTGGACGAAATGTCATGATCGGCTGTCGAAAGCTGTGTACTAACGATCAGATTATCTTGCGATCAATTCGAAAGCAATTTTTTTCGTACGATTATCTGATCGTGTACCAGGCATAAGGCCAGATGAATCCATCTCCCTTTACTTCCTGGCCATTGTATATGCCTAGCCCAATTCCCCGACTCTTTCCCTTGGAGCTGCAGGTACCATTTGTGTAAACAAATGTAAACGAGGCCAAGAACCCCAAGGCTTCGTTTACACTTGCGGTAAAAACCTGTGGCTGAGCCTCGTACTTTAAATTTTCTGTTCGCTACTACACTGCTTTTGAGAGCCAATATGGACCGTCAAACATTTCCAAAGAGACACGTTGGAAAAATATTCTCATGAGTTATCACAACATCCAATTTTTGTTTAATTAGTAAAGTATTCGTCATTGAATGAGCAAGTCCGCGCATAATCGGAAACAAAGTCTGACCATAGACTAGGCGTGGACCGTAGTTACGTACTTGGGAAGTTGGGAATTCTGTACCATTTCTTGTTTATAATATGGGATGAGGACACAGAAAAATGCAAACGATCATTTGCCCGATTTTCTTATAGTATGTACTAGGCTTAAGACGTTTGTTTAGTGAGTTACGTTTCGCTTCTTGCTGCAAAATCACATACCTGAACGTCATTTTGCTTGGAATCACCCCGGTACCTTTTTTAGAGCCAACAGTCATCTCTTGTAAAAACAAAAAAACAACAGATGCGGCTAAGCAGCCACTCAACTGTTATTACAAGCAGCGGGAGGGGACACCGACACCCCCCCCCCCCCTCTGCCTTCCACCACCCTACCGGAGCTATCCCGCCCCCACCTGGGAGACCTGAGTGACAAGCCAGCAGGTCTGCTGCCTGGCCAGAGACCCGAACAAAGCCGGGTTCAGCTTTGATCAGGTCTCCGATGTAGTACCCAGAAGCGACATCACTTCCGATTTACTGGAGGCTCCAGTTTTAAAAAATAGAAAGTATTCAAAAACACTGAGTGCTAAGGAGGGGTTTGCGGTCTTATATACCCCCCGATCCCTCCATAAAGAGTACCTGTTACTGCCTAGAACTGTCACAAGGGATGTTTACATTCCTTGCAACAGCAGTAAGCCCCGGTTCACACTTGTGCGTGTGCGGGGTTCGCATGTAATATCGGAGCGCACTGCTCCGACATTACATGCGATCGGCTGTGCGGTGCGAGTTTAGCCATATGGTTTGTATGGCTAAATTCGCACCGCAGCCGCTCCAAACACGCACAGGACCCTTTTTTCTAGCCGCATCAGGATCGGATCGCACAGCGGTTCACACTTGTGCGATCCGATCCTGTGCGAACTGCACGATCGCACTGCGATATGCGATCAAACTGGGGGTGTCGTTAAGATTACATTGACACCCCCAGCGTATCGCATATGGCAGTGTGAACTGCCGGGGGTGCGTGTGCGATGCGGGAAAAGGCTGCGAATTCGCAGCCTTCCCGCATCGCATATATGTGAACCGAGCCTAAAAGTGATTAAAAAAATAAAACGGACAGTGTAAAAATAAAACAAATAAAATAAATAAGAATTTTTTTTTATAGCGCCCCATCCCTCTGTGCTCATTAGCAGAAGCATACGTAAGTTGCTCCCGCAAATGTAAACAATGTTCAAACCACACATGTGAGGTATCCCTGTAATCGTTAGAGCGAGAGTAATAATTCCAGCACTAGACCTCCTCTGTAACTCTTAACTGGTAACTGTTACATTTTTTTAAAGGGTCACCTATGGAGATTTTTTAAATACCGTAGTTTTTCGCCATTCCATGAGCGTGCGCAATTTAAAGCATAAAATGTTGCATAGTTAGGTTGAAAAAAGACACAAGTCCGTCTAGTTCAACCAATTAAAAAAACAAAAAAAAAAACAAATATACCATCCCATATACACAATCCTAGACCCGCTGTTGATCCAGAGGAAGGTGAAAAACACCAGCAAAGCATGATCCAACTTGCTACAGCAGGGGAAAAAAATCCCTTCCTGATCCCCCGAGAGGCAATCGGATATTCCCTGGATCAACTTTACCTGTAAATGTGAGTACCCAGTATTATGTTTATTTAGGAAAGAATCCAGGTATCCAGGTTAGGTATCTATTAACTTTGTGTAACATCACATACAAAAAAAATTGGGCTAACTCTACTGTTTTGTTTTCTCTTCAATTCATTAAAGTGTATTTTTTCCATAAATATTGCGTTTGCGATGACCACCATTTTATTCTCCAAGGTCTTTGCTGAAAAAAAAAATTATATATATATATATCTATATATATATATATATATATATATATATATATATATATATATATATATATATATATAAGGTTTGGGGGTTCCAAGTAGTTTTCTAGCAAAAAATACTGATTTTTAACTTGTAAGCAACAAAATGTCAGAGAAAGGCCTGGTCTTCAAGTGGTTAAATTTTCCTTTTTAGTTCACCTATTTAGCCCGTTTATCCTGCCACCTTTCTATTGTGTACAATCATCCTGGTCTCCGTGGTTGGTATAACCTTTCTTTCACTGCTGCTTTATCCACCATCGCCTCCTACGGTTTTCTCTGCTTCCTAGCGGCCTCCTTTACTACACTGACAGCCTGTGGTGTCTCCCCTCCCCCTGTCCTAAGTCCACTCCAGGTACACAACATGATTCACCCATGTGTAGCACACCCTCCTCATTTCCTACTCTTTATTCTGCTCACTAATTTAGGGTTTCACCATCCTGTGTAGTCCTGAAAACATTTGTTTATACAGCGAGTACGTTGCATTCGGTAGCACCTATGGAAGTGGTCGCCATCCCTTTAAAAAGCGGAGCGCTGTAGGTATTTTTGACAATGCAAGGGCCTGTTTACACTTGTACGCTTAAAAGTAGAAATCCAATTTGTTCCTATGTGACTAGTTCACAGCCGGGAAGTGAGGCTTAGGGCTCTTTCACACGGGCGATCCGATCAGATCCGCCTGTCAGTTTTTTAGGCGGATCTGATCGGATGCCCCATTCAGCCCTATGGAGCAGCGGATGTCACCGGAGACATGTCCGCTGACACCCGCTGCCATCCGATTCCCCATAGAGAGCAGTGGGGGCTGTGCCACCTCCCTCTCCGCACTGCAAGGGGAGACGGAGCTGTCATCCGCCGGCTCAGCGGGGATCGCGGATCAATCCCCCGCTGAGCAACACAGATCCGCGGAGGCGGACCGTGTGAAAGAGCCCTAAGTGTATTTTTGTAAAAAAAAAAAGTGCATTTTTTTTTTCTGTTCACGTAAATATTTTCACATCAGCGGTGTCTGTGCCGACCAGCAGGGGATTCGTGAAAAGATCAACCTTGCGACATCCATGTCCGTTCAGTTTTTGTCCTCCCAGAGCCTAATGGATAACTAAAAAATATCAAATAAAAAAAAAAAATTATACTAAATATAGTATATACCAGTCTTTCTCTATCACTTTACCACCTCAGATCTGGAAGATTTACCCCCTTCATGACCAGGCCATTTTTTGCGATACGGCACTGCGTTACTTTGACAATTGTGCAGTTGTGCGACACTATACCCAAATAAAAATGTACTGTACATCTTTTTTTCCCCACAAATAGAGCTTTCTTTTGGTGGTATTTGATCACCTCTGGGTTTTTTTTTACGCTATTAACAAGAAAACAACTATTTCGGAAAAAAAAAAATATATATATATATATATATATATATATAATTATTTTTATTATTTTTATTTATTTATTTTTGAATTTCTTTATCAATTTAGGCCAATATTCTGCTACAAATTTTTGGTGAAACAAAATCCCAATAAACGTATATTGTTTGGTTTGCGCAAAAATTATGATGTCTAAAACTATAGGATATATTTATGGAATTTTTATTTATTTTTACTAGTAATGGCGGCGATCAGCCAGTTATAGCGGGACTGCGATATTGCAGAGGACAAATCAGACACCTAACTGACAATTTTGACACTTTTTTGGGAACCAGTGACACTAATACAGAGATCAGTGCTAAAAATATGCACTGTCACTGTACTAATGACACTGGCTGGAAAGGTGATAACATCAGGGGCGACCAAGGGGTTAACTGTGTGCCTAGCTAATGTTTCCTTGTAGTGGGGGAGGTGCTTTTACTAGGAAGGCATGGATCGGTGTTCCTGCTTTACAGAAACACAGGATCCATGTCTTCTGTACTGATAAAATGGCGATTTGCCTTGTTTACATAGGCAGATCGCCATTCTGCCTGTGTATAGAACAGCAGGTGTCATCATATATATATATATATATATATATATATATATATATATAATTTTTTTTTTTTTTTTTAAATGTTAAAAAAATATATCAAGACAATATTTTCACTAAAAATACACTAAAATCATTATTAGCGGAACAAACATAACATAGAAGCTGTGTGAATTAGCCCTTTTTAAATTGTGTTTTACTTTTTTTTTTAAATGTGTGTGTGTGTGTATGTATATATATATATATATATATATATATATATATATATATTTTTTTTTTTTTTGTGAATTAGCCCTTTTTAAATTGTGTTTTACAATTTTTTTACATATATATTATATATATATATTTTTTATTTAAATGTTAAACATTTTTACAATTATTTTATTTTACAATTTTTTTTAATTATTTATTACAATGCTTCATTTAATTTTTTTTTTTTTTTTTACAATTTTTTTTTTTTTTTTTTACAGAACAGGGAAGCCTGCAGTGGTGGGGGCACACTGGGAAGGGGGGTTTCAGAAGCAGGCAGAACAGGGAGGGGGATCGGTATCAGAAAGGCAGTTACAGGAACGATGCCCTGTGTCTGTGTCTCTCCCTGCAGCAGCTGAAAGCTGGCAGAAGGAGGAGAAACTGACTTTCAGCTGCTGCAGAGAGCCGCACAGGGCTTCCTTCTGTAACTGCTCCTCCGCCCAACCGCACCGATTCCCCATGCGGTTGGGGCCCCCCTGTGTGCCCGGGCCCCCTACAGAAGGACTGGTGGTCCTCCCTATCAGCGGCCATGGGTGAGAGACAGGGATTTGATGTTCACTCAACAACAAGAGGTTCCTGAACAAGGACCTTCACAGCAGGACCACCAGGTATTATATAAATAAAAGATTTTAAAATATTGGAAATAACTTTTGTAAACTTAACCCCAGGCAGATGTAAGCCCCCGTTCACACTGGGGCGACCTGTGAGGCGACCTGGTCGCCTCACAGGTCGCCGCAGGTCGCCTCCCATAGGGAAGCTGCGGACCCGTTCTGATAGGAGCGACACAAGTCGCTCCGACACAGAAAAAGGGTCCGGAGCTTCTTTGGGGCGACCAGGAGGCGACCGCCATAGACTTCAATGTTACGAAGTCCGTGGCGGCCGCTCCGAGGTCGCGGCGCGCTGCTCGCACCGCGACCTCGGAGGTCGCGGTGCGAAGTAGCGTCGCCCCAGTGTGAATGGGGGCTAAAAGATAAAAATGAATGCCACTATGTATTTTCCTATGCATTCTTTTTAATATAAACTTTTCACAATTACAATAAGCAGAAAAACAGAAATACACACAATAGATAGACCTAACCATCCACGTACAAATTCTGAAAGGGCACCCTTAGGACAAGCAAGGGGCCCTATTTACACCTGTGCGACTTATACCCCATGTTTCCCTATAATAACTGTTCATATCTGTGCGACTTCAAGTCACAGCAACTTCAAAGTAGTTCCTGCACTAACATAGTCCCACTTTCATGTGACTTGAGGTCCATAGACCTCAATGTAAACCCTCACAAAAATCGCATGAAAGTCACACCTGTATGATATAGATGAGATTTGGGTGCAGCTTCTGAAAAGAATGCCATCAATAAAGAAAGAATGAAAAAAAAAACAGCATGCCCCCCCCCAAAATCCATACCAGACCCTTAACTGAGCATGCAGGTCAGGAAAGGGGAGGGGATGAGCAAGCATGCCCCCCCCCTCCCCGAATCATACCAGAGCACATACCCTCAACTGGGGGGGGGGGGGTGTTTTGGGGCAGGCCGCCCTCCTTCCCAAACCACCCTTATCCCCATGTTGATATTGATTGTTTTTTTTTTTTTTACTTTATTTTTATTTGCATATAAAATCTCAATTTACAGAGTTCCACCAATTTGGTTTAGATTCACAAGTTACTTAATTACATTATGCATCAAAAAGGCACACAAAAGAAATACATATACATTTTTCCCTTCCCACCCTCCCCCTCCCTCCCAGAATTCCTCTCCTACTTGCCAGCCGTTTCGCTCTAAGGTGCTTCCCCATAGTAGATATGCTAATTATTTATCTCAATGTATTTAGTTGATTTTTTAAACTCTTTCCATTTCCCCCATTTTCTTATCATATTTCTTGGAATCTCCTCTTGTGTATTACATAGGTATTCCATATTATATTTGTTATTTATCTTTTTACACCATTCCTTTATTTTCGGACTCTCCTTTTCTCTCCATTTTTTTGGTATGATTCCTTTTGCTGTATTCAGCATTGTTGGGACCAAAGTCATTTTATATTTCTTTAAAGGTATTGTTGTTTTGTGAAATAGGCATGCCCATGGATCGTCCGGCACTTTTATTTCGGTGATATCTTCAATCAGTTGTCTTACCTCTAGCCAAAAATCTCTTATTTTGGGACAGTCCCAAAATAAATGATAAATTGTACCTATGTTGCCGCAGTCCCGCCAGCATTTATCTGTCTTGCCTAGTTGGTATTTGTTTATCACTTCTGGGGTGATGTACCACCTGTATAGACATTTGTAGTTTAATTCTGTAGTACTGACATCTATGGCTGTGGATCCCGCCATCCCCAGTACAATCCCTAGCTCCTGTCCTTGCAAGTGTGTTCCTATTTCTTTCTCCCATTTCCCTATATATGGAGGTTTCTCCATACTGTGCCATTCCGTCAGCATTTTGTAAATCTGAGACACTCCATGCCTTTGCATGAGAGAGTAACTCAGTTTCTCGATATTGTTGAGATTTTTTTCCGACCTAATCGGCTGTGGTAATGAGCTGACAAAATGTTTCAGCTGGAGATATCTCCAATTATCTATTTTTATATTATTATTTTCTTGTTTTAATTTCTGAAGTGTTTTTATGTGCCCTTTGTGTAAAATATCTTTTAATTGAGTGTTCCCTATCCAATTTCCCCCCTGTTCTTCCTCCCCGGGTGGGAAATATTTAGTGCCATTTAATGCTATCATTGGTGAGTTATATTCCCATTTCAGTTGCTTATTTATTCCATCCCATATTTTATAAACTACTTTTGTCAATTCATGTGCTCCCTGCGTTCCCCTATATTTTGGTGGAATCCAAATTGTTTTGTGTAACTGGTTATTATTTTGTGTACATTCTATCTCTACCCATCTTTTTTCTCTCCTTTCTATTTTTGTCCAGTCTACCATTCGTGTAATAATTACCGCCTTATAATACCTCTCTATGTCTGGGGTGGCTAATCCTCCCTGTGCTTTGCTTCTTGTCAGGATCTTGTACTGTACTCTGGGTTTTTTCCACTGCCATATATACTTTGTCAGTAGGTTTCTAATTACCCTAAAAAAATTTGCGGGGATGTTTATTGGCAATAAAGAGAAGGTATATAAGATTTTTGGCAAAAGAAACATCTTAACAACATTGTTTCTTCCAATCCATGAGATTTGACCATTTGATTTCTTTCTTATTTCTGTTTTTATTTCGTTTAGTAACGGTATATAATTAGCTTGATATAATTTTTCAGTTTGAGGAGTTAAATATATCCCTAGGTATTTTAATTTTTCTTTTGTCCACGTATATGGGAAGTGTGTTTTTATACTTTGTTCTTCCTGAGTGTTTAACCTTATGTTGAGAATCTCTGATTTTATTGGATTTATTTTAAAGTTTGACAGCTTTCCATAATCTTTTAACTCCTTTTGAATATTTGGGAGAGTGATCCTTGGATTTGTGACAATGAAAAGCAAGTCGTCGGCGTATGCTGCGACTTTGTGTTCTTCTTGATTTACCTTCACTCCTTTTATGTCTATATTTTGTCTAATTTTTGCCAGTAATGGTTCCAGGGTTAACACAAACAATAGGGGTGACAGGGGGCACCCCTGTCTTGTCCCATTACTCATTCCAAATTTCTCTGATAAGCTTCCGTTTATTTTTATTTTTGCTGTGGGGTTATTATATAATGCTTCTATCCATTGCCTCATTCTTAGCCCAATCCCTAAACTTTTTATGGTTTCTTTCATGAAGTCCCAGTCGACCCTATCAAAAGCCTTTTCGGCATCAATTGATAATAGGATGGAGGGGACTTCATGTTTTGTTGTTTTTTGTAAAAGTAGCAAGGTGCGTATAACATTATCCTTACCTTCTCGACCTGGAACGAATCCAGTCTGGTCCGGATGGATCCACATTTTTAATAAATCTTTTAATCTCGTTGCCAAAATTTTCGCAAATAATTTTGTATCTGTATTTAACAACGCGATTGGCCTATAACTAGAGCATAGGGTTTGATCTTTCCCTTCTTTCGGTATGACCGTTATATATGCCATTAGAGATTCTTCTCTTAGTTCTTCCTTCCCTATTTTATTCAGATATTCTAGCATTTTTGGTATTAATATTTCTTTAAATCTTTTATAGTACTTTATTGTGTATCCATCTGGACCTGGACTCCTTCCATTTTGGGTGGTTTTTAATGCTTCTCTTATTTCACTTTCTGTAATTGGCGCTTCAAGAAGTTCCAATTTATCTTCTGGGATCTTGGGCAGATTTGCTTCCTCAATATATTTTTGGATATTAATTATTCTTTCCTGCCTTATTTTTGAGGTTTCTTTCTTCCGGACGTTATATAGCGTACTATAGAAGGCATGGAACGCTTTAGCTATTTCTGTAGTTGGATTTACTGTTTCATTTTTACTGTTTTTGATTTTTTCTATATAATTTTTTGATTTTTTCTTCCTCAGTAATCTTGCTAGGGATTTCCCTGGTTTATTTCCAAAGTTGTATCTGTATCTAGCTATCTTATTGAAGTGATTTCTAGACTCTTCTTCCAATAGATCTTTTAAGTCATCTCTTTTAATTATAAGGTTTTCCTCTGTTTCTTTTTTAAATTCTTTTTTGTGTTTTTGTTCTAGATCATATATTTCTCTTATGAGTGTATTGATTTGATTGGACCTCTCTTTCTTTTTTTTTGAGGCACTGGCTATTAATATCCCTCGGATATACGCTTTGTGTGCTTCCCAAAGTGTAGCGGATGATATTTCTGGCGTATCATTCTCTTGAAAGAATAGCTCTAGTTCTTTTTCTAATCTATTTCCTATTTCTTCATCTAGAATTAGTTCTTCATTTAACCTCCATGTTCCCATACTTTTGTGGTGTGTCGGTGTCTTGATTGTTAGGGTTAGGGGGGCATGGTCTGACAGTGTGATTGTGCCTATTTCTGTAGTTTCTACAAATTCCAACAGGCGGTGGTCAATAAAAAAGTAATCCAGTCTTGAGTACATCGAGTGTATTGAGGAGTAGTAAGTATAGTCTCTTTTTTTTGGATGTTGGACCCTCCATGCATCTACTAATTGGCTCTGATGTAACTTTACCCTTATTTTCCTCAGTTTTTGGTCTCCTAACGTCCTTACTCCCGATGTACTATCAACATTTGGATCTAAACAAAAATTTATATCTCCTGCCATTATCAGGTAGCCTTTTTTAAAGCTCTCTAGATCATACAGGATTCTCCCCAGATATTCACTTGGTTTTTTATTTGGGTTATAAATATTGGCCAATGTCAGCTCCATCCCCCTTATTTGTCCCTTAAGGAAAATGTATCGTCCGTTCGGGTCTGTTTTCATTTCTTCTAAGGAGAATTCTGTATTTCCAGCTATTCCTATTGCTACTCCTCTTGCACGTTCTATTGGTGAGTCTCCGTAATACCATTTAGGAAAGTGTTTAGAAAAAAGTTTTAAATTCGAGTGAAGAGAGATATGCGTTTCCTGTAGAAAAGCAATATTTGCTGCTTCTCTCCTCAGCTCTTCCAATATCTTATACCTTTTTGTATGGGAGTTTAATCCTCTTACATTGTACGTTATTATTTTTAGTTGTTCCTCTTTCATCATTTTTTTTTCCTTCTGCTTGATCCAGTTCCTCCACAAACAGGGGGGCACCGGATCAATTTAATTTCCACTAACCGCATACTACCAGTGTTGTTAGTCTGGCAGGCTTTTAAATTTCCTTTTCTTTTTTGGCAATGGAGAGTTTCCCTATCCCTACCCTTCCCCTCCTCTCTCACCCTCCCCCCCCCTCCCCTCCCCCCCGCCTCCGTCCCCTTCCGTCTCATGTTGATGTTTTTCTGATCCATTTTTGATCTTAGGGTATTTAGTTGTTTCTTTGGGTCATTCTCCCTGATACCCATTCCTTTGGGGTGGTGCTCTAATGGGTTAGCACGATATACCTCCCTCCTCAGTTGGAAGGACGTTCCGGCTTTGGGGGGGGGCTATCCTGCTTCCTTTGTATAGCTTACCTCCCTTCCTCTCCCTCCCTCCTCCCCCCACTCCCCCGGCCCCCCCTCCCCCAGTCCCCCCACACAGTTCGCATCTGTGAAAAAAAAAACCACTCTCCGCAAAGCAGGAGAGGGGGAGGAAAAAAAAAAAAAAAAAAAAAAAAAAAAAAAAAAAAAAAACACACCCCCTCCCGATTTGCATTATTTGGGCAGTGTTCCGCGTATTTTATCGTTTGTTTTTTCTGGCTAATGTCCATTGCTGTTCTTCCGTCTGTGAGTTTCTTCCTAATTCATCTTCCCTGTCACCTTCATACCATCCAGGCAGGTTTGGTTCCTGTATATCCAGTTTTTTGCAAAATTCTTGAGTTTCCTCTGGAAAGATGAGTTTTGCTGATCGCCCGTCTCTTTTTCCTATTAAACTGGCTGGAAACCCCCAATTATATCTGATTCCTTGTTTTTGCATTTCTTCTGTCAAGGGTTTTAAAATTCTTCTCCTCCTCAGTGTTTCCGGTGCCAGATCTGTAAATATCTGTATCTTGTCGTTTTCTGTATTTACTGCATTTAATAATGATTTATTCTTCTTTAGGTTTTCCCATATTTGTGCTTTATCTGTATAATTTTGAAACCTGATTATCACATCTCTAGGTGATTCTGCTGGGGCTCCTGTCGGTTTTCTTATGCGATGGGCTCTTTCAATCAGTAATTGGTCATCTTCCCCTCTACCTAATACTGGGTTTAAGATTTTTTGAAGTTTTTCTCCTAAATTTTCTTCCTGTGCTGTATCCCTTAATCCTCGGATCCTCAAATTTTTTCGTCTTGCTCTGTTCTCTTGATCCTCTAGTTTATAAGCTAGATCTCTGGCTTTTTTCTTGGTCTCATTTATTTCTTTTCTCATTCCCTGTATTATTTTTGTTTGGTCCTCTTGTTTTTTCTCTAGTTCTTCTACCCGTCCCAGGGCGTGTCCCAGATCCATCTGGACACGGCCTAGGTCGGTCTGAATTTTAATCAATTCGATTTTTAATGATTTTTCCAATCCTGCGAACATTTCTCGCATTTCACCTTTTGTGGGGGCATGTTCTTTTGTTTCTCCCTGCTCTTCCTCTTCTTCCTCATCATTTTCAGTCCTTAGGCTTAAGTCTGAGTTAGCTGAACTGATTGGTGATTTAGCTACTTCCGCTTTTTGACTTTTCTCCGCTTCTTCTTTTTGATATTGATTGTTAAATGGCACAAGTGTGAATGGACTCTCTAAGTCTAGATCTAAATAATTCAATATAGGTACAAGCTAAACCATAAAGCCATTTTTTTGCGTTTCGCCGCTGCGTTACTTTAACGGACAATTGTGTGTGTGACGCTGTACCCTAATAAAATTGATGTGCTTTTTTCCCACAAATAGAGCTTTCTTTTTGGTGGTATTTGATCACCTGTGCGATTTTAAATTTTTTGCGCTATAAGCAAAAAAGAGCGACAATTCTGAAAAAAAAAAACAATATTTTTCACTTTCTGTTATATAACATTCCCCCGAAAAAAATGTAAAAATCTAATGTATTCACCATTTTAGGCCAATATATATTCTGCTACATAGTTTTGGTAAAAAAAAAAAAACAATAAGTGTATATTGATTGGCTTGCGCAAACGTTTATCACGTCTACAAGCTAGGGGATAGATTTATGTAATTTTTATTTTTTTAATTATTTATTTATTTACTAGTAATGGCGGCCACCAGCAATTTTTAGCAGGACTGCGACATTAAGGCGGATGGGTCGGACACCTAACTGACATTTTTGACACTTTTGGGGGGACCAGTGACAATACTACAGTAATCAGTGCTAAAAATATGCACTGTTACTGTAATAATGACACTGGCAGGGAAGGGGGTTAAAACCAGGGGCGATCAAAGGGTTAAATGTGTCCTTAGGGGGTGCTTTCTAACTGTGTGGGGGATAGGCTTTCTGCATGAACACAGAGACCTGTGTTCCTGACTAAGAGGAACACAGGATCACTGACATCACTGACAGCAGACCGGTGTTCTGTCTCCACGGTGAGCGATGGGCAGGTGCCCGGCGCAGACCCACTGATCGGCTTCCTCAGTGGCGAATGGGCGCGCATTCCCGCAACGCGACGTACAGTAACATCGTTTCTTGGGACAGAGCTGACCTGCCGCAGTAAAACTGCGGCAGGCGGTCGTTAAGTGGTTAATAGTGCTTTTTATTATATAAAAAGGCTAACAAAATTAAATAATAAAAATTGCCCTTACTCTCTTTTGTAAAACATTGCAAGTAATACTGCCAGGATACTAACAACCACCTTTTTGCAATGTAAACACCCAATGATCTAATTTTTTTTTGCCATAATTCATTTTTAGACATAAAGAAACATACTGTTATTAGGAGGGTTAAACATGGCATTTGATAATGGTGCTCTAAATATAGCAGTATTATAGGCCAATCAGAGATTGAGGAGGGGGGTGAAAGGGTAAAGGTCACATACAGTTAAGGATGGAGAAAAAGGGATACATGTTCAGATTTGAATAAGCTTTCTGATCACGGCAACGGGTTATTACTGCAGTGCTGTTTATAAACTACACTAAAAAAATTGGACGTCTACCTCTTCACCATATGTTTTATAATACAGCAGTAGGGAGGGGATTCATTTGATAGCTGCAAAAATGAGAATCACACTCACCGGCCACTTTATTAGGTACTACTTGCTGGTACCGGGTTGGACCCCATTTTGCCTTTAGAACTGCCTTAATTTTTCGTGGCATAGATTCAACAAGGTGTTGGAAACATTCCTGAGATTTTGGTCCATAATGACATGATAGCATCACGCAGTTGCTTCAGATGCACATCCATGATACGAATTTCCCATTCCACCACATCCCAAAGGAGCTCTATTGGATTGAGATCTGGTGACTGTGGAGGCCATTGGAGTTCAGTGACATCATTGCATAGCTCCCAACTGTCCCGAATTTCGAGGGACTATCCCTGATTTCGAGGGACTGTCCCTGATTTCGAGGGACTGTCCCGGATTTCGAGGGGCTATCCCTGATTTGAAAGTCCCTCTTGTCCCTCTTTCCTCCTCCATTTGACCCTCATTTTGGTCTGATCTATTTAGTTGTATATAAAATGCACTTTTTTAGATTTTTGGCATTTTGAATGCTTTGAAGTGCAGAGGAGGGGTTTGGGGTCTTTTAGACCCCCCAGATCCCTCCATAAAAAGTACCTGTCACTGCCTATTACTGTCACAAGGGATGTTTACATTCCTTGTGACAGCAATAAAAGTGATAAAAAAAAACATTTTTTAACCGGTTCCTGACCGGCCGCCGCCTATTTACTGCGGCAATGTGGCTCTGCTGAACAAATCGATGTAGGTCTATGTCGGTCGCGAGCAGGCAGCTAGGCGGCAAGTGTGCGCCGCCGGCGGCGCGCTCCCACCCCTATTAGGCAGCGGGGAAGCCGATGCACGGGTCAGGCGGCTCTGATTGCCGCCTACCACCGGCGATCGCTCCCCACTGAGAGAGAACGGTCGGCTGTTGTAAACACAGGTGACCGTTCTTTTCTCTGGAATGATCATAGAGCACCTGTGATCCTTCTATATAGGATCACATGTCTCTATGGTCATTTCAGAAGCCACGCCTCACCCCCACAGTTAGAATCACTCCCCTAGGCTCACATTTAACCCCTTGATCACCCACAATGTTAACCCGTTCCCTGCCAATGGCATTATTACAGTAACAGTGTATATTTTTAGCACTGATTACTGTAGTAATGTCACTGGTCCCCCCAAAAGTGTCAAAAAATGTCATTTAGGGGTCCGATCTGCCCGCCGCAATGTCGCAGTCCCGCTAAAAAGTGCAGATCGCCACCATTACTAGTGAAAAAAAAAAAAACAATAAAAATGACATAAACCTTTCCCGTAGTTAGTAGACACGATAACTTTTGCGCAAACCAATCAAAATACGCTTATTGCGATTTTTTATTTTTTTTTTTAACTAAAAATATGTAGCAGAAAACAAATTGGCCTAAAATGATAAAAAAAAATTGATTTTTAATTTTTTTTTTTTTTGAGAATGTAATATGTATGTATGTTTTTTGTTTATCGCGTAAAAAATAAAAAAATCGCAGAGGTGATCAAATACCACCAAAAGAAAGCTCTATTTGTGGGGAAAAAAGGACATCAATTTTATTTAAGGACAGCGTCGCACGACCGCGCAATTGTCCGTTAAAGTCCGAAAAATATGGCCTGGCCATTAAGGAGGAAATCTTCAGGTCCAGAAGTGGTTAAAGCGTTGCCTATGGAGATTCTTAAGTACCGTAGTTTGTCACCATTCCACAAGTGTGCAATTTTAAAGCATGACATGTTGGGTATCTATTTACTTGGCGTAACATTATCTTTCACATTATACAAAAAAATTGGGCTAACTTTATGTTTTTTTTTTAAATTCATGAAAGTGTAATTCTGCCCAAAAAATTTGCATTTGAAGGGCTACTGCGCAAATACCATGTGAGATAAAATATTGCAACAATCGCCATTTTATTCTCTGGGGTCTCTGCTAAAAAAAATTATATGTAATGTCTGGGTGTGTTCTATGCCTACATTCTTTTACCAATAGGCGTCCTTCATTCCAATTTTAAAATGTTGGGAGGTATGTCATTGTCATGTTGAAGAAACCAGTGGTGAGATGATTTGAGCTTTGTGACATGGTGCATTATCCTGCTGGAAGGAGCCATCAGAAGATGGGTACACTGTAGTCATAAAGGGATGGACATGGTCAGCAACAATACTCAGGTAGGCTGTGGCATTTGACAATGCTCAATTGATACTAAGGGGCCCAAAGTGTGCCAAGAAAATATCCCCCACACCATTACACCACCAGCCTGAACCATTGATACAAGGCAGGATGGATCCATGCTTTCATGTTGTTTACACCAAATTCTGACCCTACCATCTGAATGTCACAGCTGAAATCCAGACCAGGCAACGTTTTTCCTATCTTCTATTGTCCAATTTTGGTGAGCCTCTGCGAATTGTAGCCTCAGTTTCTTGTTCCTAGCTGACAGGATTGGCTCCCAGTGTGGTCTTCTGCTGCTGTAGCCCATCTGCTTCAAAGTTCGATGTGTTGTGCATTCGGAGATGGTATTCTGCATACCTTGGTTGTAACGAGTGGTTGCTTGAGTTTCTGTTGCCTATCTATCATCTTGAAACATTTTCGTCCACACAACTTCCGCTCACTGAATATTTTCTCTTTTCGGACCATTCTCTGTAAGTGCCGGTTCACACATATGCGAGGCACTGCTATGCAAATCACATGCAATGTCTGTGCAATGCGAATTCAGCCATACAGGTGTATGGCTGAATTGGCATCGCATTCGGACCAAAGTCGCACAGGACCTTTTTTTTGGTCGGCACCAGAATCAGATCGCATGGGTGCTCACACCTATGCAATCTGATTTATGTCCGAACTGACAGTTCACACTGCGATATGCGAACTGATCTGGAGGTGTCCTTAACTTTGTATTGACACCCCCAGTGATTCGTATATGGCAGTGTGAACTGCCTGCGAGTTGAGTGCGATGCGGTAACCCGCAGTGGATTTGCAGGTTTCCCGCATCGCGTATGTGTGAACCGGCATTAAACCCTCTAGAGATGGTTGTGTGTGAAAATCCCAGTAGATCAGCAATTGTTGAAATACTCAGACCACCCTGTCTGACACCAACAACCATGCACGTTCAAAGTCACCTAAATCCCCTTTCTTCTCTGATCTGATGCTCAGTTTGATCTTTAGCAAGTCCTCTTCACCACGTCTAGATGCCTAAATGCATGGAGTTGCTGCCATATGATTGGCTGATTAACAGTTTGTGTTTCTAAGTAATTGAACTGGTGTACCTAATAACGTGGTCGGTAAGTATATATTGGTACCTCTGATGTCATAATAGAGCTACTGTTTTCTCAGTTAAACTTGGATGCCTGGAGAAGGATCTGTGCAGCACTGTCACATCATTTCCTGCATGTTCCAGGGACTACATGTCCCATGATTCCTGTCCTCAATTGGAGTCACAGACGCATTTCCCATGGTTCCTAATAACACTGCGCATCCTTTGCAGAAAACAGTTACACATAGCGGTAATGGAATAACCCCGTCCACAACACAGTGACATGTGTATGTTAGCACTACATGGGAGCGGTGAGGTCCCTGTTAGTTTATACCGAGCAGGCAAATGTGTCCAGTCCCTGGGACCAGAATAAGGATGACAGTGCAGTGCCATCTTAAGAGCATTAAAGGGCCCCGGGCAATGCTGGGGCCCTGTCTACACAATCACCCACGAGAATAAAAATGCAAATTATCGATAAGGCGATATTTATTGGTACAGCAATGCCAGGCGAATGACAGCTTCCAAGTTCCTGGCTGGGTCCTGTGAACACAAACAGACCGGAGTCAGACTCGACTGTCCTGTGTGTGCCTGTTCCCGTGGAGGCTGACAGGAATTCCTGCAGTTGTGGGCTCCCCCTCCACGGCCCAAGTTGCCTGACAGCAGCGCAGGGCCGACAGGCGCTTGCCAGCTGCTAAGTTCGGTATTGGGATGCACACTGGAATTGGGAATAATGCTTAGCTGGGGCTGGGTCGCTGGGCAGGTGGGGCCAGGGCCGGAACAAGGCCATCCAGCGCCCAGGGCAAAGATGCCAAACTGTGCCCTCCATTAGGGTTAGGGTCAGGGTGCCCCATTCCTTGCAATAAACCATTGCGCCCAGGACAACCGACCCTCCTGCCCACCCCTTGTCCAGGCCCTGGATGGGGCCCCCCGGGCAACTGCCCAGCGTGCCCATTCGGTAAGATGGCCCTGTGACAGTGCAAGTTAACAGTGACTCTGAGAGAGGATATAGCTGTATGTGGCAGGGTTATGGAGTTTGCGCAAGACGCTGATGATAACGGCATTTTATAGCCAAAACAAAGTTAGATTTGGGTTTGTGCCTGGAGCTAGACTTTGAATGCATTTTTACATGCAGGCAGTGCTAAGTAGATGGATTTGGCTTGGTAATACCCTGCTGCATTCTCTTGTACAGAAGAGCTCAGACTGGGAGAGAGTGAAGCAGCACAAGTGGCCTATCAGTTGTGCTACAGTGCAGGATTGTTTTGCCCAGCGATTGGCTTTAATTGTGAGGTTTTCCCATAGGTCTGACGCTATTCTTTGGTTTTAAATTGGGATTATTGGGACCTGATCTTTCTCTGCTGCAGTTTCACTTTCACTTATAGGTCCCCTCCCCACCACCACTGTGTGACAGGACAGTGAGGTAAAAGCAGCGGACTGATGAGTCCACCTCTCTATCAATCTGTTCTCTCCTCTTATCAGCATGGCTCCTTTCACTGCAGCGCACCTGACTGGTCCCTTGTGCTGCTTTCTTCTCCCCCAGTCTGAGCTCTGCTGTACTTTAGGCTGCAAGAAGCTGGTTCATCGGTTCAGAAGTGGGATCATTAGGGCAGAAGATTCCATCCCTGACATTATAGCACCAATACGTTGGCCGGGTGTATATAGCACTGATACTTTCAGTGTGCTACTTACACCCAGTCCCAGGATAAGGTCATCCAGCGTCCAGGGCAAAGATGTCAAACTGCGCCCCCCCCTTAGGGTTAAGGTCAGGGCACCCCTATCCCTGCAATAAACCATTGCGCCAGGGCAGCTGTCCCTCCTGCCCACCCCTTGTCCTGGCCCTGCTTACACCTCAAAGCCTTATTCGTAGAAACGTAGGCCTGGTTCACACCTATGCAGGTTGCAGTTTGCTTATTCCAGGTGCATTTCCCAGTTTTTCAATACGCATTTTTGATCCATTGAAGTCTATAGAACCAAAAACCATAAAAAAAATCCCTGGCCCCTTCCATGAAATGCACAAATGTGAACGTGACCCATAGGAAACCATGTTAAATTCACTGTTGTGTGTTTCTGCAAAACGGAAAACGCACTAAAAAGTGCTTAGAAGTGAACCAGTCCTAAGGCTCGATTCGCACCTATGCATGTTGCTTTTGAGCGTTTCTGCAGTGCTTTCAGCGTTTTTTTTGTTTTTTAACTGCAATTTTTGCTTTTTTTTTTGGAAAATTTGTTGTTGGATAGATTTAAAAACGCAAATCAAGGCCAAATGGTGGTAAAATTGCACTACATGCTATTCTGCAGCTTTTCCATTGAAGTCTACAGAATCAAAAAAAAGCAAAAAAAACACAGATTTGCGTTTAAAAAGATCGCTGACACTTTCCAAAAAGCGCAGAGCCACAAAAACGCATTGATGTGAACGTGTTCCATTGGAACCCATGTTAAAAAGATGTCCTGCGTTTCTGCAAAAAGCATGAAAAAACACATTGGTGTGAATAGAGGCTGAATGCTAATCTAAAACTTCAAGCACAGCCAAATCTAGCACTGGTGTTACTTTGCACAGACAAATTCCAGCATCAAGAAAAACAATATGCCATGATCTATCAATGACAAAAATGTGGATGCCAGCAGACAGAAAAGTGCCAACGTGTCTGCACCAAATACAACTAATTTGTATAAGAATACCAAGTAAGAATAACCGTATTCGATATTCGGATTAAAGCAGAAGTGTAGTCAAATAAAAATGCCCCAGCACCCCCGGCCAACATTACTTGGTCACATGATCAGCTGCCATGGAATAAGAGAGCTGTAGTTTCTGCAGTGAAGTTAAGAAACTTGGATCATCAGATAACCACTTCAGCTCTGGAAGGTTTTTCTAGGGATCGACCGATTATCGGCAAAGCCAATATATCGGGGGCCGATATGCACTTACACCGATATATCCGAATCGGCCCCTGAGGTTACGGATATTGCCGATATTTTGGGAAAGTGCTGTACCGGAGTGATGCCTGCAGCTAGAGGCATCACCCCCGTATTGGTGTCCATAGCCAACGGTCGGCTGTCTTGTAATGACAACCGATGTGGCTGTCATTACAAGGAGTGGGAGGAGACATCCCACCCCCCGTCTCCCGCCACCTTCCTCGACTCGCCCAGGTCTCCCATCCCACCGGGAGACCCGGGCAACCACCCTGCATGGCCACCGAAGAGAAGACCCAATCAAAGCCACATTCGGCTCTGATCGGGTCTCCATGTAAAAACCCGGAAGTGATGTTATAACATCACTTTCGAGTAATCGGCCCCAAATTAAAAAAAATAACAGCATTCAAAACAGCCAAACTTGGCGTTTTCAATGCTTTTAAGTGCAGAAGAGGGGTTTGGGGGTCTTTTAGACCCTCCGATTCCTACACAACAGTGAGAAAGAAAAGGAGGCGCAACACCTAGTGCATTACCCGTGGTCACCATATAAAATGTTTTATTAAAATGCCAAATGCATACTCACAGACGAGAAGAATATAAAATCGCATTAAAAGATTCCACCACAGATGAAATGGAACACATCCTTGTAGATGAGACCGCTCCTTGTAGATGAGACCGCTAACGCGTTTCGGGAGTCAAGCTCCCTTCATCAGAGCTCTTACCCCCTTAATGACCAGGCCATTTTTTGCGATTCGGCACAGCGTTATTTTAACTGACAATTGTGCGGTCGTGCGACGCTGTACCTAAATACAATTGATGTCCTTTTTTTCCCACAAATAGAGCTTTCTTTTGGTGGTATTTGATCACCTCTTCGGTTTTTAGATTTTGCTCTCTAAACAAAAAAAGAGCGACAATTTAGAAAAAAAAAAACACAATATCTTTTACTTTTTGCTATAAAACATTCCCAATAACAAAAAATTAAAAATCACATTTTTTTATTAGTTTAGGCCAATTTGTATTCTACTACATATTTCTGGTGAAAAACAAATCCCTAAAAGCGTATTTTAATTGGTTTGCACAAAAGTTATAGCATTTACTAACTATGGGATAGACGTTTGGACTTTTTTTTTGTGTTTATAAGCAATGGTGGCGATCAGCGATTTATAGCGGGACTGTGACATTGCGGCGGACAAATCTGACACTTTGTGACACTTTTTGGGGACCAGTGACATTACTACAGTAATCAGTGCTAAATAATATGCACTGTTACTGTATAAATGACACTGGCAGGGAAAGGCGTTAATACTGGGGGTGATCAAGGGGTTAAGTGTGCTCCTAAATTGTGCTTACTAACTGTGTGGGGGGGGGGGGTCTCTGTGACAGGCCTACAGAGATTGGGGTTTCAGCTTAGCTGAGACACAAGATCTCTCTGTGCCTGTGTGACAGAAGAGCCGCCTGCTTTGTTTACATAGACAGGCGGCTCTCCTGTCAATTTCCCTGAAGATCGTGGGAGGCCGCTCCTCCCACGGTCTGGCTCCCGATGTGTCTTATCAGACCGCGTGCACATAATCACATACATGTACATGATTATGCGCAGCCGAGATGCCCTGATGCAGTAAATCTGCGTGGATCGGTCGGCAAGGGGTTAAAGTAAAGGTAAATCTTAGCTAAATGCTCTGGTTTGTGGTTGCAACCTCCCCGAGTCTGACAAGCGGTTCTTCCTGTCAACTCGACATGCTGCAGTAAATTTGCTGCAGCCAAGGCGCATAACACCGCGCCATATGAACAGCCCCCTTTGGCTGGATTGCAGACTTTACGCGAAAGGTCAGGAGGTGGTAAAACGGTAGCTTAGCCACCTGTTTTTACTGCCCTTGGCCACCAGTGTAGGAGAAGCCTTAAAGGGTTAGAAAAAGTTGGTTGGACAGGTGTAGTAACAACTGTCAAAAGGGTGGACTTCAGGGGCACATCATGAGACAAATAAAACCATATATTCTTGTATAAAAGGAAAAATTATTATTGATACCATTTAAAAAAAACATATATAAAAATTAAAAAAGGTGATAGGGCTGGCCCACAAGGGCATCGGCCTAACACAGGAAAACAAGTATCTTGTAAATGCAAATAGTGCACATCAAACATTTAAATAGTAGATATTATACATATCATAAAAACTATATAGATGTGAAGGTGCGTCTGTTCGTGGGTCGACGCGTTTCACATCAAGCTTCTTCAGGACCATACAGACATATCATTCTTAAAATAAACAAGTTCAGCATTAGAAATATTACATCATACATAATTAATTAATTATACACAGCGGAAGCTGATCTGTGGGTCATGCGGACTCAATTTCGGCTAGCACCTGCTGATCATTCTGTACACAGGCAGAATAGCAGTCTGCCAGGCAGCGAAGGGGTTAACACCAGGGGCGATCAAAGGGTTAAACGTGTCCCTAGGGGGTGCTTTCTAGTGGGGGATGGACTTATGGAATGAACTCAGGGACCTGTATTTCTAAATAGGCGGAATGCAGGAGCTGACAGAACAGCGGTCTGCTGTGTTTACAACGTTCTGTCTCCACGGGAGCGATCGCGGGTGCCCGACGGCAATTGAGGTCACCGGACTGCAGATCAGTTTCCCCTGTGGCGAATGGGCGCACACCCCCACTCGCGGTCCCGAAGGAGCCCACCTGCCGTCGTATATGTACGGTGGCTGGTCGGCAAGTAGTTAATGCATTTTTAAAATGTTTGTTTACATTTATTTATAAGGCCCCGTTCACACTGGGGCGACGCTACTTTGCCGGGCGACCTCATAGGTCGCGGCGCGCTGCTCGCACCGCGACCTCGGAGCGGCCGGCACGGACTTCATAACATTGAAGTCTATGCAGGTCGCTCCGGGTCGCCCCAAAGAAGCTCCGGACACTTTTTCTAAGTTGTAGCGACTTGTGTCACTCCTATTAGAACGGGTCCGCAGCTTCTCTATGGAAGGCGACCTGTCAGGCGACCAGGTCGCCTGTCAGGTCGCCCCAGTGTGAACGGGGGCTAAGAGTGTGAGTGTTTTTTCATGCACACGCATGTGTGTTTGAGCTCTGGGGTGTACACCCTATGTAATAGGCTGCGCACGCCTATGGCTTTGTGTATATACCCAGTACTTCGGCCTTTTCAGTAAAATCGCCTGTGGCATCCAACTAGATTTCAGCTTCCATTCTATAACCTGAACTTGGAAAATAACAAACAAAGGCCCCCATTTTCTTTACACTTGTTTTCATGAATCGTCCCCGGTGTGGAAGTTGGAGCTGCGTATTATGTACACACTCGGCCTAGTGCTTTCTATAGACATCACACAAGCTGTGACAGGCATGTGGGTCCCTTCACACGAGAGCTCCTACACACAGCTAACTCTTGCTCTGCCTGAGGCCATGTTATATTGTATCTGCACGCGGAGATTTTGGAGCTCAGTGTGCCAGCTCGTTTGGGGTTAACTGCGATTACACCCACACATCCTGATCTACTCCATGCACAAACCCAGCGTGCCAATCCCTCCCTTTCCCGCCACTATAATGACTATCCTCAGACAGGCCAACGCCCGCGCGAGGAGAGGTTCAAACTCCAGGTAAACAACCTCAGCAGAAAGCAGGACTCAACCTGCAGCAGCTGCTAACCTCACACCCTGCCCTCCCCGATAGTAGCTACATAACACCTCAGATCCAACCGCCTTCACCCATTAAATGCAGAGCTCAGGCTTCTGGAAAGTTCCACAGAATGTGACACAATAAACAAATAACCCAGCTGCAATACCTGGGGACAGTGGTGTAACAGCCAGCTATAAAAGTGAACTGGGACTGCAACGTTAGGGCTCACTGACATAGGAGGCCAGGGAGCAATAAAAGCAGGCGGATGGGTCGCAGTTTTACAAGAAGAGAATGCAGCTGTACACATGTTGTGGCCCCAATGCAATAAGTGTACGGGGCCGTGGCACAACTTTCCTGTAACTGCTTGTAATGAACGCAGTAGCAGCGCGATGCTGCAGCATTTAGAGGGTTAAAACATATCACCACATCACTGGCAAGGGCACGTGGAATAAGCCCTAAAATCCATACTGCAGTGCGTCATAATTTTGACCCTCGCTGCCCACATAAGGCATATGTGCGGTGGCCAAAGGGGTGGCTTTCTATGCACACATGCCATACATATGCACCCATGGGGGGCAGAGCTTCCTGTGCTGAGAGTGCGCTTGCTGCATGTGGGCAGGGCCTACTCGCCCTGCATGTGGGGGTACCTTTCGCCGTGCACGTGCTCATCAATGCATGGGACCGCGTTCATGTTAAAACCAAACATTCAGGTGGTTCCCTGGCTTGGAGATGAGCCATACATTGTGTGCAGAGTCCTTCTGTAAGGCTGGGTTTACACAGCCCCGGGGCGGCTGCAAAACAGTTTGCAGAAGGGTCCTGTGCGTCCTCTGGTGCGTTTCAGGTCCAAATTCAGCCAGAAATTCGGACCGAATTCCGACCTGAAACGTAAACAGGGATGCATCGGACCCCTGCTGCGAGCTGCTCCACACACATTGTGAATCCAGCCTGAAGTGCTGTCCTGTGTCACTACACACCTTGTATATTGCATTATGGCTCGGTTCACACTGCCGCGGCGGGAAAGTCAAGCAACGCAAGGTGCAAACTTTGCCACGCAATTTCATTGCGGCCTGCTTGCGACTTCATTAACAGAAGTCAATGCAAGTCATTATGAAGTCACCCCAAAGTAGTGCAGGAACTGTTTTCTAAGTCACTGCGACTTAAAAGAGATTGATTAGAATGGTTTCATTGCAGTTAATTGGGTGTGGCTTGTCATGCGACAAGTCGCAGCAGTGTGAACCAAGCCTTAGGAGGTACTACTGAGCCTAAGAACACTCTCCCAGCCCATCGTACCTCTACCACCTCACTCCGAGTGACAGAATGTACTATCGCAGACCTCATGCGTGCTCTTACTTCTAAAGGTATTCTATGCATTAGGGTAAAAAAACCTTCTAGGTACAGCTCCCTCCCCAGCCCCCCCCCCCCCTTAGGCTTACCTGAGCCCATCTTGATCCAGCGAAGTGCATAAGAGCAGTGGCTCACCTGGGTCTCTCTCTCTTCATTGGCTAACACAGCAGAGGGGGCCATTGGGGTGAGAGTGGGAGGCGGGGACAAGCCATACTCTGCGTGTAAATGGACAATGTCCATTTAGAGAAGCGTGGCTCGGGAGCAAGACTGCTCAAGTGCCCCCATAGCAAGAGGCTTCCTATTGGGTGCACTCGGTAGGAGGGAGGAGCCAGTACCACTGACAGGGAACCCAAAAAGAAGAGAATCGGGGCTACTTTATAATATGTTTGTTATTTAAAAAAAAAAAAAAACCCTTTTGAATCACTTTAACTCTTTCACTCTCGTACCATAAGGCCAGGCACACGAGGGCTCTGTACTGCAGGATCGCTCCCAGGTGCTTTTGGGAACCAACCACTAGGGAGGGATCCAGAACATCAGTCCCCTCGCTACCTGAGGACCTGTCACCTGCACCAGGTGAGGTACATCACTTTGCAGTTCTCTTGGTGGGCCATAATCTACCATGCACCCCTTTGAGTAACTTCAGACCAGGCAAAGTCCAAGCAGTATGTTTAAGTACAACGCTATCACAACCCTAAAGCCCCGAACACACAGGGGTTCACACTTGTGCGGAGTGGTGCATTCTGTGCGAATTCTGCACTGCATCCAAATTGCACCCCTGTTCATGCGAACCGTTGTGAGTGTCTATGTTAACAACCCCCCCAAAATCGGTTCGCAAAGCGCAGTGCGATTTGTACAATCGGATCGCATGGGTTTGAACACCCATGCGATCCGGTTCTGGTGCAGCCAAAAAGGGTCCTGCACGATTTTGATCCCGCAATGCACAGTGTGAGCCGGCACTATATGGAAAAAGTCAGAAAATTAAGTCCTGCTAGATCACTTCAGGCTGGCCCCTTTTGCATGTATAGCCAGTGGTGGGATTCAACCGGTTCGCACCGGTTCCATAGAACCGGATACTAACTTTCTGCAAGTTCGCAGAACCGGCTGATCCCTCTGCGCGCCTAAGGACGCGCAGTACAATTGGGAATGTCCCGCGCTCGGACCGCGCAGCCGCAGACGTGGCGGCCGGGGAGCAGAGCAGTGCGCCCCGACCTGCCCATTCTGTGACAATAGCGAGTGAAAATTCGCTATTGTCACACGGATCCTCCTCCTGGCCAATCAGGGAGCGGGCCCTCCCGCTTCCTGATTGGCCGAAAGGCAAAACCCGTGCCATTGGACGAGGAGACGCGGGGAGTCGGGGACTGAAGAGAAGCTGCGGGACCGTCCGTGAGGTAAGTGCAGGGGTCTCGCGGGGGGATCGCTGGCACTCTGCAATTATTGGGGGCAATGCTGTGGCGCTCTGCAATTATTGGGGACAATGCTGTGGCGCTCTGCAATGATTGGGGACAATGCTGTGGCGCTCTGCAATTATTGGGGGCAATGCTGTGGCGCTCTGCAATTATTGGGGGCAATGCTGTGGCGCTCTGCAATGATTGGGGGCAATGCTGTGGCACTCTGCAATTATTGGGGGTAATGCTGTGGGCACTCTGCAATTATTGGGGGCAATGCTGTGGCACTCTGAAATTATTGGTGGCAATGCTGTGGGCACTCTGCAATTATTGGGGTCAATGCTGTTGGCACTCTGCAATCATTGGGGGCATGCTGTGGGTACTCTGCAATTATTGGGGGCAATGCTGTGGGCACTCTGCAAATATTGGGGGCAATGCTGTGGGCACTCTGCAATTATTGGAGGCAATGCTGTGGGCACTCTGCAATTATTGGGGGCAATGCTGTGGGCACTCTGCAATTATTGGGGCCAATGCTGTGGGCACTCTGCAATTATTGGGGGCAATGCTGTGGGCACTCTGCAATAATGGGGGCATGCTGTGGGCACTCTGCAATCATTGGGGGCATGCTGTGGGCACTCTGCAATTATTGGGGGCAATGCTGTGGACACTCTGCATTGATTGGGGGCAATGCTGTGGGCACTCTGCAATCATTGGGGGGAATGCTGTGGGCACTCTGCAATGATCATTGGGGGCAATTCTGTGGCACTCTGCAATGATCATTGGGGCAATGCTGTGGGCACTCTGCAATCATTGGGGGCAATGCTGTGGGCACTCTGCAATCATTGGGGGCAATGCTGTGGCACTCTGCAATGATTGAGGCAATGCTGTGGCACTCTGCAATGATTGAGGGCAATGCTGTGGCACTCTGCAATCATTGGGGGCAATGCTGTGGTCACTGTGCATTGAAAGGGGGCACGCTGGTCTCTTTGCATTGAAAGGGGGACACGCTAGTCACTGTGCATTGAAAGGGGGGCACGCTGGTCACTGTGCATTGAAAGGGGGGCACGCTGGTCACTGTGCACTGAAAGGGGGCACGCTGGTCATTCTGCATTAAAAGGGGGCACGCTGGTCATTCTGCTGGGAAAGTCGGAACTGGTTACTAAAATTTTTTAATCCCACCACTGTGTATAGCTATATAAAACATTAAAAGTAAGTGTCTATACTGTTTGAAATCCAGTAAGGCCCCTTTCACATGGGATGGGCTGCAATCTTCTTGCTCCAGAGGAGATCTCTCCACTGATGCCCCCCCCCCCCCCTTACCAGGTGGATGACAGGTCTGTGTCCGCTCATGCAGAGTGGACACAGACCGCTCTCCTCTATGGGCGGCCTGCCCGTTTACAACCGACTGCCATCCGATTGACAGAGGAGGAACGGATCGCTATCCATCTCTTTTTGGCAGGTTGGATTGGATTGGATTGGATGTAGGCGGGTGGACACATGTCCTTTTACACCCGCCATGCCATAGAGAAGAATGAAGGTTTTGAATCGGGTCTGCCTGAAAAACAGACAGGTGGACCCTATTTAGAACATCCGCGAGAAAGGGGCCTACTACGCAGTCTGACCCTGCTCTGCACATGCTCATTTGCCCTAATTTTTTTTTAGCATTGTGCCACTAGAGGTCAATCTGCTGACAGCCTAAAGATTTACTGCTGCTTAGAGGCTCTGGCCTTCAACAAAATGGCAGCCTACAGCAAGTAGAAACAGGAGGAATGCTGGAGGCAATTTTTAGCACACACTCATTTTGGCGGCATAATTAATAATGTTCAATGCTTGTTCCTTGCTAAAGAACATTTTATCAAGTCCTGATGGTTAAAATTCTGCTTTAATTAACTATTAAGCCTTGTAACTCCAAGGGTATTTTTTTTTTTGTCATTCAGCTTTAATCCTTATCAACACAAGCTCAATATCTGTACACCTGTGTAAAGGGTCGTCTTCATCCACTTGAGATGCACTAGTGTTCCATGCAACCGCATGCAGGCAGCCTGTTCAGATCAGTGACAGGTGGGCAGCTGCATGGATCTCCAAGTGCATCCTGGTGTGTATATCTGTGCCGGACTGATGTATGGATATGAGCACTGCCTGTCTGTGTTCTGATCTGTGCCTTATTCCTGCGCATGTGTGTAATTCGGGATCGCTTGGAGATCCTCGCAGATCCGTCCAGCCGCTCCCCTATCATTGATTCGGATCTCTGCACAGGTTTACGGATCAATACACCCTTGTAAATGAGGCCTTGGTTTTGGGAACAATTATTAAATTGTGGCACTGTGGAATCATGAGAGGTCACTTGCACTACTGCATATTTCTTTTGCAGCAGCCCACAATGATGTGATAAAAACAGGATTGATTTTAGGATACTGTATCTTGGTTGTGCAATTGAGATCATATATAGTAAATCATGTCACAGCCTACTCATAGATGACATGCTACATGGTGCATTGTAAGTGTTTCACATCACTAAAAACTGCAAAGGGTCTGGTGTTTTCAATACCTTGACAGTGAGAAAGAGAAAAAAGAACACTGATTAGTTTCTATGGCAACAACTCCACTTTTTTTCTCTTTTTTTTATCTCTAGTTTTCAATAAGTAGCTTTTGGCATAGGTGATTTTTAGTATCTTGATTGCATTGCGGATATATCCTGAGATGAATCTACTTGTATCACATTGATTTTTAATGTGGGTTGCTACAAAAGAAATAGGTACTAGTGCAATTGGCCTGATTGATTGCACAATGCCACGGTTTAATAGCTGTACAGAAACTAAAGCAGAACTCTGGAGGAAAAAAATACACCAAGCCCCCCACCATGCTGCTGCTGCATGGGTAAAAAGCTTGTTATAGCAGAAAGCAGACTTTTACACTCTCTCACATTTGGATATTTATTTTTTATACTTTATTGAGTTATTTTTGCTGCAATGCAGCATGTCTGCCTTCCTTGCCTAGTAAAGAATAACCTTGGCCCCCTAGATTCTGCGTGTGCGCAGATGTGCTGCCAGGCTTCGGAACCTAGCAGAGCCCTGCAACACATCTGCGCGGGTTTCCCAGTGCATGCATGAAGATGGAGCTTGTATGGAAGTCCCAACACTTGACATGTCTGCGCATGCATGGGGGACCAGGAAGGCTGCTGGAGCGAGAAATAAGCATTACAGCTCAACCACAACCTCAATCCCTAGATCTAAAAAGGGTTTACAATTGTAGTACTAGGTGGCCCCACTGCAAGGGTATTTTTTTTCTGGTGCTCACAGTTGGGCTTTAACTCTGTAGACTTAAATGGGAATACTCATTTATGATATTATTGGGGAGATGACTCATCTCTAAATGTGGATCTAAAGGTAAAAAATGGCAGAAGGTCCACAGCAACTTCAAAATCAGCAGCTTGATATTACAAACACCTATCCCATGGAGTGGGTTCCCCTGGAGACGGTTCGGTGTCTGTCTTTGCATTGTACTGTGTGAGGGAGAAGCATTTATTTTATTGAGTTGGCCCAACCTTTGCAGCTAGAAGAGCATCAACTCTTCTGGGAAGGCTGTCCACAAGGTTTAGGAGTGTGTCTATGGGAATGTTTGACCATTCTTCCAGAAGCGCATTTATGAGGTCAGACACTGATGTTTGACGAGAAGGCCTGGCTCGCAGTTCATTCCAAAGGTGTTCTATCAGTTTGAGGTCAGGATTCTGTGCAGGCCAGTCAAGTTCCCCCACTCCAAACTCGCTCATCCATGTCTTTATGGACCTTGCTTTGTGCACTGGTCCAAATCATTTGGTGGAGGCGGGATTATGGTGTGGAGTTGTTTTTTAGGGGTTGGGTTTGGCCCCTTAGTTCCAGTGAAAGGAACTCCTAAGGCGTCAGCATACCAAGATATTTTGGACAATTTCATGCTCCCAACTATGTGGGAATAGTTTGGGGATGACCCCTTCCTGTTCCAACATGACTGCGCACCAGTGCACAAAGCAAGAGCCATAAAGTTGCGGATGAACGAGTTTGTGGTGGAGGAAGTTGACTGGCCTCACCTCTGGGATGAATAGGAGGGGAGACTGCGAGCCAGGCCTTCTCATTCAACATCAGTGCCTGACCTCCACAAGTGCGCTTCTGGAAGAATGGTCAAACATTCCCATAGACACACTCCTAAACCTTGTGGACAGCCTTCCCAGAAAAGTCTAAGGTGTTATGGCTGCAAAGGGTGGGCCAACTCAATATTGAACCCTACGGACTAAAACTGGGATGCCATTAAAGTTCATGTGCGTGTAAAGGCAGGCGTCCCAATACTTTATTATAGTGTATGTGAATATCTCATTTGAGGATTTGAATTTTGTCAAAGCACTTTTGTAATTCATACACCTCTGCCAGAAAGCACAGCCAGGATACCATGTGTAATTGAACCAACTAGTTTCATTCTAGTCCATAGGTTTAGCCAAATAAAAAATGTATAAAATCATCACATAAATGTAGCAGTATTATGAATATTTGCACACTAAAATGGCTGTAGGGCTACATCTGCTCAGTGATCTAAGGCTAGGGCTATAGCGCAATTTTTAACCTCAGTAACAAAAATCCTAGTTAAAAAAAAAAAAAAAAATCAGCTTTAAATTATTATTATTATTATTATACAGGATTTATATAGCACCAACAGTATGTGCAGCGCTTTACAATATAAAAAGGAGACAATACAGCAACAATACAATTCAATACAAGAGGGTTAGGAGGGTCCTGCTCCTGTGAGCTTACTGAAACTCTGCTAATCTCTCTGCTCCAAGGTTGCAATATCTGTGAGGCCCCTCACAGTGCCAACATCTTCTTACCGACTTCCTCTGAGCGCCGGGTCTTTGGCTGCCTAGATTGGCTGACGGGGGAATGATATAACTCCAAATTATGCTCATGCGCATTTATTCATTCCAGTATTGAGGTGTGCTGAGAATGTGCATGCATATCGGAGTTCATTCCTTTCCGGTGCCATGAAGGTACGCTGAGAGCCACCCACCTTTCTACTTTTTTTCTGAGGTCTTTTGATGCTCTGGGTCCTTTTTGCTCTTTAATCCTAAACTGTGGGTACATGATGCCATCAGCACTGCCCTCTGCATCAAAAAACTCCTCTGTGCTCAGAAGGCGGACCATGATGCCCTGCACTCAGGGCCCTTTGAAGGAATTTGGGGGCCCCAAGCAAAATGGACATGGAGGCCCCCCCGCACACACGCAAAGCCTACAGGAACCATAGCATAGCCATACAGTTTAAGTTCACCCACACTTTATATAAATAAAAAAATGAGTACAGTGCAAATACTGCTTGAAAAAATATTTGAAATTTGAACATTTTCAACAATTGAACATTTGCAAAAAACACCACTTTACCATAAAATCTCTGATCATCTTATACAGCTTTATATTTTTCATTAAACTTAAGTGACCCCTATACAACAAGTTGCCAGATATTATTGCCCCTCCCGTTCCCCCACCATGTGCCCTAGATGATACCAGGGGGACTTTTTTCTTATGCTATGGGACTATCCAGCTGTCTGTTAACAGGTAGGTATTGTTCCCAATTGGACAATTGGTCCAATTTTTGCACGAAAAAATGGAGAGACAGACTGTCAGTGTGATCATACCTGTCGCTGGCCTGGTCCGGTCCACGTGTGTGAGGAGGATGTGATGACTCGTGGTGTGTCTCTCTCTGGCAAAGTTTGCGGGCCTGGTAGGGTGGCGCCACTTCCGCGCGCTTTAGGCCGCCTAGGCTGGGGCGGGGCTGGTGCGCACTGCGCAGATGTGTGCTGCCGCCGCCGCGCACTCTCCCCCTGGCCCTAGCGAGCTGGCGCTGCGTGACGTCATGCCGCTCCTCCGCTGTGCACCCGCCCGCCGGCCTGTCACAGGCCGCCTGTGTGTTGTGAGGCCGGCCTGTGTGTGTGAGGCGCGGCTGCGGCGTTTGTGTTTTGGGTTTTTGGGATAATGTCAGTCTGTGTCTTGGGTCTTGGGGCCCCAGGCCAGCTCAGGTCCCCAAACAATTGCTTGTTTTGCCTGCCTTGACGCGACGGGCCTGCCTGCACTCACAGGGGTTGATTTACTAAAGGCAAATAGATTGTGCACTTTGCAAAGTGCAGTTGCACTATGAAAGTGAAGTTGTTCCAGAGCTTAGTAAATGAGCAGAAGCTCTGCTGACTTCCATCATCCAATCACGTGCAAGCAAAACTGCTGGTTTTTTTTTTTTTTCCCCCCATGTGATTGTGTATTTTTTTTGCAAAAGTCAAGCTTTATCTCATTTACTAAACTCTGGAGCAACTGCACATGCAGAATGTCACTGCACTTTGTAAAGTGCACAGTCTACTTGCCTTTAGTAAATCAACCCCACTGTGTCTCCTCAGTCTCCTGGGTTGAGGGTTGCTTGGTGTCATTTAACCTGGAATACTAAGGACATCTTGTGGCGAAGAAGAGGAAGGTGGCAGCTTCAGATTGGGCAGCCGCGCTGCGCAGAATCACGTATAAATAAGTGATTTAGCACTGCTGGGTTTTGGGCACCAGTGGGCAGCTGATCAGCAGGGACCCAATGTCCGCCGTCACCCGCTGATCATTCGGTACACTGACAGAATGCCACTCTGCCTATGTAAACAAGGCGGATTGCCGTTCTGTCAGTACAGAAGTCATGGATCCTGTGTTCCTGTAAAGCAGAAACACCAATCCGTGCCTTCCACTAGTAAAAGCACCTCCCCCCACTACCCTGAAACATTAGCTAGACACACAGTTAACCCTTTGATCACCCCTGATATTAAACCCTTCCCAGCCAGTGTCATTAGTACAGTGACAGTGCATATTTTTAGCACTGATCATTCTAATAATGTCACTGGTCCCCAAAAAAGTGTCAGTTAAGTGTCTCATTTATCCACCGCAGTATCGCAGTCCCGCTATAACTCACTGATCACTGCAATTACTAGTAAAATAAATAAATAAATAAAAATATCTGATAGTTTCTGGACGCTATAACTTTTGCACAAACCCACTGATCGCTGTTGGGGATGCCAAGAGGGGAACTCTGCTCCACATCTTTTGGTCCTGCCCCAAGTTTAAATACTTCTGAAAAGAAGTCCGGAAGATTATTCAAAAATTCACCGACTTTGAAATTCCTGATGATCCAGCTTTTTCTTATTGCATGTTTTGGCAATCCCAGCAAAAATGTGTAAAAAAATTGATTGTATGTCACCTATTGAACGCCGCCAAGTTCTGTACTCCCCTTAATTGGAAAAACCCACAGCCACCAATTATCCGTTGCTGGCTTCATAAAGTGGAAGAAATAAATAAGATGGAAGACCTAATACTTACAACGCAGCACAAACGTGAAAAGGAATGGAATATGGAATATGTTTCTCCTTTCTGATGAGGGGGGATCTTTTTTTGGATCATATTTTTACTGATAGACAATATTTTCTGACTACCTTTATTATAATAAACCATCATATGACCTCAAACGGTTCACCCCCTTTTTTTATTTTCTTTCTTCTTCCCTTTCCACCTCTAGTCTTCTCTATTTTCTCTTTAATTCTTTGTTCGTACGTAAAAGGAAAAAGCAGTTGTCGACTCCATATCTCTCTTTAAGTGGTTCACCTTTAGATCCCTGTCACACGGGCTTTCCGATACGGTCCGCCTGTCAGTTTTTCTGGCAGACCTGATTGGATGCTCCATGCACCCCTATAGGGCAGCGGATGTCAGCGGTGACATGTCCGCTGACACTTGCTGCTATCCGATCTGATCCTGTCTATGAAATCCAGATGGATGGAAACCCTATTTTCCATCCGTCTGGAGGATCGGATCGGATGAAAATGGACAGGCGGTCCATTTTTCATCTGATCTCCCCATAGAGGAGAGCGGGGATCTGACAGCTCCGTCTCTCCACACAGAGCGGAGTCAGACCTGTCATCCTCCTGCTCAGCGGGGATCGGTGGATTGATCCCTTGCTGAGCAAAGCAGAGCCTGCTGGGTGAAAAGCCCATGTGAAAGGACCCTTAGACATGTACACGATGAAAACATTTTTCCTTTCATTTACATTAATTAATCTAGTTATTTAGTTACGTTAAATTCGGTTGATTCATTAAATTCATATTCGGCTTTTATATTCGGAATTCGTTTTATATCTTTTTCGAATTTGTCGATTTTTTTTTTTTTCGATTAGAAACGTTTGAATCGATAAATTTCAAATCAGTTGAATCTAAATTTTTTTTTTTTTTTTTTTTTTTATGCAAATGCGGCAAAGTGAACAAACAAAAGAAAAATCTTCATTAAATGATTACAATGACTCTTTAAATAATCTTTGGCTTAACAAAAACAGCATTATTTCAAAATAGTACTCTAATAACACACACAGTCTTTGATTTGAGAAATATTTTTATAGTTGGGATTTAAATGGAATTCGATGTAAAATTAAATTCAAATTTAATTTTGAGTTTCGGAAATACGAACGAATTTCGTTTTGTTTATTCAGAGCATTCAGTAAACTTTGTTTATACCGTAATTCGGGTATTCAGACATATCAGAATCTCTGAATACTGAAAAATTTGTCAGAATATTTATTCGGAACGTAATGAACCGCACAAGCCTATTCACCTTTTAGGCTCTGTGAAGGAATGATGGACCTATGCTTGAAATATCCTCTGTTGATGATTCCTTGATGTCTATGTATCTCCAGCAGTTGCTTACTGGTTGGACATGTTTTACGCTATGTAATTGGATATATTGATGTCTATATACTATTGATGTAATGATTTGGATCTGCCTTTTCCTGGTTTAACCACTTAAGGACCAAGCCTATTTCTGACACTTGTTGTTTACAAGTAAAAATCTGTATTTTTTGCTAGAAAATTACTTAGAACCCCCAAATATTATATAGATTTTTTTTAGCAAAGACTCTGGAGAATAAAATGGCGGTTGTTGCAATATTTTTTGTCATGGGTTATTTGCGCAGAGGCCTTTCAAATGCAATTTTTTTGGAAAAAATACACTTTACTCATTTAAAAAAACTAAACAGTAAAGTTAGCCCAATTTTTTTGAATATTGTGAAAATTGATGTCACGCTGAGTAAATAGAAACCTAACATGTTACTGTTTAAAATTGCACACACTCGTGAAATGGCTACAAACTACAGTACTTAAAAATCTCCATAGGCGACGCTTTAAAATGTTTTAATGGTTACCAGTTTAGAATTACAGAGGAGGTCTTTTAGACTGCTCACTAGACCCCCCCCAGAATTGTTGCTCTTGCTCTGGAGATCACGATGATACCTCACATGTGTGATTTAAACATTAGTTTCATTTGCGGGCACGAATTACGCATGCACGTAGCACAAGCTTATGGTTAGGGGGGGCGCTTTAAATGTATTTTTTTTTTCCTGTTTATTTTATTTTAAGCACTGTAAAAAAAAAAAAAAAATCTGATCGCTTTTATTGCTGTCACAAGGAATGTAAACATCCCTTGTGACAGTAATAGGCAGTGACAGGTACTCTTTATGGAGGAATCTGGGGTCTAAAAGACCTCACACCCCTTCACTGCACTTCAAAGTATTAAAAACGCAGAAATCGGCAATTTTGAATACTGTCAGTTTTTTTAAATCCGCGCCATTGACAGCTGAGGAAACCGGAAGTGACGTTGTGAAGCCGCTTCTGGGTTTCATGATCAGAGACCCGATCAAAGCTGAATCTGGCTTTGTTCGGGACTCCAACCAACCGGCGGATATGCCGGCTGGTTGCTCGGGTATCCCGGTGGGACAGGAGACCCAGGCAGAGCCACAGAAGGGGGGGACGTCCCCTCCCGCTCGCTGGGATAACGGCCGAGCAGCTGATGAGCTGCATTGGTGGTTATCTCCAGAAAGCCGACCGTCTGCTCTAAAAAATGGTCCCGGGGTGATGCCTGCAGCTGAAGGTATCACCCCAGTATAACCACTTCTTCAAACCAATGTACAGGTACGTCGGTTTGCGGGAAGTGGTTAAATAAAATTTAAAAAAAATGGATTTTTGTAAAATCTTACCGTAAAATCCTTTTCTCTTAGCTCATTGACAGACGTAGTCCTCGGTGATACACCACCTTCGGGTTATGTTGCCTCCACAGGAGCAGGACTAGACAGGAAATTAAAAAGCTCTGGCCACACCCTAGGGGCAGTCCCAGAGGGTATATCCTCTCTCTCTCTGCCTCAGCAAATCAGTTATGTGAAAAAGCAGTCTTTAGAGATTTTAACCCAACCCAACTCAAAAACAGAGGGGCGGGGACTACGTCTGTCAATGAGCTAAGAGAAAAGGATTTTACGGTAAGATTTTACAAAAATCCATTTTTCTCTAGCGCTCATTGACAGACGTAGTCCTCGGTGATACACCACCTTCGGGACGTCCCAGAGCAGTATCACAAATGAGGGGTGGGAAAATGGAAATCAAATCCCAATCTAGAAGGCCCAACCGGTGCCAACTAGAAGTTTACAATGCTCATCCTTAATGATGAGACTCAACAAAAAAGAGAAAATTTTTTTTTTTTTTTTTTCAAACAGAAAAAAACCCTCGAGGTAGACCACCGGTCTCCTCAAATTGCGGCCTGCAAAACCTTGCGGCCAAATGAGGCATCCACCGATGCCGTCACATCAATTTTATAGAATTTTGTAAAGGTATGTACCGACGACCAGGTGGCCGCCTTACATACCTGGACCACTGACGCCTGATGGCGAAAGGCCCAGGAAGTACTGAGCGCTCGAGTGGAGTGCGCCCTAACAGGGAACGGAGGACTCTGACCCTTAATAGAATAAGCCTGTACCACCGTTTGTCTAATCCATTTGGCAATGGTCGCGGCAGATGCAGGCAAACCCTTTCTGGGGCCATCCGTGATCACAAAAAGTGAATCCGTCTTACGGAATGATTCCGTAGCTTTCAGGTATACCCTGATTGCCCGAACCACATCCAAGGAATGCAACGCATGTTCCCGATGATGATTGGGCTGAGGACACAAGGAAGGTAGTACAATATCTTCATTCAGATGAAAATCTGAAACCACCTTAGGAAGAAAAGATGGCTTAGGATGAAGTACTACCTTATCCCTATGAATCACTAGGTATGGGGACTGGCATGATAATGCAGCCAGTTCTGACACCCTGCGAGCAGAAGTAATAGCCACCAAGAAGGCCACCTTCTGGGATAAAGTAAGCAAGGGAATCTCCCTGATGTTTTCAAAGGGAGGTTTCTGTAGAACCGACAAAACCAAATTAAGATCCCAGGGCGGTAAGGGCGCGCGGACTGGAGGAGCCAGGTGCCGCACCCCCTGGATGAAATTCCGCACCAAGGACTTGGTAGCTAAAGGTTTCTGAAAGAAGATTGCTAATGCTGAAACTTGACCCTTGATGGTGCTCAAGGCTAGCTTCTGCTCAACCCCTTGTTGCAAAAAGGCCAATATTCGAGTCACCGAATAGGTACGTGGAGGAAATCCTAAAGATTCGCACCACGCAATATAAGTCTTCCATGTGTGATAATAGACCTTGCTGGAAGTCGCTTTCCTTGCTTTAATAAGGGTAGGAATGACTGAAGTAGACAAACCTCTGTCCTTCAGTACTTGGGTCTCAATGGCCAGGCCATTAAACCCAGCGACTGTAAAGCATGATGGTAAATTGGTCCTTGAGACCACAGACACTCCCTGAGACGAAGTTCCCACGGAACGTCTGCGACTAGCATGTCCAAGTCGGCCAGGCCGGCTTGAGGAGGCCAGCCTAGAATTTCTAGGACCACTGGCGCTGATAGAATCTGAACCAGGCGTCCCTAGAGGTATCTGGCCCCGACCATCCGAGAAAGTCTGGTCGTTTTCTGTTCCCACACATTTATCAGATACCTGATTGTTATCAGGAAGGGTGATCTTTTCTAGTTGAACCTCAGGGACCGAAGTCACCCGACTAGAGGCTACTTGGCCTATCTGGTCAACCAGATCCGATTCCTGTGAGGTATAGGGACTAATCTTAGGAAAAGGTAAAGGAAAAGATCTATTCAGGGAACGGTAACTACCGCTTCCTGTAGTACTTAAATGTTGGAAGGGAAGAATCGCACCGGTAGTAGTGGTTGATGCTCGATCTAATGTCCTGAATACCGGTGAAAACGTCCCCCCACCCTGAAACCGGGTGGGGGCGCACCTTCAGGCTGTGTACTCCTTTGCTTCGGGTTTGGCTGGGTTGGTCCTCTGCTTGTCCGACCAGCCCTTCTTGAACCCTCCTGGAGGAGTCTTGCCTTTCCCGCTAGTACCAGCCGGGCGCCCTTTATGGGCGGTAAAGAAAGGTCCTCGCTTGTTGCGAGGTCCCTTAGCTTTAGCAGCCTGTGGCAAAAAAGTGCTCTTGCCCCCAGTGGCATCCTTGATGATTTCATCTAGGTTGGCCCCAAATAGACGATTCCCCTGAAAGGGGAGATTTGTCAAGGTCTTTTTGGAACCTAGGTCAGCTGACCAGCATTTTAACCACAGCACACGTCTGAGGATCACCGCTGACATAGATGCATGCCCTAATAAGGGAGTAGTGTCCAAGGCTGCATCACAGATAAACTGTAGCCCTTGTATAATCTGTTCCATCAAATCAGATGTCTCCTGGGGAATATCTTTTCCCCTAAGGTCTTGGCGTACCATTTTCGCCCATTCCGTAAGTGTCTGGGAAACTAGACCAATAACAATTACTGGTCTAAATGCTGACCCTATCAGAGAGAAGATGGTGCGGGACTCTGCTTCCATCTTTCGATCCACCGGATCCTTAAAGGACGAAGTGTCCTCCACTGGGATAACCGTGGCTTTATTCAGCCTGGAAATAGGTGGATCCACCACTGGTGGTACCGTCCATTTCTTAATGATGGATTCCTCAAACGGATAGCGTCTAGCAATACGCTTGGAAATAGTAAAGGTACGTTTAGAATGCTCCCATTCTCCTTTAATCTGATTACCGAAACATTTGGGTACAGGAAAAACCTTCACCGTTTTGATGGGCTTATTAGTACCAAAAGGAATCTCTGTTTCAGTTGCCTCTGCCGGTAAAGCCTCAAGTTTTAAGGTTTCCTGCACTGCCACAACTAGTGCGTCCACCAATGCTTCTTCCTGAATTATAGCAGGAGAAGAAGCGTCCTCCTCACTGTCTGAGGGGGCTTTACCTGGGATAACAGCCTTTGCAGAGGAACCTGCAACTGCAGTGACCATCTCTGAATCAGAGTCAGAGGTGTCAGATAGTATAGGGGTAGGCGGGGGTCGCTTCCTTGACCCCCGTCCCTGACAGGCCGCCTCCACCCGAGCCACCATAGACTCCAAAATTGCTGTAAATGACTCTACACTCTGTGCACCGGCGGGTCCCGTGGCCCCCTCGAGGGAAACAGGTGGGGGAATATGTGTGGCAGGGTCCATGATAATTCCAGTCACTTCCTGGATAATATAATTCAAAAATAAAAAAACTTTTTTTTTTTTTTTTTTTTTCAGACCCCCAGCGCCACAAAAAAACCCTTAGTGTTACCTGCTAGGGATCCCTATCGATCGAGAGAGAGAGAGATAGACCCCCAGGCTCACCACTTGATGCTCAGAGTTTAACTGCAACAGGTTACAGCGCTGTCTTGACAAACAGGAAGTCTTTTGGCTGGCTGCCCAGGAAGAAAGGAGGCAGCTCCGCCCCTCTGCACGCCTTCCGGCGCCTCCCCTAGCTCCACGAGGTGTTTGGATCACCTCAAACATGGCCGCCCCCATGCTGGAGACACGAGGCTACGCCAAAATGGCGGCTCGTGCGATCCAGCAAAAAAAATGGCGGCGGCCTGTACTGAATAGCGGTGTGCTGCAGGGCACACAACACTCTCTCTGCATGGGGATTTGGCGTGGTTGGCGGTACCGGCCCTGGCGGACCGCATGGCCATTCGGGAGGCCTGCTAATAGCTGGAGATCTGATTCGGAAGGCAGTCTACATGTCCGTGGCTTCTGACTGGTAGGTAGCTTATTCTTATCACCGTAAGATTCCCAGAATGCCACAGATTATAATCTTTTTAACATGTATACAATTAGATTGTTAGCTCCCAAACCAAGCCTCCTGGCTTTTTGCACATAAAATCACACTCAAAGTAGGAGGATCTGTGTCATTTATAGGATAGAGAGGGACTCTATCTTACCATACAGAGAGGGGCCTGCGTTCACCACAAGACCCGTCAGGGGAAAAGGGGGAACATACTACTCACCATACCGGAACCAGGCGGGCACCAACTCCTGACAGTACCCCTCTCCACCGGGGCGGGAGGGCTGTCGACCGATATGGACGCCGTGACTCATGGTCTTTGGCGTTTCAGCGAGACGTTTAACTCGCGGGGTCAGTCCTTTAATGGGACTTTGTCGCGGCCGACCCAGCGCGGAGCTATGGCCTGCACGCGCTCGTAGGGTGACCACCGGATCTCAACATCCAGCCCGTCGCCCAGTTCAGCTTTCTTGCTTGAAGATCTCACAGGAACACTGGAGAAAAAAAGCTGTCTAAAAAATCCTTTAAGAAAAAAATCTTGCCAGGACCTAAGATCCCAGCAAGGTATCTAGGTCCTTACTCCTAACTAGACAGAAAATAACAGATTTGCTGAGGCAGAGAGAGAGAGGATATACCCTCTGGGACTGCCCCTAGGGTGTGGCCAGAGCTTTTTAATTTCCTGTCTAGTCCTGCTCCTGTGGAGGCAACATAACCCGAAGGTGGTGTATCACCGAGGACTACGTCTGTCAATGAGCGCTAGAGAAAAGAAAACTTGTACCCGAACCCATCAATATACGCTTATTGAGATTTTTTTTTTTTTACCAAAAATATGTAGCAGAATACAAACTTGCCGAATTAGATTTTTTGCATTTTTATAGGATGCATTTTAGAGCAGAAAGTAAAAAAATATATTGTTCTTTTGTTCAAAATTTTAGGTCGTTCTTTGTTTCGAGCACAAAAAATAAAAAACGCAAAAGGTGATCAAATACCACCAAAAGAAAGCTCTACTTGTGGGGAAAACAGGACATACATTTTATTTGGGTACAGTGTCGCATGACCGCGCAATTGTCAATTATAATAACGCAGTGCCGTATCACAAAAAACTGCCTGGTCATGAAGAAGGTAAACCTTCCGGAGGTGAAGTGGTTGATAAAAAAAAAAAAAAACATTTAGCGGGATATTAAAAAAGAAATTGGGAGTTAGAAAATAAAAAGTAGGCAGCATGCCACCCCCACCCGGGAAATGTCTCCTGATTTTTTTTCCCACCCTAGACTGGCCTATGTGACCTTTCCATAAATCTGGTTTTTAGGTATGCCAGAGGACCACAGTAGAGCAAACACTGGGATACATTCTGCATAGAATGAATGCATAGTAAGAGGAAACTTGTTACAATACATCTGGACACCTATGTAAACTGTGATCAATGGTAGGCGGAAGTAGAGATCATAAAATAAAAAGTCTACTGTTTGTAATTCTTTTTATAAATAATTCAGGCTTGGAGAGCGCGAGGAACAAAACATCAATATGTATTTGCCTATGTAGTATGTACAGGATCTAGCACACAGCCCACAGGTTTTTCAGTCTGGTAATTAAAGACAATAGAGGCTGTCCTCCCTTGCTTAGTTCCTTACACCTTTTCAATGCTCTACTCTGGGGATAAACAAGTCACTGACTCTGGCTTTGGCTCGCTGCACTCTCCTGCCTCTGGCGCCATCTTGTGTTACAATAAATTGTTTTCTGACTATACTATAAAGGCAGGAAAAAAAATTGGCAAAATGATTGCACTTGTTAAAGAGGAGTTCCGGCCACCAAAAAAAATTTCAATGAAAATACCCCCGGGACAGTCAGGGCTAGTACATTCCACAATGGATAGCCTCTGATCTGTCCCGGTTCGCACTTACCTGCAAGAAGAAATACTGTACTCGCTTATAAAATTTCTTCTCCAGCGCTGCCAAATCAGTTGTGGGCAGCTTGAAGCCAGCGCGATCCTCTTCTGTCCTCTTCGGTCCCACGATGCACTACGCCGGCCCCGCCGTCACTTCTGGGGCCGCAGCGTCATCCCTGCACAGCTTCTGGGCATGCCCAGAAGCTGTTTAGCAAGGTATGACGGGCCTGAACCGAAACTGACGTCGGGGCCGGTGCAGGCGCATTGATTCCTGGGAGCGATGACGTTCAGCTCCCAGGAATGATTGCAAAGCGGAAGTGACAGTGCGGGCCGCGGCCGCTGAGGGAGGAAGTGGAAGAAAGGTAAGTATATTTTTCTGCAATTACAAGGTAAGTAAAAAAAAAAAAAAATCGTAATTATCCATTTCTGTTTCAGGTGACCTATAGCAAGCGGATGGCCCAAAATCGACTATATTTAATAAAGCTTAAAGCAGAACTTCATTCACCCCTTTTTATTTACACTCACCGGCCACTTTATTAGGTACACCTTGCTAATACCCGGGTTTGGACCCCCTTTTGCCTTCAGAACTGCCTTAACCACTTAAGCCCCAGGCCTATTTTTGACACTTTTTGTTTACAAGATAAAATCAGTATTTTTTGCTAGAAAACTACTTGGAACCCCCAAACATTATATATATTTTTTTAGCAAAGACTCTGGAGAATAAAATGGCGGTCATTGCAATATTTTTTGTCATGCGGTATTTGCGTAGCGGTCTTTCAAACGCCATTTTTATGGAAAAATTACAAAAAATCACATTTCACTGTATTTAAAAAAAATTAAACCGTAAAGTTAGCCCATTTTTTTTGTATATTGTGAAAGATGATGTCACGCCGAGTAAATAGATACCCAACATGTTACGGTTTAAAATTGCGCACACCCGTGGAATGGCGACAAACTACGTTCAATAGAAATCTCCATAGGCGACGCTTTAAAATTTTTTAACGGCTACCAGTTTAGAGTTAGAGTGTAGCTCTTTTTTTTTTAATTATTGCTCATGCTCTGGCGATACCTCACATGTGTGGTTTGAACAGTGATATAATTCGCGGCTCGACTTCCATATACGTTTCTTTTGTGTGGGAGCTAACCGCGACGGGGGCGGCTAAAAATTTTACTTCCTATTTTTTTTTTTTTTTTTAATTTTAACACAGGTTTTAAAAAAAACATCACTTTTATTGCTGTCACAAGCAATGTAAACATCCCTTCTGACAGCAATATGCAGTGACAGGTACTCTTTATGGAGGGATCGAGAGTCTAAAAGACCTCAGACCCCTCCACTGCACTTCTATGTATTCAAAACGCCGAAAACTGCATTTTTGAATACACTCACTTTTTGAATCTGCCGCCATTAGCAGCCGAGTAACCCGGATGTGACGTCATGGACGCCGCCTCCGGGTTACATCATCAGAGACCCGTTCGAAGCCGCATCCCGCTTAGATCGGGACTCCATCCAGTTGGCGGACGCGGGGGGCCCGGGCAGAGCCGCAGAAGGCGGCGGGAGGGGGAGTGTCTCACAGAAGATCCGCCTGCTTTGTTTACATAAGCAGGTGGGTCTTCTCTCCGTTTCCCGGACGATCGCGGGAGGAAGGCAGCAATCGGCGCCTCTCCTCCCGCGGCCCGCCTCCCGCTGTGTCTAAACACAGCAGGAGCATGCACTCCAGTCACGTAGTACTGCTTGACTGGACGCAGCCGAGCCGCCTTGCCGCAGTAAAAAGGCGGCGGGCGGGCGGCAAGTGGTTAAAACCTCATGGATTCAACAAGGTGTTGGAAACATTCCTCAGAGATTTTGCTCCATATTGACATGTTAACATCAGGGCTGGCCCAAGACATTGTGCTGCCTGGGTCCAAGAATTAAATGCTGCCTCCACCCCCCCCCCCCAAAAAAAAAATCACACCCACCAAAAGGCCCCCACATCGCTGTCTGTCATCAATCCTCCTGTCACTACTGTCTGCCGTGAGCACTGCCCTAGAAGATCCAGCCTGCCCTGCGTGAGATGGAGTGTGCTTATGTCTGACGTCATTGCGCAGACCACGATCACGTGAGGGACATTCCTCATACTCATCAGTTTGCACTACAGGCGGCAGTATGAGATGGGGAAATGCCGCCCAGAACGCGCTGCATAATTATGAGACAAAAAACTTCTGAAAAAAATATTGGGCGTCAATTTGCCGCCCCTCTCGAAGTGGGTCCAATAGACCCAGTGGGACCCATGGTAAGGCCGGACCTGGATATCATCACGCAGCTGCTGCACATTTGTCAGCTGTACATCCGTGATGCGATTCTCCCATTCCACCACATCCCAAAGGTGCTCTATTGGATTGAGATCTGGGGAGTGTGGAGGCCATTGGAGTACAGTGACTTCATTGTCATATTCAAGAAACCAGTGGTGAGATGATTTAAGCTTTGTGACATGGTGCATTATCTTGCTGGAAGGAGCCATTAGAAGATGGGAACACTGTAGTCATAAAGGGATGGACATGGTCAGCAACATTACTCAGGTAGGCCGTGGCATTTAAACGATGCTCAATTTAGGGGTACTAAGGGGCCCAAAGTGTGCCAAGAAAATATCACCCACACCATTACACCACCATGAAAGACAAAACCGGAGAAAATTCCCAGCACAACTCACCAATAAGTCTGCTTACCAACCAAATTGACCTGTCCAACAGTATGCCTTAAAAACAGGGGTTTAGTTAGCAAATGCACGCGTAAGCTGCAGAGCCTCTTCACGGCACCCTGTATAACTTGCAGTCCTAACCCTTCTAAATTTATGAGAGTGTCCACATTAGGGATTGAACGATTATTGGCACTTTCCCCGATATATCGGAATCGGCCCTGGAAGTTACCGATATTGCCGATATTGTGCGCAGCGCATACGTGACGTCATTGCGTGTGTTGCTTCACGTGTCTCCGCGTGCTGGGTCTATAATTTGACACTTTCTGCCTTCTAAGACAACCTCCCACGCCTCGGACAGCCTCGGTCAGTGTGTGCAGCTGCAGTCTGGTCACGGTGCCAGCCAGCCACCCACCACAGGGTGCCAGCCAGCCACAGCAGGGTGCCAGCCATCGGCCCACAACAGGGCGCCAGGCCAGCATCCAGCCACCCACCCCACAACAGGGTGCCAGCAGCCAGCCAGCCACCCACAACAGGCCAAGGTGAGTGACACCAACCCAGCCACCCACAACAGGGTAATACCAAGCCAGCCACCCACCACAATGTTCCAGCAAGCCAGCCACCCACAACAGGCCAAGGTGAGTGACACCAACCCAGCCACCCACAACAGGGTAATACCAAGCCAGCCACCCACCACAATGTTCCAGCAAGCCAGCCACCCACAATAGGGTGACACCAAGCCAGCCACCCACCACAGTGTTACAGCAAGCCAGCCACCCACAACCGGGTGACACCAAGCCAGCCACCCAACAGCAGGGTTGACACCAAGACAGCCACCCGCAACAGGGTGACACCAGGCCAGCCACCCACCACAGTGTTCCAGCAAGCCAGCCGCCCACAACAGGGTGACACCAAGCCAGCCACCTACCACAGTGTTCCAGCAAGCCAGCCACCCACAACAGGGTGACATCAAGCCAGCCACCCACCACAGTGTTCCAGCAAGCCAGCCACCCACAACAGGGTGACACAAAGCCAGCCACCCACAATTGGGTGCCAGCAAGCCACCCAACTCTGCCAGGCATCAGCCACCGACCCACAACAGGGTGCCGGCAAGCCACCCACACTGCCAGGCCTCAGCCACCGACCCACAACAGGGTGCCAGCCAGCCACCCACACTGCCAGGCGTCAGCCCCCGACCCACAACAGGATGACAGCTAGCCACCCACACTGCCAGGCGGCAGCCAGCCACCCTACAACAGGGTGCCAGCAAGCCACCCACACTGCCAGGCGTCAGCCACCGACCCACAACAGGGTGCCAGCTAGCCACCCACACTGCCAGGCGTCAGCCACTGACCCACAACAGGGTGACAGCAACCAGCCACCCCACAACAGGGTGCCAGCAAGCCACCCACACCACCAGGCGTCAGCCACCGACCCACAACAGGGTGCCAGCCAGCCACCCACACTGCCAGGCGTCAGCCACCGACCCACAAAAGGATACCAGCAAGCCACCCACACTGCCAGGCGTCAGCCACTGACCCACAACAGGATGCCAGCAAGCCACCTACATTGCCAGGCATCAGCCACCAACCCACAACAGGATGCCAGCAAGCCACCCACAGCAGAACAGGGTGCCAGCAGCCAGCCAGCCATTTTTTTTAAACCTTATTGTCTCTTTCAAATTGCAGTGGAGATGGATGATTACAGAAAAAGTAAAAGTGTGGTCTGGGACTATTTCTCGTCTCAACCATCTCCAGGAAAAGCAGCGGTGTGCAACACATACACAAACAATATAAGCATGGGATAAGTAACTGCAAAAAACAAAAATACGTCAAATGTTTGGGCCCATCTAAGAGTTCATCATATAGAATTATATCATGCAGCACAGAAAAAACAAAATGAATATCAATGTGATTTTGAAATACCTCCTCCACTATCCCAGGCAGCAATAACAGATATGTTTCAGAAAAAAAAAACAGGTATCACAGTCTAGATTCAGATGGAAGAACCCAAATGCTGGACAGAGTAATCACAGAGATGATTGTCACTGATAACCAGCCATTTACAATGGTGTCTGACTCAGGATTTAAGCGGTTGATGTCCATACTTGAGCCAAGGTACACACTGAAGAGTGAGAAGTATTATCAAACCAAAATGCTGGGAAAAATTCACCAAAAGATCGTTGAGAAAGTAAAGGCTATGCTGCAACCAGAGAATGCTGGCAACTCACTCTCATTCCCGACTGACTGCTGGTCAGGAGGAGGACAGAGTCACTAATGAATCTTACATGCCACTTCATTGCCAGCGGATGGACAAAAAGGCAATTGGTCTTGAATACAAAAATTATGCAAGGATCCCACACTGGGGAGTACAGTAGAGAAATGTTTCTAGGCATGCTTGAAGAATGGTCAATCACCAAAGACCGAGTGATGCTTGTGCTCCTTCGAGACAGCAGAGCAAAAATGCGGAAAGTAATGCTTGCTGATATGTCAGACCTCAGTGTCATTGCACACAACACCCTCCAACTTTCAAATGATGGTCTGCAAGCCAGACAGCTTTGATTGATATATGTTTTGAGAAGCATGAAGAGATTAAAAATGTTGTGCTGGCAAGTCTTTTGAATCCTCGATACAAGAACCATGCTTTCTCTTCTGATGATGTGTTGGCCATGGCAAAACAATGGCTGACAGAAGATATTCAACAGGAGGTGCAGAAGGTTCCTGCTGAAAAGACAAGTCTAGAACAGCATTTTTATAATCTGAAAGAGCAGCATGCTGCAAAAACAGAAAAATATCCAAAAAAGACGACAACGAACAGAAGAGAATCTTCTTCATCGTGGTCGAATTGACATTTTCAGTGTTTTATTGAACTTCCTTCATCTCTATTTGAAGGAACCAGTAATTGACAGAAGAAGTGGTGATCCTCTTCAGTGGTGGAAAGAAAATGAGGCACGCTACAAAAGAATTGCTTCCCTTGCTAGAAGATACCTCTCTCTCTCTGCTCCTTTGTCCTCCTCTCCTCCTGTACCAAGTGAGCATGTTAATGAAGTGGCAGCATTATAGTCCTCCTTAAAGGCGCAGTGGCACCCTGGACACCCAGAACATAGTACAATGGCAGCAAAGGTGTCCAGAGTGTTTTCTCACCAATATTTGCACCAGTAACAAAGAGATTGCCCCTGCCCCCATCTATAACTGGCCTTCACAGCAAGGAGCACCTCGAAGGGTAAACGCATTAAAAACAATTCCCAGCTCAACTCACCAACCAGTCTGCTTACCAACCAAATTAACCTGTCCAACAGTATGAGTTAAAAACGGGGGTTTAGTTAGTACACATTTGCAAACGCATGCGTAAGTTGCAAGACCCCTTCACGGCACCCCTGTTTTTAATGCATACTGTTGGACAGGTTAATTTGGTTGATAAGCAGACTGGTTGGTGAGTTGAGCTGGGAATTTTCTCTGGTTTTGTCTTTCATGCCTTTGCCCTTCCATGTGCTCCTTGCTGTGAAGGCCAGTTATAGATGGGGGCAGGGGCCATCTCTTTGTGACCATTACACCACCAGCCTGAACCGTTGATACACTTTCATGTTGTTTACGCCAAATTCTGAAATACCATTTGAATGCTGCTGCTGAAATTAAGACTCATCAGACCAGGCAATGTTTTTCCAATTTTCTGTTGTCCAATTTGATGAGCCTGTGCAAATTGTAGCCTCAGTTTCCTGTTCTTAGGTGACAGGAGTGGCACCCAGTGTGTTTTTCTGCTGCTGTAGCCTATCTGCTTCAAGGTTCGATGTGTTGTGCATTTAGAGATGGTATTCTGCATACCTTGGTTATAAGGAGTGGTTATTTGAGTTACTGTTGCCTTTCTATCATCTCGAACCCAGTCTGCCCATTCTTCTCTGACCTCTGATGTTAACAAGGCATTTTCCTCCACATAACTGCCGCTCGCTGGATACTTTCTCTTTTTCTGACCATTCTTTGTAAACCCAAAAGATGGTTGTGCGTGAAAATCCCAGTAGATCATCGGTTTTTGAAATACTCAGACCAGCCTGTCTGGCACCAACAACCATGCCACATTCAGTCACCTCAATCCCCTTTCTTCTCCATTTTGATGCTTGGTTTGAACTTCAGCAAGTCATCTTCACCACATCTAGATGCTTAAATGCATTGAGTTGCTGTCATGTGATTGGCTGATTAACAATGTGTGTTACCAAGTAATAAAACAGGGGTGAGTGTATATTTTCTTCTTACTTTGACAGCTTAGGCTTCATGTACACTAGCCTAAAATTATCGTGGCCGCGGGAAACCGCGAAACACGGCAAAATCGCGGCAAAAACCTGCCACGATTTTGCTGCTGCTTTGCCACATTTTGCATTTTCCCGCGGCAGGCGGTCAAAACTTTTCTATCCTGAATGCAATTCTTCTGCATTCAGGAGAGGGAAATTTAGACTCCATGCACACTTGCAGGACTCCAAAGTTGCACCAACCAGTGATAATGGACCATGTAAATTGTATGACATTTAGGTACGATTCCATGCAACTTTTGAGGGTTAACGTTGAAGTCTATTGTCCTCAAGTTGCATAAAAGTCAGACCAAAAAAGTCCATGAGCTACTTTGAAGTTGCTGCAATTTTAAGTTGCACATATATGAATGGTAATCATTGGAAAACTCGGGAAACGACTTGTCATGGAACTTTGATGTCCAAAGTTGCATTACAAGTCGCACAAGTGTGAATGGAGCCTAAACCTCACCTAAATGGGGCAGCCTAAACTCTGCTAAAAACCTATGTATACATGGACACATAGGCTTTTATGGAGTGGAGTTTAGAAGCTTTGGCAAAAAAACGCCAAAAGCTCCTAAACTAAAGTTTGGGAGCTGCCAAAGTACTTGAAGCCTTAGTTGTCCTCAAAAAACATAGTCACCCGTCCAGCAAATTTAGTGTAGTTTGGTGTAAGCCCCAGCTCCATCTCAGCAATCCATGTTCCACACCCCCATCTTCTCTTCTGATGTCCTCTGGAAGCTGACAGTCTCTTCCGGATTCTTTGAGCTGGCTCCCTGATGACATGTAGCAAATGCGGCACTTATTTATCTACATTTGGAGACCAAACAGGAATATAGGAACGGTTTTGGTCTTGGAGAACCCCAAACTAATAATACCTCTCCCATATATAAAAGCTTCTAAGGCACTCTATGTAAGTAACTTCTTTATTAATTACACCAAAACATACAGGTGTGATAATATTTCTAAATAATGGGAAATTTGTCACTTACCGACAAGAAACAATGCGGTACTTGACCTACTTGACCTACTGATTACCAACAATACAGACCTGCTCACGGATATAGAAATACGGGACAACTTAGGGAACAGTGACCATAGGTCAATTGGTTTCAGTATTAATTACAGTAATAGGAAACACAAGGGTAATATAAGGACACTGAATTTCAAAAGAGCCAATTTCCCTAAACTGCGCTCGCTGCTAGAAAATATCAAATGGGATAGAACCCTGGGAACAAAGAACACGGAGGAAAAATGGGAGTGCTTCAAGAGCATACTTAACAAGGGGGTGGGCCAGTGCATTCCACAGGGAAATAAATTTAAAAGAGCAAAACTAAACCCTGGGTGGCTAAACTCCAACACAGAGGCGTAACTACATTTCTCAGGGCCCCGGTGCAAGAAATCATGAAGGGCCCCCCCCCCCCCCGAAAAAGCATATTTTTGACACTTTTTGTTTCCCAACGTATAACAAAGTAAAACATTTCTGTTTCTGGGTTCAACGGCGGCAATGGTGGGGAGGGGGGTGTGATCAGTGGCGGCGCCGTGGTGGGGAGGGGGGTGTGATCAGTGGCAGCGCCATGGTGGGGAGGGGGGTGTGATCAGTGGCGGCGGTGGTGGGGAGGGGGGTGTGGTCAGTGGCGGTGGTGGGGAGGGGGGTGGGATCAGTGGCGGCGGTGGTGGGGAGGGGGGTGTGATCAGTGGCGGCGCCGTGGTGGGGAGGGGGGTGTGATCAGTGGCGGCGTCATAGTGGGGAGGGGGGTGTGATCAGTGGCGGCACCGTGGTGGGGAGGGGGGTGTGATCAGTGGCGGCGGTGGTGGGGAGGGGGTGGGATCAGTGGCGGCGCCATGGTGGGGAGGGGGGTGTGATCAGTGGCGGCGGTGGTGGGGAGGGGGGTGTGGTCAGTGGCAGCGGTGGTGGGGAGGGGGGTGTGATCAGTGGCGGCGCCGTGGTGGGGAGGGGGGTGTGATCAGTGGCGGCGTCGTAGTGGGGAGGGGGGTGTGATCAGTGGCGGCGTCGTAGTGGGGAGGGGGGTGTGATCAGTGGCGGCGTCGTAGTGGGGAGGGGGGTGTGATCAGTGGCGGCACCGTGGTGGGGAGGGGGGTGTGATCAGTGGCGGCAGTGGTGGGGGGGGTGGGATCAGTGGCGGCAGTGGTGGGGGGGGTGGGATCAGTGGCGGCAGTAGTGGGAAGTGATCAGTGGCGGCGGTGGTGGGGAGGGGGAGGGTGTGATCAGAGGTGGTGATGGTGGGGAAGGGGGGGGTGAGATTAGTGGCGTCCATGGTGAAGGGGGTGGGATCAATGGCGGTGGTGAGGGGGGGGTGGATGGTGGGGTGGGATCAATGGCGGTGGTGAGGGGGGGTGATGGTTGTGAGGGGGGGTGATGGTTGGGAGGGGGTGGGATGAATGGCGGTGGTGAAGAGGTGATGGTGGAGAGGGATCCGTGGGGGGCGATGGGGGGGGGTGGAGGAGGGGTGGGATGTGGTGTCATCCTCCCCCACCACCACCACCTCTGTCTTACTGATCCCATCCCCCCACCACCGCAGATCTCATCCCTACACCCCTCAACACTTCTGTTGTAGATAGGGATGAGATCTGTTCTGTGCCAGGCATGGGTCTGGGATCATTAAGAGGCAGCATTCCAGCAAGGGTGGAGTTTAGGATCAAAAAGGCAAGTTAGTTCACTTACAATTAGCACTTAGAAGTCGCGTCGGTCAGTCAGCTTCCCCCACAGTGACTCAGGAACTCCAGGCAGGCACACTTCTTCTAGTAGGCACAGCAGCATGTAGTCTCTTCGCACTCGCAGAGGGGAGAACTCCTCCTCCCCTGCATTCTATTGGTGTCACAGCCTCACTGCATCAGCTCTGATTGGAGGAAAGGCAGGGCTGGGGGCGGTGCAGGCAGCACAGCAGCAGATTGTAGCTTTACCCAGAAAACTGGCCGCTGTAGACACCTCTCCCCCCGCACAACGATCATCTCTTAGTCTCAGCCAGACAGCCACTAGCGAACACGAACAGTCAGGCGGACAGACGGGCCCCCTCACTCCGCGGCCGCGGTAAGAGAACGGGGGCTGGCGGGCCCCCCTCAGGTAGCGGAACTCCAGGGCCCGGTCGCAACCGCGACCGCTGCGACCCTGATAGTTCCGCTACTGCTCCAACATAAAAATGTATATTAGAGCTAAAGAAAAGGCCTTCAAAAAATACAAGACTGAGGGGTCATTGGCAGCATTTAAGCACTACAAAGAGTGTAATAAGAAATGTAAAGATGAAATCAGGGCGGCTAAAATAGAACACGAGAGACATATAGCGGAGGAGAGTAAAAAGAACCCCAAGAAGTTCTTTAAGTATATAAACAGTAAGAAAGCGAGGCCAGAACACATTGGCCCCATAAAAGATGATAAAGGAAAAATGGCCACAGAGGACAGAGAAAAGGCGGAAGTGTTAAATAATTTCTTTTCTTCAGTCTTCACAAAGGAATCGGGGGGCTACACGAACCCAGCTTGTAAGGCCGAACTAAATAATACACCTCAGGAAGTGCCGCCATGGCTAACAGAGGATAGACTTAGAGCTAAACTAGAGAAACTTAACATAAATAAATCCCCGGGACCGGATGGCTTGCACCCAAGGGTTCTTAATGAGCTCAGCCAGGTGATTGCCAGACCATTATTCTTGATCTTTAAGGATAGTTTACAGACAGGTATGGTGCCAGCTGATTGGAAAAAAGCCAACGTGGTACCAATATTTAAAAAGGGGCCGAGATATATCCCGGGTAACTATAGGCCGGTCAGCCTAACATCAGTAGTCTGCAAAATTTTGGAGGGGATGATAAGGGACCACATACAAGACTTTAGTAATGAAAACGGTATTATAAGTAGTAATCAGCATGGATTCATGAAAAATCGTTCATGCCAAACCAATCTATTAACCTTCTACGATGAAGTGAGCTGCCACTTAGATAAAGGTAAGCCTGTGGATGTGGTGTATCTGGACTTTGCAAAGGCCTTTGACACCGTTCCCCACAAACGCTTACTGTACAAACTAAGGAAGGTAGGTATGGACCATAAGGTGAGTACCTGGATAGAGAACTGGCTCCAGGGGAGAGTCCAGAGGGTGGTGATTAATGGGGAGTACTCTGAGTGGGCGGGTGTGGAAAGTGGGGTCCCCCAGGGTTCTGTCCTGGGACCAATCCTGTTTAATTTATTCATAAATGATCTAGAGGAGGGGATATCTAGTACAATCTCAGTATTTGCAGATGATACTAAATTAGGCATGCCAATATCTTCTATGCAGGATGTGGAAATCTTGCAAGCAGACCTGAACAAAATAACGGGGTGGGCAACTACATGGCAGATGAGGTTTAATGTAGAAAAATGTAAAGTAATGCACTTGGGGGCCAGTAACCAGAAAGCAAGCTACTCACTAGGGGGGGAACCTCTGGGTGAGTCTAGGATGGAAAGGGACCTGGGGGTACTGGTAGACAACAGGCTTGGAAGTGGCATGCAATGCCAAGCCGCTGCAAGCAAAGCCAACAGAATACTGGGTTGTATAAAAAAGGGGATTCACTCCAGAAATAAAGAGATTATTCTTCCACTCTACAAAACTCTGGTCCGGCCACATCTGGAGTATGCTGTCCAGTTCTGGGCACCGGTCCTCAGGAAGGATGTGCTGGAACTGGAGAAAGTCCAGAGAAGGGCAACAAAAATAATTAGGGGAATGGAGGACATCAGCTATGAGGAAAGACTACAAGCACTGAACTTATTCTCTCTGGAGAAGAGACGATTGAGGGGGGATATGATATCAATGTACAAATACTGTACTGGCGACCCTAGCATAAGGAACAAACTATTCAGAGTAAGGGAATACAATAAGACACGTGGCCACTCACTAAAACTTGAGGAAAGGCGGTTTAACCTTAAAGTGCGTAAGGGGTTCTTCACTGTAAGAGTAGTAAGGATGTGGAATTCTCTTCCACAAGCAGTCGTATCAGCAGGGAGCATTGATAGTTTCAAAAAACTATTGGATGGACACCTTAAAGACCACAACATACAGGGGTATACAATGTACGGTTAGCAAACACACACACACATCATAGGTTGAACTGGATGGACTTGTGTCTTTTTTCAGCCTCACTAACTATGTAACTATGTAACTATGTAACTATGTACCTGGTCAAGGTGGAGTTGATGAGAATGCTTCCCTTACGCCTCCTGTCCTGTTTCCTCTGGAGTTGATAATAGGATATAACTGGGCACAGAGTAGCACATGTGCCTGTAGAAGATCCTGGCCAGAAGATGCTCTGGGTAGTGCAGGCAGGGCTGCTGTTAGAAATCATGGAGCCCCATACAGCCTATCTGAAAGGGTCCCCCCCCCCCTTCCTGAAAATATCAAATTATATTTTCGCTAAAATGACACTAAAATCTTTATTGGTGGACACAAACAGAGCAGGTGCCTGCAGGTTGCATTCTAAGATCATTTCCATAGGCAAGGTGCCCATGTTTCTATTCTGACAGGCCATTATTTTAACACCATAGACCATAGACTTTGATCGCCCGGGAGTAGCAGGCATCACATAGTGACCTGTCCTCAGGGACATGAGCCCTGCAGCCCCAACAGGATTTTTGTGTGGGGTGGTCAGAATGGCGGGAAGGCCGGAGGCGTGCTGAGCCTGGGTTATCTTCATGGCGCCTGGATCTGGACCTGGACCTATGGTGCCGAGATTTGGATGATGCATGATGGTGAACTGAAGGTGACCGATCCTTTGATCCAGAAACAGGACGTTGGTCAGACCTAAATGGGCTGAAAAAACACACAGGGGAAGAAAACTCAGGCTACAGTTGACCAGCCGGCAATCAGGCAAGGGTTAAAACAATTAACTCACCTGTTGCGCAGGGACAGGCCACCAGGGGGCGGTGAGGAATCCATTGCAGATCAGAGCAAATAACCTGCGATAGGAAGAGAGTAAGAACCTAATCCTACCTCCCCACTGCCCCCCCCCCCCCCTCCATCAAGGACTGAACCAACACAGGACTTACCTAACACAGGCAGAGACACAGAGTGGGGAGGCGGCCTCAAAACCTGCACACATCCCAAGGATAACAGCTCTGACAGCTGTTTAAATTTCCTAGGAGCCGCAAAACCACGCCCCCATGACGCGGCCGCGTCATGGAGGAACGGAAATACGGTGCGCACATGCACAAACCACTGCGTGGAGCCAAGCCTCACCCTAAACATGCAATCGGAAGCCAGGGAATGCGGAGGAGGAGCCAAGAGCAGCGGTCTGGAACGCAGGAGCGCTCCAGCTGCCATACCAAACCAGGAAATAAGCAGACAGGAATAAAAAATGATCAATACATTACCACCAGTACCGACAGAAGGACCTGGAACGCTCCTCAACCGGAGACCGGCGTGTGCATTATTGCATATCGGCCTCCCGCTAGTAGCACGGACGTTTGCCCAGCGATGCAGCCACTCATTCAGGATTTATGGCATCTTCCAGCATCATATATTATTGCCCGGGTCCACCCAGTTAATACTGAGATTGCTGGACTAATATAGAAGAGGCATCATCCTAAAGGAAGCCACACGCCACCAGGTATTTAAGAAACGCATCCTATAAGGTAAGACTTCTCTTGCAGGAGGAGGACAAAAAAGGAACACGGCTCCTGGCTTGGAGCAAAAATTTATGGAAGTGGGGTCCTATAGGGTAGGAGAGGAGGCGGAGCCTACCCATACGTGTGCTGCCATGGAGTCTTTCAGGAAAGATGTAAATCACAAAGACTCCAAATAGGAGGAAGAGTCATTATACAATCATAAAACCATTAGAAAAAAAATCATCCACAATGCGGACCCAACTCAGGCAAACTGTCATAGAAACCACAAACAGCATTGGAATTCCCAAGCTTTAGTATTTAATAGGTGTGAAGTGTCTATACAGTTTCTCAGTTTAGATGGGATTATCCTTGGAGTGCTATTTGCCTTTTTCAAAGGGATGGAGCTTCAGTATAATGGATTCATACGTATAGCCCATATGCCATAGAATTTATCATAGTGGTCTTTACATGTGGATATCCATTGTCTTGACTCCCAAATGTCCAATACCTTTCTCTCTTTTTTTTTTTTTTTTTTTAACAAATGAGTCTGATACCATTCTAATTCAATCTGCCATAGTTAGAACCTCTGCCTTTTTTCCAAAAAATTGGTAGCAAACGGTTGATTGCATTCAGAAGATGTGGCAATAATGTCTTCATATAAAGGCTAGGGGGTATTGTGGGTATGTGGAGTAGGAAAGCTATCGGAGATCTGGTAAGTCAACATCTAGAATTAGTTTAGCCTGAGATCTAATGTCCATCCAGATGGATATTTACGCTTTCCCACCAGATTTGTAGGAAGGTTCCCCTTCTGACATGTTCTTTTTAAAGTGAACCTGTTAAGTACACACTATTTTTATAAATAGTACTGCCAAAGAGCAGAAACCTTCAAGTATTTTTGATAATGCACTAATTACTTTTTTTGTGTCTGTGTCAGGAGCATCTAGCGCTCCTGCTCATTCCAGCATCCTGGTTTTGGCTATGGCACTCTCCTTTTCTGTCTGTCCACCTGCAAGGTGATTGATGTGGCCAGTCTCAAAACCAAACCTGTTATAAGCCAGCCAAACACTCATTTGCATGCTTGTGATTACGAGAGTGATATGTCTGTCTGCCTTGCTCTGCTAGTTTGGATTTCCCTGTTTATGACCTTGGATCTGATATTGAACTAATCCCTGAACTCAGCTTGCCTTTTACCTGGACTGTCATAGAACCACTCTGCCTATCTGCTAAGCGCAAGTACCTTTTTGCTTTGCTGAGTTTGCTCCTGCACTGGCGTGTTGGACAGGCACTATAGCATTGTGTATTAGACTTGGGGCAACCGAGTACCAGTAGGCCTGCTTGTCTTATGGGAAAGGGGGCTGCTATAGGTGACGAACACAGTAGCCAGCTATAGTGTCTGACCATCTGCGTTGAGGTAGATGTGACAGTCTGTTGGGTTTCTAAATTCTTGACCCATACTGTGCACAAGGCATAAACCACTGCCCATAATGGATGCCCTGCCAATTTAATGTGGAATGGCCCACGACTAGCAGTAAGTAAGAGCAACCTGCAGTTTTACCCTTTCAACAGCCAATGAGAGTGCTTCTTGATAAGTGCTCAGAATAGTGCTGATCTTTGCTTTCAGCATACTTCCTTTCCCACAGGATCGAACGGTCACATAAAAGCCATTCCCTCTAGTGCAATGAAAGCATACTAACTCTTCGAAAGGTTGTCATTAGGCAATATCTCTTTACTGCAGTTTTTGTTTTTTTTTAAATTCTTGTTAACTGAATGCTTCTTTTTAGGCTGCAGAAATGTCTGATCTGAAGTCTGCATTTTTATTTACAATAGATGTTGCGGAGGGCTTTAGAATTTTTTTTGTATTTAATTTCACTCCACTTTAAAGTACCATTTATCCTGAACATGAAAGGTGCAAATCTGTTTCAAAGTAATCCATTGCAGCAAATTGGATAACAGGTCTAAACATAAATTACAATACTGTGATCTGAAAACAGCATTAGGTAGCCCTGTTTTTTATTGCACCATATTCCATTTTGCTTTCTCAGTTATGCATCTTCAGAATGGCGCAGGGCACAGGATGTACAGAACAGAAGTAATGATCACTGTACAATTCACACTGATAACTGGCATCTGGGAGAGTGGGTGAGTGTGTAGGTGGTACACTTCCTGAACGCCTGTCTCCCTCTCTGCTAAAGCAAAATGCTGATGGCCGGGGGATAAAAAACAGTCTGGGATGTTGGGGCAGCAGGCAGCCTTTAGTACAATAAGAAAACCATGCAGGAGAAACACAAACAGAAGAAAAGTACTCCTGCGTAGAACATAAACCAAAGGATTTTATTTGGAAAAAATGTTAAAAGCTGATTTCTACTTAAAATCCAAAGTCTTGCTGTCTAATGGGAATTAATTAGCACAAAGTATTGTTCTTGTTCTTTTGCATATAATTCCCAATTAAAAGTAGAGCACTTACGCACTGGATAATGCCTAAGTGCCTTCCATTTTTAAAGCCTCACAAAAGCCTATCAGGAGTCTTTAGAGATATATCCCACCCACTCCTGCTTCTGATTCAGGATTATATTGATAATATCTTCAGGAAGAGCTATCCAGTGATAACTCTTGCCTTTACCAATATGGTGACCTCTCTATGTGCAAAAATGCACACAACTAACATGTTTTGTACATTTTAACCACTTTAAGACCAAGCCTATTTTTTTTTTGCCAGAAAACTACTTAGAACCCCCAAAAATTATATATTTTTTTTAGCAGAGACCCTAGAGAATAAAATGGAGATCATTGCAATATTTTTTATCTCACCGTATTTGCGCAGTGGTCTTCCAAACGCAATTTTTTATTAAAAAATTCATTTTTTGAATTAAAAAAAAAAGAAAACAGTAAAGTTAGCCCGTTTTTTTCCCATAATGTGAAAGATAATGTTACGCCGAGTAAATAGATACCTAACATGTCATGCTTCAAAATTGCGCACGCTCGCGGAATGGCGACAAACTTTGGTGCTTAAAAATCCCATCTACAGGTTACCAGCTTAGAGTTACAGAGGAGGTCTAGGGCTCAAATTATTGCTCTCGCTCTAATGATCGCGGAAATACCTCACATGTGTGGTTTGAACACCGTTTACATATGTGGGCGGGGCGTCTGTATGCGTTCGCTTCTGCACGCGAGCTAATGGGGGACAGGGCGCTTTCATTTTTTTTTTCTCCTATTTTTTTTATTTATCATTTTTTATTTTTACACAGTTTAAAAAAAAAATTTGATAATTTTTATTCCTATTACAAAGGAATGTAAACATTCCTTGTAATAGAAATAGTCATGATAGGATCTCTTTATTGTGAGATCTGGGATCAAAAAGACCTCAGACCTCACAAGTACACTTAAAAAGAAAAAAAAAAATTGTTAAAAAAAATGGCTCCTTAAGCCGGTTGCTAGGCAACGACGTTTGACGTCGCTCCGGTCCTCCAAGACCATAGAGTCGAGGGAGGGCCATCTTGCCCTCACTCAACTTCCTGTCTGCTGCTGGCGGGTCCAGTAAGCGGGGAAAAGGGCCGAGACTCGGCGGGAGGGGGGGCACCTCTTCCGCCACACCGTAAGGGTGATCCTGCAGTGAATCCGCCACTGGGACCACCCTTACCTGAAAGCCGATCACCCGCCGTTGAAATAAATACCAGGGTTATGGCAGCTATCTGCTGCCATAACCCCCGGTATGTAGCATCAAAGGACCGACCTAAATCAACGGCGGGCGGTCGGTAAATAGTTAAAGGATAAGGTTGGTGGAGTCTAGATGCACTTTAAACTGTACTCACATGATACTCAAGTAAATGACAAAGTATTTCCTTGGTGCTTTCCTTTTTAAATGGTTCTGAAATGGTCATTGCCTTAAACCTGGTTCAGACTATTGCGTTTTCAGATGTGGCATGACAAAGAAAATCACATTCAGCAATAAGCAATCCAACATCCAAGTAGATAATCAATCAAAATCAGATTTCAGCAGTGTGAACATAACCTAAAGCGAGCCATACATGGGTCGAATTCTGAAAGAATTTTCTTCCAAAAATCGTAACTAAGAATTTTCTTTCTAATTAGTGGGCTTAATCAACAGGCAATTTTTGTGTGGCTGTCGAATTTGAGTGATCAGGCATGTTGAAAATTTTTGGAAAAACAAACAAATATCTAATCATTGAAGGGAGAATCGTGTGAGAAATATAATCGAAAAAAAAAAAAAAGTACACGAGCTGTTACCTGGAAAGAAAAGAAGATTCCTGGCCATAAAAAAAAATTTCTGTAGCAACTTGCGGTGAAATTGAACTCTTAGTTAGTCGAATTTCAATATCAGTGGTGGCAACGTTGGATCACAAAAATTTCTGATTTTCATACTACAGCCATTCCTGACACTTTTGGGTACAGGGTTTTGACCAAGCACTACAAATGCTGGTTCTAAAGGATAGTTATTTCCCCAGGCATGTATAAGGACTATTGTGTTTACTTTATTGAGCTAAGATGTTCCAGACCTGTACTAACTTCCATAGTCAGAAAGTTTTCTGAAAGGCTGGTAAGGGACCACATACAGTCAGGTCCATAAATATTGGGACATTGACACAATTCTAATCTTTTTGGGTCTATACACCACCACAATGGATTTGAAATAAAAACAAACAAGATGTGCTTTAACTGCAGACTTTCAGCTTTAATTTGAGGGTATTTACATCCAAATCAGGTGAACGGTGTAGGAATTACAACTGTTTGTATATGTGCCTCCCACTTTTTAAGGGACCAAAAGTAATGGGACAATTGGCTGCTCTGCTGTTCCATGGCCAGGTGTGTGTTATTCCCTCATTATCCCATTTACAAGGAGCAGATAAAAGGTCCAGAGTTCATTTCAAGTGTGCTATTTGCATTTGGAATCTGTTGCTGTCAACTCTCAATATGAGATCCAAAGAGCTGTCACTATCAGTGAAGCAAGCCATCATAAGGCTGAAAAAACAAAACAAACCCATCAGAGAGATAGCAAAAACATTAGGTGTGGCCAAATCAACTGTTTGGAACATCCTTAAAAAGAAAGAACGCACCGGTGAGCTCAACAACACCAAAATACCCAGAATACCACGGAAAACAACTGTGGTAGATGACCGAAGAATTCTTTCCCTGGTGAAGAAAACACCCTTCACAACAGTTGGCCAGATCAAGAACACTCTCCAGGAGGTAGGTGTATGTGTGTCAAAGTCAACAATCAAGAGAAGACTTCACCAGAGTGAATACAGAGGGTTCTCCACAAGATGTAAACCATTGGTGAGCCTCAAAAACAGGAAGGCCCGATTAGAGTTTGCCAAACAACATCTAAAAAAGCCTTCACAGTTCTGGAACAACATCCTAGACCAAGATCAACTTGTACCAGAGTGATGGGAAGAGAAGAGTATGGAGAAGGAAAGGAACTGCTCATGATGCAAAGCATACCACCTCATCAGTGAAGCATGGTGGTGGTAGTGTCATGGCGTGGGCATGTATGTCTGCCAATGGAACTGGTTCTCTTGTAATTATTGATGATGTGACTGCTGACAAAAGCAGCAGGATGAATTGTGAAGTGTTTTTCGGGCAATATTATCTGCTCATATTCAGCCAAATGCTTCAGAACTCATTGGACGGCGCTTCACAGTGCAGATGGACAATGACCCAAACCATACTGTGAAAGCAACCAAAAAGTTTTTTAAGGGAAAGAAGTGGAATGTTATGCAAAGGCCAAGTAAATCACCTGACCTGAATCCGATTGAGCATGCATTTCACTTGCTGAAGACAAAACTGAAGGGAAAATGCCCCAAGAACAAGCAGGAACTGAAGACAGTTGCAGTAGAGGCCTGGCAGAGCATCACCAGGGATGAAACCCAACGTCTGGTGATGTCTATGTGTTCCAGACTTCAGGCTGTAATTGACTGCAAATGATTTGCAACCAAGTATTAAAAAGTGAAAGTTTGATTTAAGATTGTTAATCTGTCCCATTACTTTTGGCCCCTTAAAAAGTGGGAGGCACATATACAAACAAACTGTTGTAATTCCTACACCGTTCACTTGATTTGGATATACTCTTGAATTAAAGCTGAAAGTCTGCAGTTAAAGCACATCTTGTCTGTTTCATTTTAAATCCATTGTGGTGGTGTATAGAGCCAAAAAGATAACAATTGTGTCAATGTCCCAATATTTATGGACCTGACTGTATGTACAAGAATATATGTAAGAGAAAAAAAAACTTTATTCATGGCCAGGATCCATTAAAGAAAAATTTCAAAATTACAATTTTTGTAAGGAATTAAGCAGAAACCTGGATAAAGTATCTTTGGACTTGAAATAAGCAAAAATTTGGATGGAGTATCTTTAGATTTTGCTAAACCATTTGACATTTTCACACAAGTAAATGCTACTTTGAAAAAGACATCCTCAATGTGCCCACTGTGTCCATTCTTTTATAGCATAAAGAAAGTAGGCCCAACCAAGTAGGAGGGTTCTTACAGACCTACAGTTTTTCACCTTTATGGCTCGTTTCCACTGAGCTTTCTGGTACGGTTCGGTTCGGTACAGTACGCTATTTATGCCGTTTCCATTATGAATGGTACCCTAATTCCGAACCGTACCGTACCACTTTTTTGGTACCCTTTTGTTGGGGTACCACGAAGATTAGTACCGTACCAACTGGGTGGAGCTACACTCTGCAGAACTTTGGTTGACAGAGAATCGTCACTTCCGTGGGCGGCATTCATAATGTGTTTACGGAAGCAACAGAAATGTCGGCGCGCAGGGAAACTTGGTCGACACAGGAGGTGCAGATCTTCCTGGGTATCATCAGCGAGGAAAGGGTGCAAAGAGAACTCGATGGAATGGTGAGAAACGAGAAGGTGTTCCAGCATGTTTCTGAGAGGATGGCTGAAGAGGGGTTCCAGCGGACGCCAGAGCAGTGCCGCATTAAATGCAAGAAGCTGCGGAGTGAATACCGTAAGGTGAAAGACCACAATAGCCGGAGTGGCGTAAACAGAAAGACCTGGAAATGGTTTGATATGCTGGACGCTATCTATGGACACAGACCCGCCAATTTGGGAAGAGGGGGCGGCATGGATACGGCCACCTCTCTGCTGGAGTCAATGATGGAGTCTGCTGGTATGTTCATAGCTGTATGTATAGTATGGTATATCTTGAACCCAGGGGCGTAACTACAGGGGTTGCAGGGGTTGCAATCGCTACCGGGCCCCATGCTCCAGGGGGCCCGGTAGCAAACCAGTGGGTGAACTTCTAGGATCTCAAAGGTCACACTTGCGACCGGGCCCTGGCATTTCACCACTGTGGGGAGGCCCCAAGATTGCAGGAAGGAGGCCCACTGCAGAACTTGTGAAAGGATCCTGATGCGGGACCATAATAAAAGGCCATGCAATGAGATTAAAGAGCCCCAGGATTAGTGGGAAGAGCCCCGGGCTTGAAGGGAAGGTCCCCGGCCAGGGGTCTGGGGGGCCCTTCATGGTTTCTTGCATCGGGGCCCTGAAGGTTCTAGTTACGCCTCTGCTTGAACCTATTGTTACAGTGTACTTACCTGACTTGCAACATTTCAGTTGAGGATCCTATCAGTCAGGATGAAACCACAGAGGGACTGTTCACCTTTGAGAACTCACCTGCAAGTTCAATTTCAACTGCAACTTCAATGTTAACTGCAAGTTCGAGTTCAACTGCAAGTTTGAGTTCAACTGCAAGTTCGAGTTCAACTGCATGTACACCGACACCACCAGAATCGGCACCATCATCTGCGAGAACACCCCGGTGTACACTCATCAGTAAGACATGAAAACCAGAGTGAAAAGTCACACACCTTTTTGTACAATGATTTTTTATTTTGGATTAATAGTAATACACTAATCATGATATTGCATTGTACTTCTAATGCCCCCCCCCCCCTACATATATCTGCATATGTTTAATCACAAGAACAGAAATTCTTTAAACATTGATGTCTGTTTTGCATTCTAGGCAGGAGAAAAAGGGGGCAGCAGGATGTTGTTGCAGCCCTGGTGGAGATGCAGGCAGCTGATGAGAGGCATCAGGAATGGTTAGAGAGGATGGAGGACCGTCGTGAGCGACGCTTTGAGATGATGCTGGAGGATGCCCGTGAGGCAAGGCGGCATGAGGCTGAAATCACTAGGCAACACATTGAGCAGACTGCAAGCTTCAATCAGGCCTTCCTTGGCACACTCAGTCAGCTGGTGCAGGTGTTGAACAACTGTCGTGATTCTCTGCCTCCATCCAGCCACTAGTACTTTGCACCCAGCACACTTTTTTGACACTCAACACTATTTTTTGCACTACTTTTTCCTGTTGTTACACAACTCGTTCAATAAAGCACTCGTTTGACTATTTTCAAATGAAATGAAATCATTTTTTCCATTGAGGCGTCATGTGTTCTATGGCTGTCTAACAGGACGTACCTATTCTACAAATTGATGTCATTCTGTTTACATTACTGACGTTAACTGTTAAAGGATTACTCTCCATATGGTGGACTTCACTGGACTTCACTGGTCTCCAAATTGTTGAAGATCAAAAGTTCAGTTTAGTGCAGCTTCAAATGGCTTTAAACTATACCAGACAAGGAATAATCTTATCTAGTAAAATGATCGTTCATTTTCTCCAAAAATGTTATATGCTTCATATAAACAAATGATCGCCTTTGTCAGATAAACGTATTTATGTATTCTTTAAAAAGTTTACGCTGTATGTCCTACGCCTTTTCTATTCCACTTAAGAATTGAACGCAGTGACAGTTCCAATTTGTTCAAAAGTAGAATAGGGAAGGCGTAGGACATTACTTTTTGAAGAATACAGAAAGTGTAAGTACTTGCAAGGCGATCATTTGTGTTTATAAAGAATATAGTTTTTTTTTTTGTTTGTTGGCTTCACTATATAAGACCCTCTTTTCGTATCATTTCAAGCCCTTTGAAGCTACACTTTTACCCTCAACAATTTGGGGTCAGTTGAAGTACACCATATGGAGAATAATCCTGGAATGTTTTCATCAAAAACTATCATTTCTTATTGCATGAGGAAAGACAGACATGAACATTTTTGAAGACATGGGGGTTGAGTAAATTATCATTAAAAAAATATAAAAAATTAGTAAATAGAAATTAATTGTTCAAATAATGCATCAGACCCTCTCGTATATCTCTGCCCTCCTCTTCTGCATCCTGTGCCAGTGGCACAACAGGCTCTGCTGCTACAGGTGTATCCCATTCTTTATGGTAATCCTCTCCATAACTTTCACAAATATTGTGCAGAGCACAACAAGTCAACACCATGGATTTCACCAGTTCAATGTCGCTGTCATTCCTCTTCATAAGGCACCGCCACCTGCCCTTAAGCCTCCCAAAAGCATTTTCTACCACCACCCGAGCCCTGCACACTTTCTTGTTGTAGGTCAGTTGTTCTTCTGTCAGTCGGCCATTGTCGGGGAAATGGTTTTAGGAGCCAATTCAACAAAGGATAGGCAGAGTCTCCTAGCACATAATAGCCAGCGTTCACGCCACCGATGTTCCTGGTGCAAGCTGTGTAAAGGCATCCTCACTCCACTAACTCCCACAATGTGGACAGTCTCAGGACATGAGCATCATGCAAACTCCCAGCCATTCCTGCATATACACTCCAAAACAATCTTTTCCCATCTACAACTCCTTGCAGGATGATAGAATGCCAGCCTTTTCTATCACAGTGGTACTCCTTTCATATGCCAGCCTTTTAATCACAGTGGTACTCCTTTGGGGCAATAATGGGTATGTGACACCCATCAATGGCACCAACACACATAGGAAGTCCCCATCGATTCTCAAAGTAGTCTGCCATTTCTTTAAGCTTTTGCTGGTCAGGGAAACAAATCTGTTTGGAAACTAACAAAGAGCAGGCGGCCTCACAGAAATCCTGCACACACCGACACACTGTTGTTTTGCTGACACCAAAAAGATGGCCAATACTTCTGTAGTCGCTGTTGGTTGCCAGCTTCCATAGTGCAATTGCAACTCTTTTCTTCAGGGGAACACACACTCGGAAGTTGGTATCCTGTTTTAACATTGCTGGATACAGCTTGGTACAAAGGAACAGAAATGTTTCTAGAGACATCCTGAAGTTGTGCACCCACTGTGTGTGTGTGAATCCTGGAACAATCACATCCCACCATTCATCTGATCGGTTGAATGTCCAAATGGTTGGTCTGCGGCGCCGATTTTGCAACAGATTGATTATCTGAAAAAAAAAATACATTGCAAATATGTCATACACACTGTAGTAGTGAATGAGGGTGTGTTCAGGAATGTTTTTTGGATCTTAGCTGGAAGGGAAAGTAATAGTTTCTGCCACCATCCCGAGAGTATAGTTTGTCGATTTGTGGTGCCTCAAGTCAAGTATGGGATTTTAAGGGCAGGAGTAAAGCGAGTAAACAGTAGTAGTACAATTAGTAGATAAAATTTATTCACATGTATAATTATATACAAAGATTTGAGTGAATTGATGGGTAAAGTCCCATTGTGATAGTGAAGAGAAAAAAAGTAGTAGGTGTGGTTACACGTGAAAACGGTGACTTAGACAAGAAAGGTAGATGGTCCTGCTCTGCTGTTCCTCATATCAGAGAATGGGAAATGGTTGCAGAGAGGGGCCTGATCGGTATTCCAACATGTTTCGGCCTGTAGCGGCCTTTATCAAGGATGTTACCGATTCTAGGAATAAGTACAATAAATGGTCAGAAATAGTAGTATATAGTTGTTCAAATTTAGGTTATATATAGAGTTGTAGATTAACATACATATTTTTTGTCCACTTTCTGGAGTATTGCTTTCCCAGACTTTTTCCAGGAGCTGCAGGAACAATGCTGTATTGGGTGAGAAAGGTGCGGTAGGGTTGTAATTGGAGCCACAGGTGAAACAACCTGAAGAGTTGTTTGTAATAAATAATATAAAATAATAATAATAATAATTACTTCTTGGGCCACGTTTTTCTGGTCCAATGTAGTTCAATGTGGCTATAGTGTATAACTTTCCACATTGATAGAGATCATCTGTGGTGTTTGCACATTGATGAGAGTCATCTGAGGTGCAGGGTATATAAGAAAGATGCATAGTAAGGTAAAGGATGGTTTGAGGTAAAAATAAAACATCCTTGAATGCAGTACTGAAGGTTGAAAATTGGTGAGAAGTAAGGACTTGGTTGAGAGATGTTGGCACATCTTTTCCAAGTCTATGCTTACGTTTTTGTAGAAAGGTATTGGTATGGTGTTACAGCATGTTGCCTCCAGGTCCTGTCCTCCTGCGATCCGGGAGAGACTGAGGATCTGGAGGTGTTCCCTGGCCTTTTAAAGGCTGTCGCACATGCGCAGTGATGCGCTGTGTGACGCCTGTGGGCGGTGTCCGTGGTCTGACGTGAGATGCGTCTTCGTGCGGCAGATGCGGCATCCCTTGTAGCCGTGCGGACGTGCCCCTGCGGCCGCCGACACGGAAGAAAGCCAATAACTCCCAAGGGGGATAGTGGAGGGTGCAGGACCTACCAATTGGCTTAAAAATGCCCCGATCCAAGAGGGGAATCGGGGCTTTCCGTGCCGGGAGTTCCTGGAGTACAGGAAATGAGCAAAAGAAGTGGATGAATAGTGTCATGACAGTATATATGGTATATTTAAGGTGATACACTGTACAGACGTGTAAACACCAGTTAAATACATATGAGAAAAAGAAAAGTTAAATAAATAAACAAGATATAGTATATATTGGTATATAGGTGCAGCAATATAATCATGAAGGGAGAGGGGATGTGAGACGGTCTGGATAGGCTCCGAGTGGGGAGGGTATTCTATGGTCAGGTATCCCGGTATCATGTTTTTGGCATGTATTGGGGAGTAGAATGGCCAAAAAATGGCCAATTGTAGGTTGGTCCAAATGGAAGTGGATTTTCTTGGTATGAGTTTAGTCTTTTTTGCCGGAAGAAAATCCTGGGAGGAATGGACGATAACTTTGGGCTTCATTTAGCCCTGGTGGGATAGTGGCCTTGAGAAGAGTAATCCAACGCATTTCTAGTTGTAATAACGTTTTGTTCCAGTCCCCCCCACGTAGTGGGATGTGGATCCTGTCCAGGGCCATGAAGTTAATTTTTGGCATTTTATAGTTGTGGTTGTCCCTTACGTGTCTGCCTAGTGGCACATAAAAATTGCCAATGTGCATGGTTTGGAGGTGTTGGTTGACTTAAATGCATCTACCAGGTACGGGGAAATATTAGCAATAACAGGCAGTAATTCATGAGAGGGATTTATGATGTCAAGACAGTGCATGGTGCTGAGACTGTAGGGTTGCTTAACAGGTCGCAACAGCTTACCCTCCTGTGCCGTCGTTTTTGTCTTGCTTTTCTTTCTGGGTTGTCCGTCTCGTCCCAGCTCTGTAGTATTTTCATATATTTTTCAGCTGTGTTTTTCCTTGCAGCCTGCAGCCTTTGCTCAAACGAACGCTGCCTCCTTCTTGTGACAAACAGCCACATGCCAAGAAGCAGGAACACAATCTGCATTACTTCCTCCATTGTTGTTTGTTTTGCTTTGCGCGAGAGTTCTCTACTCTGCTTCCGGCATACACCACGCCTATCAAGTGACGTCGATCACTGCTTTCCGGCTACACCACGCCCATCATGAAAGGGTACTATTGGCGGTGGAAACGCAAGGTGTACCGTTCCTAACCGTACCACTCAGTGGAAACGAGGCATTAGAGTACATACACCATCTCCTTCTTGCCTCTCTTACCCAACACTGGGATTTAATATACAGGGAGTGAAGAATTATTAGGCAAATGAGTATTTTTGAGGATTAATTTTATTATTGAACAACAACCATGTTCTCAATGAACCCAACAAACTCTTAATATCAAAGCTGACTATTTTTGGAAGTAGTTTTTAGTTTGTTTTTAGTTTTAGCTATTTTAGGGGGATATCTGTGTGTGCAGGTGACTATTACTGTGCATAATTATTAGGCAAATTAACAAAAATCAAATATACAGTATACCCATTTCAATTATTTTATTTTTACCAGTGAAACCAATATAACATCTCAACATTCACAAATATACATTTCTGACATTCAAAAACAAAACAAAAACAAATCAGTGACCAATATAGCCACCTTTCTTTGCAAGGACACTCAAAAGCCTGCCATCCATGGATTCTGTCAGTGTTTTGATCTGTTCACCATCAACATTGCGTGCAGCAGCAACCACAGCATCCCAGACACTGTTCAGAGAGGTGTACTGTTTTCGCTCCTTGTAAATCTCACATTTGATGATGGACCACAGGTTCTCAATGGGGTTCAGATCTGGTGAACAAGGAGGCCATGTTATTAGCTTTTCTTCTTTTATACCCTTTCTTGCCAGCCACGCTGTGGAGTACTTGGACGCGTGTGATGGAGCATTGTTCTTCATGAAAATCATGTTTTTCTTGAAGGATGCAGACTTCTTTCTGTACCACTGCTTGAAGAAGGTGTCTTCCAGAAACTGGCAGTAGGACTCAGTGTTGCCAACCGCCCGTAGATTTACGGACAGCTCGTTAAAACAGGGCACTTTTCTCCTGCCCGTAAATGCCCGTAGCAGGAGAAAGGTGCCAGTAAATCTACGGCGGCGGCGGCAAGGTCGGAACTGCGCATGTGCGGCGCGCAGTTCCGAAGATTCCCGACTCCCGAGTTCTCTCGCAGAGCAGAGATCATGCAGCAGGTCCGCCTGCGCCTGCCCCTGCCTCCGCCCCCGCCCTCATTCACGTTTTCCCGCCGGCCGCTCACAGACAGTGCGTGCAGCGTGTGGACTGGACTGTGGAGTGTACTCAGTCTGTGTGTGGACTCCGTCTCCGTCACCGTGGAGTGGAACTAGAAGATGCTGCTGGCAGCTGGACGGATGGTGAAGACTGGACACTGGACAGAGCAGACTGTGACAGGCAGCAGAGGGCGAGGCAGAGCACAGAAGAGCAGAGGAGAGGACTGGTGAGTGCGGCTCCGAGCCTGAGAATCCCTTGACAAAAATGACTCTTCCTCCTCAATTGCAAAAGGTTTCTTTCCTCAGAATGGAGCATTTTAGGCTCCTTCTTTGAGTTGCAGTGGATCCCACAAAATTTTCCTCTTGTATCAGATAGGGGTGAGACCTACCCATAAAGCCACACAAAAATGTCCTTCTCCTCCTCAGCAATCCAACCCTCCTGCTTCTTTCTGCCAGCACCCTAAGCCTCTTTCCTTTTACAACCAGCACCCCATCCCTCTTCTTTCTCTGCATATTCCTCCTTTACCTCATTGCATTACACATGTTGGGGAGGGCAGGGTGGCTTTCTGTGCAAAGTAATAGCAGCTAGCATATGGACTTCTGGGTAATATAATAACAGTTTAATACCTGGCACTGGTGTAGCACATACCACAAAAATGGCATAAAGGCTGAGTTAGGCAAAGCTGGCATAAGGACTTTGGACATGGGGTGATTTGTTTTTTTTTTCCACATGAGTTCTGATCTGTATGGAGTCCCAAAAAAATCTGCTTTCTCTTTATAGGGCACATTGAAAGACCCAAAACAAATGGCTGCTATGTGCTCTTGAAATAGAGAAGAAAAAATGGGCCAGGAACTTTTTATATGGGAGAGGTTGCAGCACAAAAAAAACTTGTTATGTCCAACACAAATGGCTGCAATGCAGCTTGAGGGGGAAGAAAAAGGTACATTAACAGCACTCTAAAAGAGTTTGCTATGCAGTCTTGAGGAGGAAGAGTATGTGCTTTTTGGCTTCCAACTTCTCTCATTTATTTGCTGCTTTCACCAAATTGTTTGGTGCATGATCATGTTTCTTTCAAGCATGTGGTAGCCAACATGGCTGACACGCTGCAAAGACCACAATAGTGCTATAGGGGGAAAATTAAAAATTGGTCTTACTCAACACATACCTAAAGTCTAAATGTTTAGCTTTGGATGGTCAGGTAGGAGTAGATAAGCTCAGGTCAGCAGAGATTTATTTCATCCTGATAAAGTACATGATCTGCCTGGATAAACAGAAGAAATATTGCACCCACTCCCTTTACTGCTTTTTCCATTACTTACCTGAAACAAGATATGGTCACCAAGGCTGGGATTTACATTCTGAGCCTCATTTAAAGTATATGCCTGCCCTGAACAAAGCAAATAAATGTATTTAATACATCTGTGCAATGCAAGCGTATTTTCAAGAATGTAGGCAGGTGCCTACATTATGTTACTTTTGCTACTGCTTAGTATGTTTCTTTAAGTTCTGGCTGCTGCATGCAGAGGTTAAAGTATTTTTCTTTGTGACTTGTCTTCCCCCTGTATGTGTTTCACTTCCCTTTTGGAGGTTATTTATACAGGAGTAGACCTGCCTTATGGTGCAGTCCACCATGGGAAGAAAGTTGTGAGCATATTAGTGATTAAAGTATGTAACCGTTTAACTGGTAGTGTCAACCTTTATTGGGACTCGATCGATTATGGGCAGCCAGATAATTGGACTCTAAATATGGACCTTTCTGATCCAAGGTATGGGCACCACCACTAGGGGAAATAGCACAGCCAATTGTAGCACCACTAATTGTAATGCAATGGACAGTTCTGTATTTTCCAGTGGATGTACAACCTCAACTTGCAACCAACAGTTATTTAAAGCAGAGCTCCACCTAAAAAGGGGAAGCTCCGTTGGTTTTCTATCTCACCCCCCCGAGTCCGACAGCTAGCAGTGCACTGCAGACTGGAGTAGTAGAGAGAGGAGTCAGGGCCCGGGGGCAGAGGACATCAGTGTCCTACTCCTGTGCCCCCTTCACCTCTCCATGTTAATGGAGAAATATGGTTTTTGACTTTTGTTTAACCTAAACACATTGCTAATGGCACTATCTACATATTTATAGTTTAAGTATTGATATTTGCACGTTTTAGCACTGAAAACAGCCTGTTTATGTACATTTTTGCAATGCCAGTAAAAAATTGGTGCTGTCCGTAAATTTTGGACGTTCTGCCAGTAAATTTCCCTCCGGGAGGTTGGCAACACTGGTAGGACTGGGAGTTGAGCTTGACTCCATCCTCAACCCGAAAAGGCCCCACAAGCTCATCTTTGATGATACCAGCCCAAACCAGTACTCCACCTCCACCTTGCTGGCGTCTGAGTTGGACTGGAGCTCTCTGCCCTTTACCAATCCAGCCACGGGCCCATCCATCTGGCCCATCAAGACTCACTCTCATTTCATCAGTCCATAAAACCTTTGAAAAATCAGTCTTGAGATATTTCTTGGCCCAGTCTTGACGTTTCAGCTTGTGTGTCTTGTTCAGTGGTGGTCGTCTTTCAGCCTTTCTTACCTTGGCCATGTCTCTGAGTATTGCACACCTTGTGCTTTTGGGCACTCCAGTGATGTTGCAGCTCTAAAATATGGCCAAACTGGTGGCAAGTGGCATCTTGGCAGCTGCACGCTTGACTTTTCTCAGTTCATGGGCTGTTATTTTGCGCCTTGGTTTTTCCACACGCTTCTTGCGACCCTGTTGACTATTTTGAATGAAATGCTTGATTGTTTGATGATCACGCTTCAGAAGCTTTGCAATTTTAAGAGTGCTGCATCCCTCTGCAAGATATCTCTCTATTTTTGACTTTTCTGAGCCTGTCAAGTCCTTCTTTTGACCCATTTTGCCCAAGGAAAGGAAGTTGCCTAATAATTATGCACACCTGATATAGAGTGTTGATGTCATTAGACCACACCCCTTCTCATTACAGAGATGCACATCACCTAATATGCTTAATTGGTAGTAGGCTTTCGAGCCTATACAGCTTGGAGTAAGACAACATGCATAAAGAGGATGATGTGGTCAAAATACTAATTTGCCTAATAATTCTGCACTCCCTGTAGTTCTCCTACCAACCGCCTATCTCCCACCGTTATCCAAGTATGCACAGTTCTACCACACCTCCTGCACCGCTCCCTAACACTTCACACTGCTTTGCTTCACACCACTCATCTTCCATACCACTCTCCAACACATCACCTGTACCACTTTTCTCCAACCCAACCACTCTTTCCTACCATCCTTGTCCCATGCATAGCTATGCCTCTCTGCACTGACTTCTGCCAGTCCTCTGCTCCATACCAATCTCTGACAGCCCTAGGCACAAGTCTCCCCCAACAATGCTCTGCATCACATTGTTGTTTTATATGTACAGTATTTACTCAATATTCACATCAGTTCAAATGAAATGGCTACTTTTGGACCCATTTTCAAAGATAATATTATGATTTATGCAATGAGGAAACACCGCTGCGCTCTTCTCTGCTGACTTCCAAGCAAACAGTACTGCGCTTTGACTAGAACTGGCTACTCAGCTACATTACAGAGCACCATTCTCTGCCTCCTTCTCAATAATACATTTTGTGGTGACCATTAAAACGCATTGTGGTTACATGTAATTGTAAGGCAGTTACAGATAACCACAACACGTGCTGATAACAAGCAACAAAATGATTATTGACAAGGGATTGTAGAATGTCTGATAAGACATATTTCTCTTCCTAGTTCTGTGCTTTCTGCTTCAATATTTTTATTGAAGCTTTTGCATGACAAGAGATGGTCAACCATCAATATAGAATTACAAGTAAAAATCCCACAGCATAGGTGGAGGAAGTAACAAAAAAAGACATAAATAGACATAAGGATAAGGCATTTCAGATGTGATGGGTCGGCAAATTCAACACAGATAAACTATGCCAAAACATTTCCCTGTAGGCAGGTGGCCTACTGTATGTTTAGTTAGCACTTGACTGTCTAGGTCAGGGGGAAGGGAATAATGTTTTTTGCCACCTTCCCTGAGTCTGTTCTCTAGCACGTGCAGAGGCTTGCTGGGACCTGCCGTCCACTTTAGATCGTCAATCCATCAGGACACCCCAAGGACATGGACTTCTCCATTAGAGTCTTCCCAAGTATGGACTAATCCCAAAGATACTTCAACTGTGCAGGTAACCTGGGGCAGCCACAGTTAGGTATAATTAGGATGAGGATGTTTATACATCTTAAACATGTTGTGCCAAATTTCCAGTAAAAGTTGTTTCAACTGCTTTGAGCCTGTTCTGAAGTTATTCAAGGGGTGCATGATGGGTCTTGGCATGTTCCCAAGAACCTGGGTCTGTAATTGCACTATGGGTGTTAACACTATGCGTAACACAGCTACAAAAGGTGAACTCCCAAGGCAAAGAAGAGGAGGTAGTGGCCATGGGGAACTGCAAGGAAAAACCGCTACAGGCAACCAGTTTTGGGTGTGGTACCTGGTTAGGTGATAAGTCCGTTGGTAGCAAGGGGGTTGGTGTACTGACTCCCCTCCTAGCTATCTATCTCCTCTGATCCTCGGGAGCCGAATAGCGTAATGGAGATCTAAGACCTGATCATTAAGTACGGGAAGGAAGGAATAAACTAGGACACATATGGGACCCGCACTATGTGTCCGGTGAGGTGTTACCCCATGCACAGGCACAGTAGACCCCGTTCATCACCTGGCGTAGTCCAAAAACCCCTGGGGACACACAAGAGTAGTCAGCAAGGATACACTGCCAACCAGTACTACCTCTGCACATGCCCATCTCTAAACAGTTATGTGAGGTTGAGATAATTACTATTGTGCAACGTGACCTATATTATTACTTTAGATATTATCTTTGCACAAGTTAAAGGAGAATAAGGAAAAGAGAAAGAGGTAAGGACCATAGCCATCCAAGGGCAAATCCCAGACCTTCTCAAACCATGAGGAAATATCCTACAAAATACTGACCATCTTTTGGTCATTATCCTTGTTAGTTTACTTTTCATCACCTTTCATTCCTGAAACTATCTGCAGTTATCTGTAGATGCCTTCAGTAAGATTAAAATTACAATTTATTAACTGAAAGTTATTACAAGCTTGCCTTGAATCCTGTACAATTAAAAAGGAAGCACTATGGGTCTTGGAGAAAAATCTTTAAGATGAGAGAAAACAATATAGTTGGGCCCTTGCACCCAGGGCACCTTACCCAGGTCTTCATGTGGTGGTCCAAATGTCCCCTTTACCATTTCACTAAGTGGATCAGTTTTTCCAGTGGAAAAGTCAGATTAAACTCAAATCCAGCTTTCAGAAAACGGTTTTGCACAGCACTATTTATCATCCACCACACAGTGGAATTTTTTTCTTCTTAGTCACATAATAGCAGAAGGTTCATGGATGAATTGTGCTTGAACTACAAGAAAACTGTGTCTCCTTGAGATTTACATAGCACCTCTACATGCACAGCCCTTTCTGCCATGCCAGGAGACATGATATTTTTGTGCTGCATTTAAGAGCTCTTAGGCTCCATTCACACTTTCGTTTTCTGGCAATGAGCCCAGAAACAGGTGAAAAAGTGCCAAATTGCACATCACACTTGTGGCTCCATTAATTCCTAATGGAACCCCAAATGTGGGTTGCAAGCTACTGAAAAAAAAAGGTCCAGGACCCACTTTGGTGCATTTGCTACGTGTAGAGCAGCCCATTCAAGCAAATAGGCTGACCTATGCTGTTGCATGTCAAACATGCAAAGAAGTGTAAAAAAAAATGTAACGCATCAAACGTGTTAATGGGACCTAAGGTGGGCTGGGGAGCTATGCAGCAATTTTGGTAGCCCTATGGGGTAAGGGGATTCTGGAGTTTGCTGCTAGGGTGCAACCTAATGCAAAGTTCTCACAATATGGCACGTCCTATGGAAACAGCTAACTGAAGCATTCAATTCACTAAAATAAATCCAAACAGCAACAAAAGCGCAGTCAAAAATCCCAGCGTTTCTCCTCAGCTAAAAACGTATAGGACAGCTGATATACTATATTGTGAAAAGTATTGGGATGCCTGCCTTTACACGCACATAAACTCTATTGGCATCCCAGTCTTAGTCCGTATGGTTCAATATTGAGTTGGCCCTCCCTTTGCAGCTATAACAGCATCAACTCTTCTGGGAAGGTTGTCCACAAGGTTAATTAGGAGTGTGTCTATGAGAATTTTCGACCATTCTTCCAGAAGTGAATTTGTGAGGTCAGGCGCTGATGTTGGACAAGAAGGCCTGGCTCACAGTCTCCGCTCTAATTCATCCCAAAGGTGTTCTATCGTGGTTGAGTGTAGGCCTGTCAAGTTCCTCCAACCCAAACTCCCTCATCCATGTCTTTATGGACCTTGCTTTATGCACTGGTCCAAATTATTTGGTGGAGGTGGGATTATGGTGTTGGCTTGGCCCCATAGTTCCAGTGAAGGGAACTCTTATGGCGTCAGCATACCATACCAAGACAATTTCATGCTTCCAACTTTGTGGGAACAGTTTGGGGATGGCCCCTTCTTGTTCCAACATGACTTTTTGCACTGCACTCATTTGTTTCAGTCATCTGAAATTTAGCTTAACAGCTCTAACAAATCTCCTTTTTTTCTATATCAAGCATTTTAAGAATTGAACCTAAGTTTGTGGAAATATCTTTAGACTTCAGTAAAAATGATGAAACTTTTGGAGTCCTAAAAGACCCCACCACTGGACAGTTAATAGGAAATGTCAACATAACAGAAGTGTTGTAGGCACCTGAAGAATTAGTCAGGAAGATAAAAGACTTGGGAACCACAGTGTCATCCAACTATAGTTACATAGTTTTATATTTGATAGGGTTGAATAAAGACACTAGTCCATCCAATTAAGGCTGAAGACCACCCAGGTTCAATTAGAATTGCATGGGCATTTAGAATATTTTTTTGCAGCGGTACAGTGCCTTGAAAAAGTATTCATACCCCTTGAAATTTTCCACATTTTGTCATGGTACAACTAAAAACATACAGTAAATGTATTTTATTGGGATTTTATGTGATAGACCAACACAAAGTGGCACATAATGGGGAAGTGGAAGGTAAATAATTAAGGGCTTTCAATTTTTTACAAATAAATATCTGAAAAGTGTGGCGTGTATTTGTATTCAGCCCACTTTACTCTGATATCCCTAAGGCTTCATTCACATGTCAGCGTATCGATCGCGGGCAGAATCCCCGCGATTCTGCCCGCGATCCGGAAACCATTGCAAATCACGGGACACCTGTGCGTTGCCCGTGATTTGCAATAGCACCCCAAACGCTGTGCGATGTTGCCGCAATTTGCGCCTGCCGAATCGCGGTAACATCGTGCAAAAAAAATTGCGGGACGCATGATGCCCAAAAAAGGTACAGGAGCTTCTTTGGGGCGTCATGCGTCCCACAATTTTTTTTGCGCTATGTTACCGCGATTCGGCAAGTGCAAATCGCGGCAACATCGCACAGCATTTGGGGTGCTATTGCAAATCACGGGCAACGCACAGGCGTCCCGCGATTTGCAATGATTTCCGGATCGCGGGCAGAATCGCAGTGATTCTGCCCGCGATCGATACGCTGACATGTGAACGTAGCCTAACTAAAATCCAGTGGAATCAATTGCCTTCAGAAGTCACCTAGTTAGTAAACAGAGACTATCTGTGTGTAATTTAATCTCAGTATAAATACAGGTTTTCTGTGAACCTTCATGAACAAACAGCATCATGGAGGCCAAGGAAAACACCAGACAGGTCAGGAATAAAGTTGTGGAGAAGTTTAAAGCAGGGTTAGATTATAAAAAAAAATATCCCAAGTTTTGAACTTATCACAGAGCACTGTTCAACCCATCATCTGAAAATGGAAAGAGTATGGCACAACTGCAAACCTACCAAGACCTGACCGTCCACCTAAACTGACAGGCCGGGCAAGGAGAGCATTAATCAGAGAAGCAGCCAAGAGGCCCATGGTAACTCTGGAGGAGCTGCAGAGATCCACAACTCAGATGGGAGAATCTGTCCACATGACAACTATTAGTCATGCACTCCACAAATCTGGCCTTTATGGAAGAGTGAGAAGAAGAAAGCCATTGTTGAAAGAAAGCCATAAAAAGTCCCATTTTCAGTTTGCCAGGAGCCATGTGGAGTACATAACAAACATGTGGAAGAAGTTTCTCTGGTCAGATGAGAGCAAAATTGAACTTTTTGGCTTAAAGGCAAAACTCTATGTGTGGCAGAAAACTAACACTGCACATCACCCTGAGCACACCGTCCCCACCGTGGAACATGTTGGTAGCAGCATCATGTTGTGGGGATGGTTTTCTTCAGCAGGGACAGGGAAGCTGGACAGAGTTATTGGCAAGATAGATGGAGCCAAATACAGGGCAATCTTCGAAGAAAACCTGTTAGAGTCTGCAAAAGACTTCAGACTGGGGCGGAGGTTCACCTTCCAGCAGGACAATGACCCTAAACATACAGCCAGACCTACACTGGAATGGTTTAGATTAAAGCATATTCATGTGTTAGAATGGCCCAGTCAAAGTCCAGACCTAAATTGAATTGAGAATCTGTGGCAAGACTTGAAAATTGCTGTTCACAGACGCTCTCCATCCAACCTGACAGAGCTTGAGCTATTATGCAAAGAATGGGCAAAATTTTTGCTCTCTAGATGTGCAAAGCTGGTAGAGACATCGCCAAAAAGACTTGCAGCGAAATGTGATTCTACAAAGTATTGACTCAGGGGGCTGAATACAAATACATGCCAGACTTTTCACATATTTATTTGTAAATAATGTTGAAAACCATTTATCATTTTCCTTCCACTTCACAATTATGTGCCACTTTGTGTTGGTCTATCAAATAAAATCCCAATAAAATACATTCATGTTTTTGGTTGTAACATGACAAAATGTGGAAAATGTAAAGGGGGATGAATTGAATACTTTTTTAAGGCCCTGTAAACTTTTTGTGCAATGTTTTAAATCAACTGAATAAAGAACTTAAAAAACAAATTGCAACAGTAACATATGCCAAAAGTAATGTGTTAAAACACAAATCAAGATTGTCTGGTAAGAACAAGCACCTGGTGCGTCACTAACCTGGAACAAGAGTCATTGGGGTCAATTCACTAAAGTGGGGTACACACTATAAGAAAATCGTGCAAACGATCGTCCGATTTTCCTTGTTGTTTCACAACAAATCAGGAACCGATGAACGAAAATTTGTACGAAAATTCTCGTACGACAAAGGCTTTTTTTTGTTCTTTATTGTTTCTGATTATGCGCAGTCTTTCTTTTCTGATTGTTCTTGTACAAAGATCGTACGAAAACGTACGAGAAACATTTTGGAGTTTGTCCCTTCGAGAATTTTCGTACGAAAATTCAGAATCGGCTGAGAAAGTTGTGTACACACTATACGAAAATCATATGAAGATTCTTTGGAAGAAAATGTGCGCCCGATTTTCTTATAGTGTGTACGAGCCTTTACATTTGCTGCATGCAATAACAGTCACGTGACTCATTTGCGAAAAAATAGAATGATTATGTGGTATTTACAGCAAAATGAAAAATCTGCCAGTAAATATTGTTTAAAAAGCTCTTAAGCCCAATTCACAAATGGACCAGAGAGTAAAAAAAACATGCAATATTTACCACCAGGGTTTTGCTGGTGGTATTTGTCAAAAAACAGTGTGGGGGTTGGTGGGACCCCGCGCTGTTTTTTGACAAATAGCAGGTTGCTAAGGAGCGGGCTAGGAAGCCCGGTTCTTAACAATGAATGACGGTTCTGGTATTCATACCAGACCCTTTTCCCAGTATGCAGCCCGCCAGGTCAGGAAAGGGGGGGGGGAATAAGCAAGCGCACCCCCTTCCTGAACTATACTAGGCCACATGCCCTCAACATAAGCGGGTGCTTTGGGCCAGGGGGGCCCCCCACCGTATTGATGGGGACAAGGGCCTCTCCCCCCACAACCCTGTGCTGTGGTTGTGGGGGACTGCGGACAGGGGGCTTATTGGAATCTTGAAGCCCCCTTTAACAAGCCCCCATGTGAATAATTATGGGGTACATAGTACCCTTACCCATTCAACAAAAAAGTGTCAAAAAGTAATAAAAACACAGACAGTTTTTGACAATTCCTTTATTAAAAAAAAAAAAACTGTTTTCCCCTGATTTAAATCCATCATCAATCACACCGCCCGCCGCGCCGCCACACCAAAATAGAAACAAAAAAAAAAAAGCTTCACCCACGAGGATGGCTGACCACCAAAAGCCTCCTCTGCCATTTGACAGTTCTTATATAGGTAAGGGTGGGCCACCTGGCGACTTCATCTTGTGACATCATGGACCGGTGCATTGATGATGATGAATCTTTATCGGGGGACACTGGTTTTTTATATTTTAATAAAGGAATTGTCAAAAACGTTGTGTTTTTATTACTTTTTGATGCTTTTTTGGTGAATGGGTAGGGGTACTATGTAGTGGAGGGCTGGGATCTGGGGGCCCCCTTGTTAAAGGGGGCTTCCAGATTCCGATAAGCCCACTTCCGGCAGATCCTCACAACTGCAGCCCAGGGTTGTGGGGATGAGGCCCTTATCCCCATCAACATGGGGACAAGGTGCTTTGGGGTGGGGGGGGCAGAGCCCCCCCTGCCCCAAAGAACCCACCCCCCATGTTGAGGGCCTGAGGCCTGGTATGGGTAAGGAGGGGATGGTGCTCTTTGTTCCCCTCCCCCCCTTTCCTGACCTGCCTTTTCATTTTTGGCATGGGGTTCTGCCTACAATCCATGCTAGACCCGAAGGGCCTGGTATGCATTGGGGGTGGACCCTACACTTTTTTTTCATCATGTTTATGTGCCGGCATGTTTTTTTTTTTTACATTCAGCTGTCACCAGAGAGCCCGCTGACAGCTGATGAGTCATCCATTGTTAAGGACGGGGCGGCCGGCTTCCCGGCCCGCTCCTTAGCAACCACCTCAACGCGAGAAATTACTGCATTACCACTAAATCGAACAAATACCTCATTCGGTATTTAACGCAAAATTCATAGTGAATTGTACTTTCAAAACTGATTTACCGCAAACGTTATGTTACCACATTTTTTTGGCCATTTTTTGGCCATTTTTTGGCCTACATTATCAATTACCTAATAAATAGTGATGCAAGGATAAGGATGGCAGCCATAGAACCTGCATCTTTAAAAAGCATTTTTGATGCAGCATTCATGCTTTTGTACTAACATATTCTTAACAGCAAACCTTTGAGGATAGAAATATGTCATCCCTTATTTGTTTAAAAAAAAAAAGTCCATGCTCCTTCCTTATGAATCACTGACCAGGATCAAGTTTGTAGAGTGTGAATTTAGACTTTGCAGACTTCTGTAGGCTTGTTCTATAGGCCTGTGGTTCCCCTTTCGTATATAAGGAGCGGGAGGCCGCCCACTGACCACACCCCTGATGACGTCATCGCTGGCGAAACGCATTGGGAGGGATCGGAACGTGTGACGTCATCACACTTGGGACGCAGCGGCCATCTTTTTGGTTAGAAACCGGATTTTGTACACTGCTGTACACCCTGTTTTAATAATAAAATCTGTATGAATTTGAACATACTACCCTATGAGCATCTTCTTTATCTCTGGGGCCTTCTCTGAGTATCCTTCCCTGGCAATTTGATTATTTGGAGATGTCATCTTTTCCATGAGAGTATTGGCTGGTAATAAGGAGACCGGATGAGCCTGCTGTGGGATACATTAATGCTCTGATATTATCAGTCGGATGGTAAGAGGCAGTGTGGTTGGTGGTTTGTTGGTGGTGGGGTGTCCCTCATCTGCCCGATCAGCTGATCTCTACAAAAGCACTATTGGCCTGTTACAAATTGCCTATAGCACTGCACTTTCTTTTTTTATTAAATCAACCCCTATAGACTAGCTTTGAGAGCAGGAACAGTAAAGCACATTTGGGTAGCAGGGCAAGGCAGCACGAAAAACCTGTGTATGCAGTTAGCGAATATGGCTGCCTCTTTACATATAGAATTAAAAAATAAACAGAACTAAACATTAAAAAACATTGATATAGACTGATGAAATTATATGCTTAAGGCTAATCTCGATCACATGCATCTCTAAAATAAAATTAAATGACTAAATGTTCGCTTTAAATGAAGTAATATGAAGAATATCCCTTTACAGGCAGCGGGGTGATTTATAAAACACAAGAGAAAACAGTAGCTGTCTCCACTAATTATACTCTATTGAAGTAGTAGATTACACAGAGATGTTGCCAAGACCCATCCTGCAGGCAGCTCTGCCAATTGCAAGACCTGAATCTACATACTAATTCCTCGTAATAATAAAATAAAATAAAAAATATAGGACTTTATATGGGCTATATTGCAATGACATATCATACAGTACCTCCCAAAAATCATAATGTATATGCAAATATAAATTCACTTTAAAACAAACCACCTTTGCTTGCTGGGCCCCACATTGTCACCCCTGAGTATTGTAAGACATAATTAAAAATGACTAAAATTAAACAAAGCATTAACTGCATGATTAATTATGTAATATCAGATAAATAACCACATCAGTCATAATTAGTTCATAATTTTATGCATGAACATAATTAAATTAGAAAGAGACCAATTACATCAAAGTAGGCTTCAAGCAAACTCTGCCACAAATGAAAAGTAGTTATCGCAAAAAAAGATAAATGTTATGGTCACCTATTTGTAGACACCTGACCTTCACATCTGAGCTTGTGGAAATCCCATTCTAAAACCATGGTTATTATTATAGAGTTGGCATCCACCTTTGTGGCTATTACAGCCTCCACTTAGATAGGGGCTAGGGCACAAGAAGATTCAGCTCATGGGCTACGTCCGAATACATGTCATAGGTGATTAATAGGGTTGAGGTCAAAGCTCTGTGCAGACAAGTTTCTCCACACCAACTCATCAAATTATGTCTTTTTGGAGTTAGCTTTGTACTCAGGGGCACAGTAATGTTTGAGCAGAAAAGGTACTTCCCAAAACTGTTTCCACAAGGTTGGATGCGCCCATTTGTCTAAAATGTCTTTGTGTACCCTAGCATTAACAATACCCTTCACTGGAAACACTTGAACCCAATCATTTGGAGGGGTTCCACATACCTTTGGCCACAGAGTGTATTATGGACAATTGCTCTCTGCTTTTACAACATGCACATGATGTTATGCTGCCTATACCATAAACCCAAGGATACATGTCAGTTTTAATGCATATAATAATAGATCTCCAGTAGAGGGTTTTTTTTTTTTTTGGATAAAGGGTGTGTGTGCGTGTGTGATTTTATTTTTTTTTCTGTTGCTAAGGCCTGTTTCTTTTTAGGGTTTGCAGCCTTCAGTTGTTGCTGACAGTCAAGGCTTTCCCCATGTTTCCAACATGTCACCCCAAACCTGTGTGGTAAAGTAGTTTGCACCAAAGTACCACATACTTAGCCTCTCTATTGCCATAGCTGTCAGTAAATTTAGGCAATCCCCTTTATTAAAAAGCCTAAAGAGAGAGGCAGAGGTTTTGCATGCTGAGGTAGCAGGGGATGACCAGATTCTGTAGGACAAACCGGTGGCCTGGTCACACCATCTAAAGGCAAGGCACATCTGACTTTTCTACCTCAGAGTGGCCCTGTTCTGTAGGTACAACAAGCGCAGGAGGTAGTTTTGTGCATGGCAAAGTCTCCCCCCTCTTGCATTCATTTGAGTGCAGAGCAGCCAGTTGTCTTTAAGGGCTGCTAAAGTACCCTCTTCTTCCTGCTCTTCTGCTAATCCCTTTGTAGGCTCACCAACTGGTTATGACGAGTCAGCAAAGTAATTTGATCACATTACCACTGACTTGCTACAGGAGGTTGACCTTGGTTATATACAAGTAGGCCTCCTTTCAGATATTGAGGATGAGGAAGATAGAGCCATGTAACATGGGCTTCAGCAATGAGGTGAGGATGTATGAGGAGGTGGCAGACAGTCCGGTTATACTGCATATTGGAGAGGAGGAAAGTAGAGAACTAGAGGAAGCAGCCATTCTAATCCATCTGGTGGCACTGCCCCACGGTACAGGCCACTTTTATCCCCAGGGCTATCTGCTGCTGACAGCCCTGTTGTGGACTTCATCCTCTGTCTGCGGCATAATAGTCTCCATAACAGTACCAGCCATTTGGGTACCACATGCTTGAGAAAACTCAAGAACCAAAGAGCTCAATGAAAGCAACACCTCAATGAGACACGTTGCCAGCAAAAGGCCTGCACTCCTCCTCCTTGTCTCTTACTTTCCACATTTGCCCCATGCCTCCACAACATTCTTCTGCTGCATTCATTACTATATCTGTTGTCTCCAGTGACAGGGAGGAAGGTCTCCCAAGGGGTTTAAGTAGCTTATGAAAACGCCACATAAGCAAGAAGGAGGACCATGGAGCCAAGCCGAAGATGGTCAAGTGACAAAATGTCCCCAAATCATCCTAACGTGCAGCATCTTAATACTGCCAAAAATGCTGGCATTACAGCTACTCCTATTCCAGTTAATGGAATTAGCCCCCCTCTGCAAGTTTATGACCTATGCTGCACCACAATGGCAGGTATCCAGCCACATTTATGTAGCCCAGAACAGAAAAATAAATAAAAACTGGTAGAGAAAAAATACTCCTCAGTGCAAGGCCTGCACACGAGAAGTCATTAAACAGTACCTGACGACCTGTTTACAGCCGGGAACCCTCAGCAACCAAAGAAACCTGTGTGCAAAAAGGAGAAGAAGAGGTGGTGAGGACCCACCTCAGAAAGGCTGCATACATAGGGACTCACACTAGGTTACCGTGCAAAGCTCATTTTTATTAGTGGTGGTGGATAATTCAGAAATGTTAAAATTCCATAGAAAAAAACACTAGGATACAAAATACAAAATGTTGACCTTGAAGACCCATGTGGGTATCAAGTTGAAAAAAAGATGGTATTACACACGCTACAGTCCCGCCCCTATCAATCACCCAAACAAAGCACAGTATCCCAGATGTAGGGAGTGACCGGTCACCAAATGACTAGTGGTCACTACTACCTACTCTAGGGATAGGTGCTAGGCATGCCAATATGTAATCACATTGGGAACAATGTAACCAGCCGATAATCCATTTCCTGCAGCTGTTAGCTATATGGCATGACTGCAAGGTGGCCACAGTCCATAGGTTCCTAAAAATATGCTGAGATCTAATACAGAAATAGAACTCTATAGTGGATCACTATCCGTGAAATAATGTCTCTGTCAACCGTCAACTCTTGGTAGAATCAAACTCATACAAACACCAAAAGGCACCGTGGAAATGCAGCTGACCAATCAAATTGTCTCATATGGTCCAGACTAAAGTGGTGTCCGGTATAGAGAGTGGGTGGCTGGGGAGAAACACAAGGCAGACTTGATGTAATAAATGTACTGCGGGGCACATAGTCCAGGCTAACAAGGTGGCTGGTAAGTGAAGTCTATCCATATCACGGACATTCATATTACTGGTAAGTTCATCATAGCTTATTTGCAGCTCATTAGCAATATTGTAAGCAGCATAGCTTATTGGCAGCTTATTAGCAGTGAAGAGGTTTCCAAGTGGAAAATATAGGAACCGTCTTACCAGTTCTCCTTAACACCGCCACAAACCAGCTGGCTCCACAGACTTGTGTCCATATCAATTTGTTACTCGGATGAAGATGCGGATGGTGTCCAACAGGGTATAGATCGTACCCACCGAAATACATCAGACTGCTCGCTCCCAAGAAGCCCCTAGTCCACGGGGTAAGGGATCGACTCCCGATGTAAGCCACACCACATTACCATCCATAACCCGGAAGTACGTCCTCACATATAGTGTGTAGACATCAGCTGCAGTGCTTGGTTGTGACCAGAGTGCCGTGATAGGGTGAAGGTTGAAGAGCGGGACGTCGGCGTGACATCAACGCGTTTCGCGTGCGTGAAAATAGCCCAGAAGCCTATCCCTGCCCTCCACCATCATGTGGTACATGTTTCTGTGTCACTGGACCATGCCATGTCCGTGGATGGGAACAGATAATTATGGACACATGTTCCAGTAAGCATGGGAAGGGACACTACATATCCTTCGCATCACACTGGTGATCTTCTGATTGCTTGAGAATGTAGGATGGGGTACACTGCTAGAGCATGTACCTTGTCTGATGGTGACAGCGCAGTCACCTGTACCCTCTTATTCTTACAGGCCTCATCCTTTGACACCTTGGAACCAGCATTGTTCCCCAGGCCCCAGAAGAGCATTTGCAACATCCCTTGTTAAATGCTGCCATACTGTGTTGCAGCATGTATTCCTGGGGAACAAGAGTCACAGTGGGTCAGAGCTGCTGACAGCTCTCCAGGCCTAGGCCAAGAGGTGGCTGATCCCATGCCATCTTCAGGCAGGCAAGGTTGTGTGTGACAGGACAATGGCACTAACTGTCAGGGAAATCACCTGTAGACCCCAAGCTGATTACAAGGAAGAATTTATTGCTCATATATGAGGAGACAAGTACAGAAGATTTTCAGATATTCACCCACCGGTTCTAGCTGCCTGTGACACATGGTATAGACACAGTAGCCAGCCTAGTCGGGTTCTTATCTGAGACTTGTCTGCCTTCTTAGGCCAGCTCGCTCATTTATATACAGTTATAACATCCTGTCTTAATCCTTCCCCCCAGGACAGTGATTGATCAGGCCTACATACAAGCTTTATTGTATCACTTCCTGAATGGGTTTCACATACAGTAGTTTATTCATATAGTGTAGTCATATGAGACATGTCCCTGCTATTACAAGACATGTGAGACAGGATATACCAATGTCATGCAGCTATAGTAAGCTTTTGTTAGTAAGATAACGTGAAAATACATGTGATCACTAGTAGCTCTAGGAAAACTGAGCATATGTATAAATCCTTATTAACATAAATTATTATAATCTTATATTAATTATGAAACATTCATAATTTCTTTAACACTAACCTGCTAGCTTCCCTTCGTCTGGGAAAAAATACACATTTACCTTGGCTGTCACATGTCCTAAACCTGGTGGTACAGCAGTTCTTCATGAAGTGCCACGACCTTCAGAAAGACCTTTGTCAAGCAAGCAGGGTTTGTGGTTGCTTTAGGTGTTCATACCTGGCCATGCTTATCTGGCAGAAATACAACATTAATATTAGCAGCAGTCGCCAACTGCCCATCTGTGACATACCCATGCAGTTGAATATTATCCATGCTGCAGAAAACAGCATGCCATCAATGAGTACTTTGTGATTATGGTCCAAGGATAAGTACTGGGAATCCAGGATACTTTTGACCTCATCAGTGATTGAACGTGTGCACCATTTTGTCACTTTCTGAAGGGCAATTAAAGTGGTGAACAACATTGGGGATTAGTGATGTAATCCCTCTCATGTTCCTCTGATGGCACAAACTGCATGGACTGATAGACCAGGCACTAGAGGCACAGCAGTAGGAGGAAGATGAGAACCTCTTGCTGTCTTAGGGACAGTAGAAACCTTTGCCAACTGTCTCCATCCCTTAGAGGCAGCAGGAGGCCAAGTGGAATTAGAAAGAGGAGGGGAAGGACTGGGGTGCTGGCAGTGGGGAGGAGAAAATAAGCAAGCTTCAGGGAGGATGTTTCACCCCTCCCAAACCCCAGGGGTTAGAGTCAGGAGGGGTGAGATTGTTGAGGGCAGGGTTGTCTTTAGCAAGACCCAGGACTCTGGGCACTCTGCTCTAGACAATTAGGGCTGATTTCACTGTGGTGAATAGGGGTAATTTTTGCTTAAATGCTTGTGCAAGAACCCAGGAATTTGGCTCATCAAAGAGAGGGACCATATTTGGATGGCCACCCTATTAGATCAGGGCCTTCTTATCCAGTTTCCCAGGGGCCCCACTTGCCCAGGGGGCCCCACCTGCCTAACAACCCAGCCCCATCCAAGCATTAGTCCCGACTCCCGTGTGCATCCCGCCTCCAAACTTAGCAGGTGGCAAGCGCCTGTCGGCCCTGCGCTGCTGTCAGGCCACTTGGGCCGTGGAGGGGGGAGCCCACAACTGCAGGAATGCCTGTCCACCTCCACGGGAACAGGCACACACAGGACAGTCGAGTCTGACTCCCGTCCGTGTGTGTGTTCACTGGACCCAGCCGCCGAAGCTGTCATTAGCCTGGCACTGCTGTACCAATAAATATCGCCTTATTGATAATTTGCAGGGCCCCAGTGCACTGCATTGCCTGGGGGCCTATAATGCTCCTAAGATGGCACTGTATTAGATACCCAATATAAAGCTAAAATGGCCAATCTATTGTCACCATCCCAGAAGGAGCCCAAAATGCAACACTTTTTGAGGAGGTGCTTCAGTTGCCATACAATGTTTGTACAGCTCAACCTCAACAGTTTAAAATGCAGTTTAAATCCCGTGTTGCACATCAAAGTTTACAGACAATTTTAGGGCCAGTTCACACCATAGAAATGCAGTCCGGATGCATTCCTGATACTTTGCGCGTTTTAGACATGTTTTTGATGCAGTCCAGTGCCTTTTTTCCCCCTTATTTTTCCTAATCTTAAATAAGAACGTGTATTTTCCAGTGCATTTTTTAGGCTTTAGGTGCAATTTTTTGTGCGTTTTACCACATTCCAGTACGGTCCAGTGCAGAAAAAAATGCAGCATGTTCTACTTTTTTTTCTGGGACTAGAACGCACTAGAACTGACCACACTGGTGAGAACTTTACCACTGAAAACTAAATTACCTACTACTTATGCGTTTTTGATGCAGTTAAAAAACACACTGGACTACATGTGGTGTAAACTGGCCCTAAGAGCTCTGGTACTGCTACTGATACATACACCGCTTGATACTGATACATTTATAATGTTTGCTGCAGCGTAAGTTGTGCCTCAAAAATACTTGCTGACCTTTTCTCTGAGATAATACCCTCTAATTTCTATTTCAAGATAAAACTTGCTTCTCTCCCCTTACTTTGCTGTCTAATCAAGCTGCTTACATACTTTTGAGCCACTATACAGTCTTTGGGGCTGTTGTGCCCCAGATAATAAATTTTGCTTTTATTTTCATATTTCATTTAAAGCGGTAGTAAACCGCAGCAAAAAAAGGCATCGCATACTAGCACATTTTGACAGACCTACCTGAAAATGAAGCCCTCCTCCAAAACAAATCAAATTTCTTCATAAATTTCGGCCAATATGAATTCTGCTACATTTTTGGTAAAAAAAAAAAATCCAAAAAGCGTATATTGATTGGTTTACACAAACATTATAGAGTCTACAAACTATGGGATACATACTGGAATTTTTATTTATTTATTTTAAACTTGTAATGGCAGCACTCAGCGACAATTGGACACCAACTGACACTTTGTGGAAACCAGACACTAATACAGTGATCAGTGCTAAAAATATGCACTGCCACTGTACTAATGACATTGGCTGGGAAGGGGTTAACCATCTAGAGCGATCAAAGGGTTAAATGTGTACCTAGCAAGTACTAAATCCTGTTTTGCTCTGGGATCAAATACTTATTTTATTCACTGAACTGCAACTCAATTTATAACATTTGTATCATGTTTTTTTTTTTTTCTGGATTTTTGGTTGATATTCTATCTATATCATTTAAAATACACCTATGATAAAAATTATAGACCCTTCATTTCTTTGCAAGTGGGTAAGCTTACAAAATCTGCAAGGGATCAAATAATAATTTCCCCCATTGTACAGTATAATGAGAATTTCTAGCCAAGTCCCAAACACTTCCTACTAACCAATCAGAAAATACAGTTATTTACAAACCAGTGCAGAAGCTGAATATCTTCCTGTAAAATCTCTAGGTGGCACTGTTTTACCATGAATGACCCATACAGACTTTAAGAATGCGTTCAGGTTCTGTTGGTTCAGCTGTCTCTTCTTTGCGTAAGGGCTGGTTCCTGTCATATATTTTGTCAAACTTTTAAATTACATCACGCATGCAAAAGCCATGGCATGGCTTACAATCTATTAGACTGTAGGCTCTCATGATCAGGGCCCTCATAACCCTCTTGTCGTGAACTGTATTGTAACTGCATTGTCTCCGTTTATATTGTAAAGTAAAAATTGTTAATATTTTATGAAGCTCATATTATTATTATTATAATAATAATGGGTCTGTGCTGCAGTCATAGGTAATGCAGCGCACCAAAACAGATGCCATGGGCTTTGGCACATACTGTCATGTCCAATTTAACCCAAAATGGGGCCCAGGGCAAATGATAAAATTAAGTCCCCCTTATACTAAAACTCTGAACTGTGTGACAGAGGTGTCTCCAGAGAACAAGTTAACACAAAGTAAAACAGTAGTGGTACAAAGTCGTGCACTGCATTTCATTCTTAAGGGCACCCCAATTAATCTGCATTCCAGCACACCACCATACACAGTAATGCACTACAATGCGTTGTGTTTCACTGCCTTACAAAAAAAATAGCAAATGCACATTTTTTGGTGCGTTTTGGTTAGTTAGGCAGCCATTCAAATGAATGGGCTGCTTTAATGGAATGGAAAGTTAACACATGGCTAAACACACCACAACAATGTGAATCGTACCTAAAGCCTGGTACACACAGGCCGAATGCCAGGCGACATTGGCCGGTTCACTAGAGACCAGCTGACATCGAGCCTGTGTGTACTGGAGTCAGTTTGACAGAAGTCGGCTTCTGTCGAAGGGGCATGACCAAAAAATGTCTGCTCCTGATCACTGATCCGCACTCTTAGCCAGTGACTGAGAGTGCTGACCAGAGTGGTCTGGCGGGGGGTCCACCCCCCCCCCCCCAGAGAACACAATAGAACAGCAGGGGAGATCGCTGTACTAACTTCAGGAGGTTAGTACAACATCTCCTGAGCTGTCTGTTTTTTTTTTTTTTCATTCAGCCCTGCTGGGTTGAACGAAAGAAATTGGATTTTTGACTTACTGTAAAATCCATTTCTCTGATGTTCGATGATGGACACAGCTCCTCATCTTCTTGACTATGTGGGTTATACTACCCCCTACAGGAGAAGGACACTAGTCAGAAAAGAACTTGACTACGCATATGGGGTAGTCCCAGGGCGGTAGACTCCCACTTTCTAGTATAGGTACTTAGTTTTGTTACAAGCAGTGTCAGAAGAAAAAAAATAAACTCCATAGAGGGGGTGGGTACTGTGTCTGTCAATGACCATCAGAGAAATGGATTTTATGGTAACTCAAAAATCCTATTTTCTCTTTTGTTCATTGACGGACACAGCACCTCATCTACTTGACTACGTGGGACATCCCAAAGCAGTGTCAAACATGAGGGGTGGGAACAGCAAGAAAAAATACTTCCTAAGGCTAAACACAGCCAACCAAGTAACATGGAGCTCAACCATAAAACAACTGAAGCTCACCTGAAAAAAATTAAAAACACCCTCAAAGAGGACCAAGTCCTCTAAACAGTAGCCTGCAAAACTTTGCGGCCAATGGAGGCATCTGCAGATGTCAACACATCCATCTTATAAAACTTTGTGAACGTGTGCATAGATGACCAGTTGGCCACCTTGCAAACCTGCATCACTGACGCCTGATGACGGAAGACCCAGGAGGTACCAAGCGCCCGAGTAGAGTGCGCCTTAACAGGGAAAGGAGGAACCTGTCCCTAACGGAAAAGGCCGTTATCACGGTCTCATCCATCTGGAAATGGTCGCAGCAGAAGCAGCCAACCCTTTGCAGGGTCCATCCGTGCGGTCAAATAGTGAATCTGACTTACTAAAGGACTCCCTAGCTGCCAGGTACACCCTGTTTGCCCGAACCACACCCAGGGAATGCAAGGCAATTTCCTTAGGATGCTGAGGCCTGGGAAACGGGGAAGGCAACATGATGTTTTCATTAAAATCAGAGACGACCTTTGGAAGGAATGACGGACATGGATGAAGAACCACCTTATCCTAGTGAACAACAAGACAGCGCTGCCAGCTCCGACACCCTGCATACAGAATAACCACCAAAAAGATCATCTTCTGGGACAATGTAAGCAGGGGAACCTCCCGAATATTTTCAAAAGGAGGCTTCTGGAGAACTGACAACACCAAATTGAGATCCCACAGTGGCAATGGAGACTGCACTGGAGGAGCCAAGTGTCGAACTCCCTGGATAAAAGGTACGCGCCAAGGAATGTGTGGCCAATGGGACGTTGAAAGAGAACCGTCAAGGCCGAAACCTGGCCCCTGATGGTACTCAAGGCCAGGCGCTGCTCATCCCCCCGTTGGAGGAAAGCCAAGATCAGATCCACCAAAAAGGAGCGAGGTTGAACCCCAAGAGACTCCAACCACGCAATGTACGTCTTCCAAGTGCAATGGTAAATCTTCCTAGAGGTAGATTTTCTAGCCTTTAAGAGCGTAGGAATCACAGATTCAGACATACTACTATCCTTCAGCACCTGCCTTTCAACAGCCAAGCCGTTAAAGCCAGTGACTGTAAAGCAGGATGGAAGATTGGCCCTTGGGCCAACAGATCTTCCCTGAGAGGAAATCTCCTAGGAGCATCGGCGACAAGTGTACCAGATCGGTGAGGCCACTCTGGAGCCACTAGAATGACCGGAATCCCTTCTGCCTCGATCATGCGCAGGAGTCTCGGCAGAAGTTTAAGAGGAGGAAAGGCGTAAATCAGATGATAACGGCTCCAAGGAATTACTAAGGCATCGGATAGAGATCCCAAGACCGTGCCACAAACCCCTATACTTTCCTGTTGAGAAGAGAGGCCAACAGATCCACCTCGGGGAGTATCCCACCGGAGACACACTTGATGAAACACCTCCAGATGAAGTGACCATTCCCCCTGGTCCAACGCCTGTCGACTGAGGTAATCCGCTTGCCAATTTTCCACCCCTGGAATGTGCACAGCAGAGAGGGATGTAATGAAACGCTCCGCCCACCTTAGAATACCAGCTACTTCCCGAGCCGCCAAGGCACATCTTGTGCCCCCTTGGTGATTGACATAAGCCACGGCCGTGGCATTGTCCGACTGAATTCATACCAGACACCCCTGAAGTTGAATCGTCTAATGATCAAGACAAAGTGCCAGTGCATTGATTGGTAGTCTGGACTCCTGAGTCCAGACTCCCTGAGCACAATCCGTACTGAGGACGCCTCCCCACCCAGACAGGCTGGAATCCGTGGTGACGACCGTCCAGTACAGGGGAAGAAAAGATTTTCCCTGACAAAGTGCCGGAGAATGAAGCCACCAAAACAGGGACCCTCTCATACTCTGGCTCAACAGGATCATATTGTCTAGAGACTGAGGATTCTTGTTCCATTTTACCAGGATCTCTTTTTGCAGAGATCTTGTGTAGAATTGAACAAACGGAACTGCCTCGAAGGTAGACACCATCAGGCCCAGCACCCGCATGCAAATCCCAAGAGATGACCGTCTGCTTGACAGCAGAATCTGAATTGCCTCCTGCAATTTCTGGAGATTTTCCAAAGGAAGAAACACCCTGGCTGAGTCCGAGTCCAAACCCAGAGTCAGACCCAGATAGTCCAGACTGGTGGACGGAACCAGAGCAGACTTCTGAAGATTCAGAATTCAACCAAACTCCCTCAGAGTTCGCAGAGTAATCTCAAGTTGTCCAGAACACCAGTTGGAGACTCTGCTCGCAAAAGCAGATCGTCCAGGTAACCCAGTACCGCAATTCCCCGCTGACGCAGCAATGCTAGCACCTGGACAAATACTTTTGTGAAGACCCGAGAAGCAGAGGCGACACCAAAAGGTAATGCCACAAACTGATAATGCTCCTCACCCACGGCAAAGTGGAGGAAGCGCTGGTGGCTGACACATATTTGGATGTGAAAGTAGGCATCCTTGATGTCGATGGAAGCAAGGAAATCCCCCTGGTGAAGGGACGCCACTACTGCACAAATGGACTCCATTCGGAACCTCTGCACGCGCACAAAGCAGTTTAGCACCCTCGATCTTGTAGCCAGAACAAATTACTTTGTGGACCCACTTGTCCTGCAACAGGGAGGTCCACGGAGCCAGGAAACAAGCGAAGATGCCCCCCCCAGACATGGGTGAGGGCGCCCCTTCTTGCAGAGGAAATATTGTCTGCAGGTCTGGCAGAACACCAGCTCGCGACTTGCCAGACCAGGTCCTCTTAGAACCCCCAGCCAGAGGCCCTGAAGGGGCCTTGTCTTGAGCCTCTGAGGGACGAAAAGGCCGCTTGTAAGCCAAAAAAGGCCCCTCTCTGCATCGGCTCCTTACCCTTGGAAGCCTGTGGAAGGAGGAGGAGTACTCTTTCCCCCTGTGAGGCCTTTGATGATGTAATCCAAGGAAGCTCCAAACAGGCAATCCCCCACAAGATTGGATAAGGCCTTCTTAGAAGCCTGGTCCGCAGACCAGCATTTCAGCCAGATAATATGCTGCAGGACCACTGCTGAGACACACATTCTATAAATTAAGAGAGCCGCATCCAAAGAGGCATTACAGACAAACTGTAGCCCTTGGACCAACTGGTCTGTCAGCTCCGCAAAGGCAGGGAGGAGCTGTTCCCTTTCCAGGTCCCGGCATAGAAGTTTTGCCCACTCAGTCATAGCTTGCAACACAAGGGCAATAGTAAATACCGGCCTAAGTGCCGAACCAACCACAGAGAACATATGGCGGGTCAAGGCCTCCGACCTCCTATCAGCCAGATCTGTAAATACCGGAGACTGTTCCACCGGAATTATAGTGGCTTTATTCAACCTGGAAACCAGAGAGTCCACCAGAGAAGAAACCGTCCATTTTTTAAGGAAGGAATCCTCATATGGGTACCGCATTGCAAAAGTGCGTTTTGAGCACTCCCACTGTTTTGTGACAATATTGTCAAAGAAAGCGGAAAAGGGGAACACCTTTGCCGCCTTGGAGGACCTGTAGGTGCCAAAGGTGACCCGCGCCTCTGATGCTGTGTTAGTCACATCCTCCATCTTTATAGTTTCCCGCACTGATACAATCAGCGCTTTCACTAGCGCCTTTTCATGCACAGCTGGAGGAGCAGAGTAATCATTCTCACTGAGCACGCAGGGTGCGTGGGCGCAGACCCAGAAGGGTAACTGGCATCGCCGGCGGCTAAATCAGATTAAGGATCTGATGAGACAGAGAAAGCAGGTGAAGGCGGGGGACGGTTATTGCTGGCCTGTTTTTCCAGGACCAAATCTACCTTGGACACCAAGGACTCCAGTGCAGTCAGTTGTCAGGCCCTGAGGGCCTGGAAGCCTCAGAGGGAATCATGTGGTGAAATATGCTCCAGGGACTCCATTAATGGAGAGGGGAACACACACCCAAAAAAGTGTATCACACGGCAAGAGGCACCCCACAAAGCCCAGCACAGAGCACTACCGCTGCTACAGCAGAGAGAGCCCCACAAAAAAAAAAAAAAAACTCACCACCACCGATCAGGCACTTACAGCACACCATGCGGCGATCAGGAAGAGAAATATCCAGGGCTGCCACTGCCGATCACCGACCATTCGGCTTTAAAAACATGGCCCCCGCTATTTTCAATGGGAAACCTCAAGAAAATGGCCGCTGAGGCTACACAAGCATGGCTGCCGATCTGCAGCTTAAAAAGCTACAAGAAAATGGCAGCCCCGCGGGAGCACCCAGGAGCTTGTAAACAATTCCAACAGGAAGGGGGGTCCTGGCAGGCGCCCACACCAGACCCAGCCCCCTCCCAAAGTTCAATTGCCCAGTCTCCAGCGGCGTGCTCTACACCCACCCCCATCGCCAGCTCAACGCCCCAGGACGGTATATCTATCCCACAGGGGGGGGGGGGGGGGGGTGTGGACGACCAAGGCCTGCAGAAGACCACCAAGAGAGGGGGCACTGTCTGGAAAGGAGGGGAGCCCAGGGGTCCAACCACCCCAGGGGGGCTCACATCCACCCCAAAACCCTCCATGGGTGGGGTGGGGACAGCTACTTACCACACCAGGAACAGGGTTGGCACCACGCTGGACAGACCACCGCTCCATCGTAATTGTAGGTGCTGTCGGCCAGGAAGAACGCTGTGACTCAGGCCAAAGTCAGATCGTATGCGGCCTCGCAAGATGTTTAACTCTCAGGCCAGCCCCCGTCCAGTGGGGCTATGTCGCAGCCAAGCTAGCGCGGATCTGTGGTCTGCACGTGTTTGCTGGCCAGACTGGGTGGACCCTCTGGATCTAGATTATCCAGTCTGTCACCCAGTCTGGCAATTGATTGTAGATTCTCAGCAGGTACAAAAAAGAGAGGAAAAAATTCCATTGAAAAAGAAAAAAAAAAAAATAGCCAGGACCAGAGATCCCAGCAAGGAACTAGGTCCTTACTCCTGACTAGGTAGGAAAAAAAAAAACTGAGTACCTATAGCAGATGGGTGGAGTATACCCCCTGGGACTGCCACATAGGTGTAGTCAAGTTCTTTTCTGCCTAGTGTCCTACTCCTGTATGGGGCAGTATAACCTGCGTAGTAAAGAAGATGAGGAGCTGTGTCTGTCATAGAAAAGACTACTAGTGTGTACTAGGCTCAACACCGCCTGTAGTCAGCAGCATTATAAATATAAATCAGTCATAGACATTGTTGTAATGGATGACAAGGAAGTGGATGGTTTAGGAAAAGTGAGCTCCAGCACTCAGCAGCATACATCCCCCTCATGAGAAGCATATCACATAGAGAGTAGACCTGGGGCACATTTTGCTAAACTGAAAAAAGAAATGTTGTGGTGCGCACATAGCACACAAGAGTGAAACCTAAGCTTAAACATGCAGAATTCTGGGAAGGGATTCCGAGCAGTGGGTGGTTGTCAGGGCAATGAGGATGCTTTGAGTCCCTGCCCAGAATTCGGCATGGCCTGCATTCTGAAAAGACCCCATCGCCCGAATATCAATTTGTGGTAGCTGCACGGGGGAAAAGTGAAGCCACTGCTGGCTGGATATAAAATGGTCTGCAGCAGTGGTGGAACCCCTAACGACTTATTACAACTAGGGTTTCACAGAAATTCTGCTCTTATCTGTTGAGAATTACATGCAGTTGCTGTTGGTTCAACACTCAATCTTCTAGTCTGTTGGATACTAAGCTGTACCACATGGACAGGGACATTAATGTAAAGGCACACCACATATCACTACACTGGGGAACAGTACTAACAATGGCACACGTTCTGTTACTTTACTCCCACTTAGAATGCATCCATCTTCCTTTCTCCTAGAGAAGCGGTCTTCAAACTGTGGCCCAGGGTCCAGATGCGGCTCTTTGCTTGCTTTTATGCAGCCCTTGGAGCAATATTTCATCCACTGATACCAACAATGGGGCATAATTTGCCCCACTGACACCAATGAAGAGGCAGAATTCCTCAAAATGACACCCAGGATGGGGCACAATTTCTCACACTGACACAAAAGATGGGGCATTACTTTTTCCTACTGACATCAGGACCTTTTCACTCCCAGTGGCCACAGTATGCCCCCTGGACCTTTGTTTAGAAAGACAGCACCATCTTTGTTCACACTATTCAGGGTCCTCATTTGTTTTATATACTAACCACACAAAGACCTTAAACATAGGAGATATGCACTAAAGTTTTGTTTCTATTGTGCATCGCATTTGCCTTGTTGTTCTTCCCATCTGCTATTATGTGCAATTAATGGCTGTCAAAATGAATGTATTACACAGCACTTCTACAGCCACTCCTAATCTGGAGGAATCATTAAGTATTACAGTGTATTGTTTTATTGTATTTACCATTTCATTTATATGTAGAGGCGTATAAGCATTTAAAAAAAAAAAAGAAATCCTATTTACCACTTATTAAGCCTTAGTTAACTCTGGATCAGAGTAATAATCTGTATTGCCACTGATCAATAAAAATCACTCTGATCCATGTTGGAAGCGTTTCACAGAGAAGAGGGAAAAGAGTGCGCTTTCGGATCTCTGCACCAGTTGTGTGGGCAGTGAAAACTCATCATCACATACGGGGAGTAAATAGAGGGAACTGGATTAAACTTACCGTTAATCTTGTTTTCTCAACATCCAACCAAGAGCCTCCTCCACCCACCATAATCAGAATGGGACACACACAGAGAAGTTTAAAAGCCCCATTTCACAATCACCTCAATGTTTTTCCTGTGCCTGTCCGGTGATGTGGCTTTCGTACGGTTAAGCAATTCAGACGTTTATTCACCTTTCCTCTTCCCTTGTCCATTTACAGAACGCCTAATGAATGAATTCTACAGTAACAAAAATTATCTGACCATTTTAAACCCCGGGACAAGAGGCAGCACAGATATATAGATATCTGTGGCTAGCGTGCCGCTTCCATATTAGCAATGCACTAAAATATTAAGCCACATCAACACTAGTTACCCTCAAACAAGTCAATAAACAGCAAAAATAATTAAGGTTTTAGAGGGAATTAACCTCAGTGTCACTTCCAATATGTGAAGTGAGTAAACATATACACAGATGAGCCATAACATTATGACCAAATGGTAAAGTGAATAACATTGACTATTTTGTTCCGGCAACAGCTCTTTTGTTATGTTCCAGTCTGAAGTAATCAGGACCTATCAAAAGTGATCCAATGAAGAAAAACCAGCAAACCGGCGATAGGGTCATGGGCAACCCAGGCTCATCGATTCGCTTGGGGAGCTAAGGCTGGCCTGTGTGGTCTGATCCAATAGAAGAGCGACTGTAGCTCAAATTGCAGGTTCAGATAGAAAGGTATCAGAACACACAGTGCATAGCAGCTGGACCATGGCACAATAATAGAAGGTAATGGTGGCGTGTGCTCCATTTTTTTTTTTTTTCTTGGTGGGGGGAGGCAGCAAACAAACCCCCGAACCCACCTGCCCGCCACTTACCCAATGCAGGTCGGTAGATGGAGGTTTTAGCCAAGGTCCAGGGCGTCACAAGCGATAGGCACACGTTCGGAGCATGCCCCCCCACAGCCTGAAGGAGCACGCATGCTTCGAATGCGTGCCACACATCGCTAGTGACCCCCCGGGAAGTTGGCTCGACCTCCATCTATGCAGGATCCTCGGACCAGCCCCAGAAGTGTTGCTGTCTACCCACACTGCCGAGGGCTCCATCTGGCCTCCCTGATGAGGAACGCCCAGCCGCCTACAGCGGTGCTCATCCACTTGACAAGCATATATATATATATATATATATATATATATACACACATATACATACACACACACACACACACACACACACACACCACGACCTTGTGAGTTAATTTATTATGGCTATTAAAGTTTCATACTGCTACTCTTAGCAGGCGCTGCCTTTCTTCTTGTTAAGCCTGGTACACAGGTCCGCTGATAGGGGGGGGACCACCAGCCCTCTTGTAGGGGGCCCGAGCACACAGGGGGGCCCACACAGAGAGGGGGATTAGTGATGGACAACAATTACATAAATCTGCCTCCAGCACCTGAATCTGATCTGTCCCTCTCCCTGCTATCAGCTTTTATCTGTTGAGAAAGAGACAGTTGTCCCTCACTAATCCCCTCCCTTGTGTGGCCCCCCCTCCCAGCACTTATCTCTGCTCAGGAGTTTATTTGTAAATTGTAACTTTGTTTCTCTCTCTCTGTCTCTCTGATCACTGAGCTCCAACTGCCCAGCCTGTATATTTTTCTCATCTCATCTTTTTTATTTAACATAGTTTTTTTTTTTTAGATTTAGCAGGAATTATCCGAGTTATGTTATATTTGTGTTTGATAATAGTGATTTTGTTGTAATTTTAGCTAAATATATCTTTAATATTTTCTTGGGGGGGCCCTGCCAAGTAGTCTGTACGGGGCCCCGCGATTTCTAACAGCAGCCCTGCTGGTACACACACCTTTTTTTTTTTCCAACCCGAAAAAAACCTGACAGGCTTTGGCTGAAAGCGCTGATCGGGAGTCGGTGAGCTGCTGATTTCCAGCAAAACAACTGGCTTCTGGACATACACATTGGCCAAATGTCGGACGTTTTTTATTGAAGCAGCCAATGTCCCCCGACATTCGACCCGTGTGTACGGGGCCTTAGAGATAGCGATCCTGACAGCTATACTGTATATAGGATGTGCACTCACTGACCTGAATAATGAAGTCCTGCAAGAACTGAAACACAGAGGACTAGTCACTGCCAACTGCAAGCCTGATGCAGGGGGAACACCAGTAATAGAAACTGGGAACTTGCACTGCTTAGCTAACTGATGAGCAGAATGTCCATATACAACCTAACTTCACCAATAGTTGTAGATGACTTTAGAAACTTCCATAAATTCCCAGAGAACACCGGGGTAAAATCAAGAAAACCTGTGCTTAATCAACAGAAGAAACTTTTCTCGATTATGTGCAGTCTTTCGTATCCCATTTTTCTCGTACGAAAACAGTACACATTAAACAAAAATAGTTCTGTTCACGTCCCAGAAAGTTAGACTTTCCAAACTAAAATTTTTGAAGAGACAGAGTCGGACATCGAAAATTGTGTACATGCTATAAGAAAATAGAACGATCAGAAAATTGGAAGAAAAATGAATAATCATGTGTACCCTTTATCCAGCAAGAATCTACCAGTTCTTGTTGGCTGACTATAGAAGCGCTCAGGATTTAATTTAGCTGTTCATAGCAGAACAATCTTCCAAATGAACAGAGCAGAGCTTAACACCCATCAACTCTCCTCGGTACACTAGCAAAGAACTGAAGCATAATAGTAGGCGGGTTTACTATGTGCAGGTCAACAAATATTTTTCTGCCAGTGTCCATTACTCCTGTAGGTGGCAGTATAACGTGACATTCCAAGAAATCATGTGCCTCAATTAATGATGAAGGCAAAAGGTATCCTCACCAGTGATAAAAATTACACAACTCTTAATTGATTATTGGAGAAAACCTCTCCAAACATTTTTATTAACTTATATTTGCATTTCACAAAAAATACAGATTTCGTTTTTTGTTAAAAGAAAAACAACTGCACAGAACAAAATGATAAAAAAAAAAATTATAAAGCCATCACAGTGTGTTTAGGTCAAGAACATTTTTTCAAGACAAAACTAAGCAAGATAAAAACAAAAAATACAATATTTGTTTGCACAGTGGCCTGTAATGCTTTTCAGAGCCACCGGCCATGTATACAAGACACTCCAGCAGGGAAGCAGAGAACACTCATCTAACAAGGCCACACTGACCTAGGGGGTTAAAGTCAATCATTTAACCATTTGTTTTTCTTGATATGGAGAATGGGGTTTGCAGTAGAGAACTGCAAAAACAAAAAAATGTACTTTTTTTAAAATGCCATTTAAAAAAAAAAAAAACTAAAGTATCCATTTTCTTACACACTGACTATATAATAAACTGGAGCAAATAACGGTATAGACTAGTCCACAGTGACCAATCGGGTACTTGTTTCCTTTCTCTAGGCTGCACTAAGTATATAAAAGAGAAATGGATAGGCTGCTGTGTATATCTATGCTTTGCTCTGGGGTTTCCCAACTCTGCACCATCACTATAGTTATCTTAATGTGTTCAGACTTTCTTAGAAAGGCTCCACTGAAAATAACACTAGGCAAACCCCAAAATGTTTAACTGCAATTTAAAATAAAAAAAATTAGAGAACATGTGAAGGCAGGTTCCAGGGCTGTTATTATTCTTGCTGCAACACCAAGGGCCAATTCACAACTGTATGCGGTAATGCTTGCACATTGCATTAAGGCAGCCCATTTACTGACTGGGCTTTCAACGAATGAAATAAAACACCTTCCCCTTTTTTGGCATTCACATCTGCATGTTGTGGTGTGCTATAGTGTGGGTGCTTTTTTTTTTTTTTGTAGTTCACCATAGATGTGCATTGGGGGGCCATTCAGAATGAATGGCAAGGCACAAATAGAGCACACTACCATGTATTCAATTAATACGCATTTAACAAAAGAAAAAAAAAAAAAAAAAAAAAGTAGATTTTAGCACTTTTAAACCAAAATGCATAGATGTAAATCCAGTCTAATATGTCCCATGGCATATCAGGTGTCCTAATACTTTCTATATTTGTGCTTGTTTTAGGTCTGTCACTACCAAGTAGTGGAAGGAGAGCAATGAGGACAGCCCTGGAGCAAGCACCTTCTAACACAAGTTAACAATAGTAGCTCATGACTTTTCTGTCCCAACAGCAGAACTAAATTCCCAGCTCCACCTTTGATGAATTGTGGCGGTTACATCTGCCACCGGCCACTGTCATCTTTTCCATGGGCTACCCCCAGGTGCAGGGTTTTTTAGCCTCCTGATTGGCCAGTGCGGAGTGACATAATCCCGAACATGTGCACGGGAGACAGACATTGCGGCACAGCCAGAGCGTGCCAAGAATGTACAGGGAGCTTTGGATACACAGCTCAAGTATACATTCAAAAGAAGACTGCAAGCAGACAGCAAGTCCAAGTTATCAATGTTGAGAAATAACATGTCTTTTCTGCAATAAAGAACTGCCTGCTCAATTTTTTTTTTTTTCAAAGTTAGGTTTAGTTCTGCTTTAAAGTAAATGAGAGAATTCCTCTCACTTCTTGTCCCATAGCCAAAACAGAAAGTTACAGGAAGCTGCTCTAAAGTTTGGGAATCCCTGGTTGTCACCAGAACTAGTGTCTCTACTGGAATATTTCCACTCTGTTCTTGCGACAGCACAAAATTTGTGATTTTCAGTGATTACAGACAATTAGGGAGGGTGAATGTCCCTAACACAGATTGCATCAAAAAACTGACTAGTGTTCTAATTCCTCTTCACTCTGACCAATACTTAAAGTTTAACAAAAGCAAAACTATTTTTAAAGACCTATGTCAACAGCATAAGTCTGAAAAGCTTCTTAAATTATTCAAAATTTAACAAGTGCATTTAACCTGCAGATGACCACCTTTTGGCCTGCTTAAAGTGGGTTTGCATTCCCATAGACTTTCATGACCAAGATGGTCTAATGCAAGCAAATGCGATCAACAAATTACCTTAAAGTGATGCAGCATGCAGCCAAATATGATGAAAGGTTTTCAATACAGACATTTGTTTTTTTTTTTTAAAGAAATCTAATTCACAGCTTGTTGGTCCCAGCTCTGTTCTCCAATGCTCAAGCACTACCACAAAAGCTTCTATTGGATGGCGAGAGAGCTCAAAGAAGGGAGTGCGTCTGTCAGCTTGTCTTGTAGCAAATAATAGCCAGCATAAGAACCCCACCCCTAATCCTCATCTCAGGGGTTATGTGACTAATCCTCAAAATACACCTTTTTTTAGATGGGCAGGAGAAGAGAAGGTTATAGACTGACCCCTATGCAGGATTATTGATTATCCTGAAAGTAGCCAGACTGCAGCTTCCTTGGAGTGGACAATGCATGTGGTGTTTTTCAACCCTATATGGAACATTTTCCAGGCTGGACGAGTCCATGGAGTAGGGTCCAAATATGAGGTAACAATGCACACTGGCAGAGATCGAGATAGAACTTGTTTCATAGATTTCAATGACCCCCCTTTCTAAAAGTGCCAGCTAAGTCTGGAAACGATCCAAACCATCCATCAATTCTAGGTACAGTCACTTTGGAGCAACATGAGTCTTGCTCACCCTGCAAGATACAGAACAGAAGTAAAAACAGCACATTGGTGGAAGTAAACCTTAACAGGGAATTTTTCCCCCCCCCAAATGGGTAGAACCTCAACAGAACAGCAAAAAGTCTAAAAACGATAATTTCTGTACAAATAATGATCAGAAGAAATCTTTTTTACAGTCTGCTTCTTTTTTTAAGAACCAATTGTGTTTTAGCGCAGCTGTAAAACACAGATCAACGGAAGGACATCTGAAAAACAATTTTCAATGTGTCCTATTCACACTATAGATGCAGAGCATGTATGTCAACAGACGTCAAAATGTATATCAACGGACGTCAGTACATGTTAAAAGGCAACTAAAAAGTATGCATTTTTCATACATTTTAGCGCAAGTCAGTGTGAATTGGCCCTAAATCATACACACAATTTTACAACTTTCAATGAACTTTTGATTTCAAAGATTGCTGAAAGTATCAAGACAACCCAATGCCAACAGCCCTAATTTTTTAGAAAACTATTGCTTGGTAAGTTGCCTTGACTCATTGGGGAAAACTGATAAAAAGTGTTTGAGGCAAAACTTTATCGCAACTGGGGTGCAGCCAATCAGCTTTTAAATGTTCATTTTCTAAGCAGTGTGGAAAAAATGAATAGAAGCTCATTGTTTACTATGGGCAATAGCACCAGCTGAGATAGAACTGATGCTTTTTGTGATTTTCTCCCATTAGATTAAGGTAGCTTTTGGAAGCTGGTTGAAATGATTACAATGCCTAGTGCTTGGCCCGCATCAGTCCAATCAAAAGTGAACTTCAGCATATCATAACAATGAATGAACTGAGTGAATTCTGCAGCAATTTTCTGCACCCAAGCTATTACCCAAATTGGAATATCTTGGTATTGCCATTTAGACTATGTAAATCAGTGGTTTTCAACTCCGGTCCTCAGGACCCACTAACAGGCAAGATTTTAAGTACCACCTCGGGGAGATGCAGACTAGAACACTGCAATCACTGAGCAGCAAAATATATCACCTGTGATGTATTTCAGTGATCTTGCAAACCTGGCCTGTTAGTGGGTCCCGAGGCCTGGAGTTGAGAACCACTGATGTAAATGATAGCATCTGTGGAGCGCATACGTCCCATGAGAGTACCTCTAATAAAGTAGGCCTGTGCTTTGTCCATGCAGGTTTACTTAATAGCCCCTCATATTCATGATCCCTTTGCTCTTCTGTTTATCCACATGAGTGAGGAGAACAGTCCTGTGTAAGGTGTGAATTGCTCTGGTAGGTGCTTACACATGACTAGGGACCACTCACCCCATCCCATTTGCCAATGCTCTGGTGTCTACATTTAAACAAGTGGAGGACAACAAAAGTGACAGTGGGCCTGTTGATTAGCCATTTAGGACCAAGCACTGTCAAATATAGATGGTCTTGTGCTTCCTCATGCCTGTAAGCCCTTAGTTAGAAAGTGTTCTAAAGGTGCAGTGAGGTGGCACTTGAGCATAGTTTGGCAAGAATAACTGCCTGGGTGGGTATGCCATCTGCAGAGACTATTGCTTTTCTCTGAACAGGTAAAGTGACAATGCCTTTATTGAGACGAGCAACTAGTCCTAAACCAGAAATATTTGGTATTTAACTCAAAATACTTAGAGATTTAGTTTGGTAACGAAATACTGTATCCCCCTGCATTTATTTTTTTAATCAGCAGCACTTGTTTCCTACATGGCAAAACTGTACAAATTCAACAAGGAGGCTCACAAAAACAAAATGGCTTCCTGTAACCATTCTGTCATGTAACAATACATAGGAAATGGTCTACCAAAGTACACAGTAATATTGGTTAATGGCGAGACATTTTCTGATGTACGGAAAACTTGCATAAATCCGGATGACCAGAAGGGGTTTCTTTTCATAATAAAAAGACTGGTCTGAAATCCAAGAGATGGAAAGAAGGTGTGGCGTGCCTTGTGAAAGTGGGCTCAGGAACTAGCCTTCTCTTTTGTTGTCTTCAAGTTTCTATTTTCCTAGAAAAAGAAATGTAAAATGTTGAGGATCACAATGACAGCCAAAACAAATATACAGGAACAGTTTTACCGTACTCCGTGAACCACCCACCCCTGCTAACCTATACAGCTGTATAGTGTTCATGTGTTTCTCTCTTTATCTCCATGCAAGTTTTCCTGTTATAGTTGACTTTAAGGCTTAGATCTGCCAGGTTCTCTACTTGTTACATCATTATACATAGAAGGCATCATAGGGGGAATAGATTTACCCTACTGCATAATAAGGAGCCAACTAGTAACGTTAAAGAAAACAAAATTGGGGAATGTGGACGAAAACTTGACATACGAGTAGTAACAGCATACCAGAGGAATGGATCAGTCAGATCGAATGAAAAATTGGATTTTTGTCTTACCGTAAAATCGTTTTCTTTTATGTTCATTGACAGACACAGCTCCAGAATCTTCTTGACCATTGGGTTATTACTGCCCCCTACAGGAGTAGGACACTAGGCAGGAAAAAGCTTTACCACTCCTCTGGGGCAGTTCCAGGGGGTATACACCCACTTCCTGCTATAGGCAATCAATCATTTTAGTTGCAAGCAGTGTCAGAAGAAAAATAACCCAACTAGAGGGGTAGGTGCTGTGTCCATCAATGAACATCAGAGAAAACAATTTTACAGTAAGACAAAAATCAAATTTTTTCTTCTGTTCCATGACGGACACAGTTTCAGAATCATCTTAACCATTGGGACGTCCAAAAGCAATGTTAAACATGAGGGATGGGAAAAAAAACTGCAGAAAAAAATCCCAAAAGACTAAACCTAGCCAACAAGGAAACATGGAGCTCACCTGGAAAAAACAAAAACAAACCTATACCCTCAAAGAGGACTAATCCTCTCAAACAGCAGCCTGCAAAACCTTGCGGCCAAAAGCAGCATCCACAGAAGTGTGCACAGATGATCAAGTGGCCGCCTTGCAAATCTACATCACTGACACCTGACCGGTATGGCTGCCCTCCATGGGGAATAAGAGGGGGGAGGTCCACAGGGGACCAAAACATATTGGGGGGGCAACATATTGGGGGGGGGGGGGACACTGTGTGGGGAGGAGGGGAACCTGGGGGTCTGGCCGTCCCAGGGAGGGTCCCACGTCCACCCCTCCAGGGACTTTGGGGGGGGGGGGGGGGGAAGACTACTTACCATACCATGGAACCGGGTGGGCACCACTCCAGGCAGATCACCTCTCCATCGGAATGGGGGTGCTACGGGCCAGGAGGCACGCTGCAACTCAGGCCTGGACCAGGTCGTATGCATCCTCGCAATGCTAGACCCCTTCCAGTGTGGCTATGTGGCAGCCGGCCTAGCGCGGAGCGGAGGTCTACACGCGCTCACTGGCCAGACTGGGGAGATCGCCAGGATCTAGAAAATCCAGTCCGTCGCCCAGTCCAGCAGTTGATTTTAGTTCTCACTGCAACAGAAAACAACAAAAGAGGAAAAAAAAATCTGTTTAAAAAGGAAAAAAAAAATGCTAGGGCCAGAGATCCCAGCAAGGAACTAGGTCCTTACGCCTGACTAGGCAGAAAAAAACTGAATGCCTATAGCAGGAAGTGGGAGTATACCCCCTAGGACTGCCCCACAGGCGTGGTAAAGCTTTTTCCTGCCTTGTGTCCTGCTCCTGTAGGGGGCAGCATAACCCAATAACAGGGAAGATGATTCTGGAGCTGTGTTCGTCAATTAACGAGAGAAGAGAAAACGGAATTTTTGTAAAATCTTACCTGTAAAATTCCTTTCTCTGAGTCCTCCGACAGTCGCCGCCTCTTCATATTCGTCACATATGGGGTATTAGACTTTGCTCCGAAGGAGTAGCTAGGCAACAGAATATGTTAACATTAAAGCTTTTAACATATCCCACCCTCAAGGGGTGGTCCCCTCAGTCAATACCCTCCTACTTCCTGCAACCATATCTCAGTTTTAGTGGAATAGCAGTAGAGTATACAACCAAACCCCAAAAGAGGGTCGGGGGCGGCGACTGTCGGAGGACTCAGAGAAAGGAATTTTACAGGTAAGATTTTACAAAAATTCCGTTTTCTCTTACGTCCTCCGACAGTCGCCGCCTCTTCATATTCGTCACATATGGGGACGTCCCAAAGCAGTGCAAACATGAGGGGTGGGAAACGCATCCGCGCCGAAAAGGCAACGCAGTCTCCACATCAAAGAAAGGAACCTTACCAAAGGAAGGAAACCAGCTGGGCAACAGGAAAAACAAGTGCTCAACAGGAGCAACAACCCAGGAAAAGACAAATAACCAGGGGATACAAAACTTATCCCAACAGCCAGAGGTCCCCAACAAGGGACCCTAGGGAATTGCCGCACTAAGAACCTTGCGGCCAAAGGAAGCATCCGCCGATGCCTGAACATCTACTTTGTAGAATTTTGTGAAAGTGTGCACGGTCGACCAAGTCGCCGCCTTACACACCTGGGCTACAGAAGCCCCATGACGACAGGCCCAAGACGTACTCAGAGATCGAGTAGAGTGCGCCGTCACAGGCACAGGGGGAACCTTCCCCTGCAAGGCATAGGCCTGTTCAATGGTCTAAACAAACATAAAAAACTGGCGCAACAGGACTCAAAAATGAACCTCAATAACCTCCTAGGAAAATATTAATGGGAAGATGCACGGACCTGGATGTTGTGTGGCAAAGTCCAAAAAGTCCATAAAAAGCACCGGTCTGTGCACTCCAGAAGGCTGCTGATTCTCAAGACGAGAAGGAACTTGCAATATACTGGAAGATAAGAACAGCGCCACTCTAAGTGCAGTAAAACCAATACTTTATTTGACATATAATAATGCTGGGTACTCACAAGATAAAACGTTTAAAAAGCATGGTAAACGTATGTAGAAAGATCCATTAATCCAGTGCCTGGGCAAGGAGGGGCTGATGTGCTCCAAATAGATCCGTCCGACTGCGGGAGTGAGCAGTATCCGGACCTCGAGGACACCTGCAACGCCTCCGGCGGCGGACTTCCGGGTTGGGCGTAGAGCGTGGGCGTGATGACGTAGGCGACGCGTTGTCGGAGCATGCGCTCCTTCCTCAGGCCTATGAACCCGCCATCTTGGAGAAGGGCATTATATAGGGGAGGAATGCTCGACTGCCGCAGGGTCCTAAGAGGAGTCCTGTGCGGCAAATACCCACACTGAGGACACATGGACGGCAGTTCTAACCTAAGAGCTAAGCGGATATGGTAGAATGTATGCACACAGGGTATACATCAATAGATAAACGTGGTCATATAATACAAACTATAGAATTTACTAAAAGAAGGAAATAGACATGATGAATAAAAACCTAATAGTAGGAAATATTGTATCTGGTACCGATCCTGATGGTAGCAACAAATAATAATTAATTAATGATGAATAATAAATATAATGATAAAAAAAAAAAAAAAAAATTATATAATTATGAAATAATAATAATTAAATGAAAATTAAAAAATTAAATGAAAAAATACTAATTAATAAAAATGAAATAAATAAAATAAACTAACAAACTAAATGAAACCTGATGGAATAACTTTGAATGGATGGAGCTAGTGACAATTTAGATAAAAAGAAGGGGAGTAGTAGACTATAGCATACACTCTCGCAACCTACTTTTAGATGTGAAGAAGGGGAACTGTGTGCACATGCAAACAGTGTCGCAACCTTCATTCACTATCAAGTTTAAAATACCAACTGGACTTGTATAAAAACTATCATATACCGCCTAGAAAAATACACATACATATATGTATATATGCACATATATATATAAAGGCATGATAGTAAAATGGTAAAACATATGGGTTGTGAATTATAAATGGAAGTTGAAATAAAAATAAATAAAATGGTAATATTAAAAACTTCTGATATTAAAAAAGGAGTGATAGGTGGTGTCCAATTCAAGAAAAACTAAATATATCATAGCACATGTAACAGAGGATCATCTCTCTCCCACTCTCCGTTAGCGTGACCCTATTCTTCCACATGGCTGGTCAAACCCCAATGGGTCAGGAGCCTCATACCAGGGAGTTGGTCTCTACTTCCTCGTTAAGGCCCCCAGGTGCTAAAGTATCTAATGTATATATCCAAAACGCTTCTCTTTGGCACAGCTGTTTGAAGCGTTGAGCTGCTGAAGGCATGGCGGGTATGGATTCTAAAACCCAGACTCGTAACCCTAAAGAGGAATGATCATGGTGGATCAAAAAATGGCGGGGAACACTGTGCTTGTCATTACCTCCTTCCACAAACCTACGGTGCTCACCAAACCTCATCCTTAGTGTGCGAATAGTCCTGCCAACATAAAACAAGCCACAAGGGCATGTTAAACAGTACACCACAAACTCTGTGGAGCAATTGAAGAATTTTTTGACAGGATAGGTTTTTCCTTTTATGTTGTACTCTTTCTGCCCATGGGTCACATGTTTACATGTCAGACATAGTTTTTTCCGACACTGAAACATGCCCACTAATGGAATCATGTTTAGATGGAATTTTAAGGGGATACTTTTAAGTTTGCTCGGTGCCACCAAACTCTTAATATTTCTGGCTCTTCTGTACGTGATTTGGGGCCTAGGGGGCAAGCTACTCCTCAGATGTGGGTCTTCCAAAAGAATAGGCCAATGTTTCACAATCAGTTTTTCCATCTTCCTAAACTGGTTGTGAAACTGTGTAACAAAACGTGGACCTTGGGATTGTGTGTCCAATTTATTTGTTTTCTTTGCCAAGGGGCCTTTTAGATATAAATTTTGTGCAGTGTCCACCAAGGTTTCGGGAAAGGATTTTTCAATAAATTTAGTTTTCAGATGTCCACTCTGTTCCAAATAATCTTCTTTATTTGTGCAATTTCTCCTCAACCTACAGTACTGGCTCTTCGGAATGTTTTGAATCCACCTGGGGTGGTGACAGCTGTTAAAATGGAGGAACGAGTTCCCCCGCTGTCGGCTTAGTATAATTTTTGGCTTCAATCCTTCCTCCTCTGTGGTACAACAATAGCATCCCCAATTGGATGCTATTGGTCTACAGTTGCTGGAAGAACTATATATCAGTGATGAGGATGAGGATTTGGTGTTGTTCACCCAGCACCCATCCACATCCCCGCCTGTTAAACACACGGGCCTATGCCCAAAATCCAATTTTAATCCAGTTAAATCCAAGGGGCCCTATGTGCAGACTTTTTATCAGGTTGTATTTAGCGAGATGAAAAACATGTGTCATGCCAACAATCATAAACATCAAAAGTTTTCTGGGTTCAATAATTTCAATTTGACTCCCAGTGAAAGGAAAGCCCTCACAGATTTGTCTAAGGACTATAATTTGGTCATCAGAACAGCCGATAAAGGGGGAGGCATTGTCATCCAAGACAAAGATGATTACCTTAGGGAAGCCCAGCGTCTATTATCAGACAGTTCTACTTATTGTAAACTGAGCTGTGACCCCCTGCCAGGCTACACCTTGGAGGCCAAATCATTATTGGATAAGGCTAAAGAAGAGGGAATTATTAACAAAACAGAATATGCATTTTTTCTTAGAGATTTCTATGCATTGCCCTATTTCTATCATATTCCCAAGGTCCATAAAGATCCAACCAATCCACCTGGGAGGCCTATTGTGGCATCAATGGAAAGTGTTACCAATTCCTTCTCCCTGTATGTGGATCAGTTTCTCCAGCCTTTGGCACAGGACTTGCCCTCATACATACGGGATGGAGTACATCTTCTAGAACTCCTGGCACCCTACCATTGGGAACCCACTTATATGTGGGCATCTTTGGATGTTAACTCCTTGTATACTAGTATCCCCCATTCGGTTGGCCTTCAAGCAGTCTCCCTCTCCTTGCACAACAGTTCCAATATTAATCCAGGACAGGCCCAGTTTATTTTGGATGCCACATGTTTTTGTCTCAAACATAATTATTTCGAATTTGAAGGGTCCTTTTACCTACAGATCAATGGCACGGCGATGGGGGCAAATTTTGCCCCCAGCTACGCCAACTTGACAATGGGTATGTGGGAATCCCACTATGTCTTCAAAAATAACCCCTTTGCCTCCCACTTGATATTTTATGGGAGGTACATCGATGACATTGTAGTGATTTGGGATGGCCCACAGTCAACTTTCTTAGATTTTGTCCAACATTGCAATGCCAATCCATACAATCTGTCCTTCACCTCGGTTTCTAGCCCATCGGAATTGGCCTTCCTTGATCTGTTGTTGTACCACAGAGAAGGAAGGATTGAAGCCAAAAATTATACTAAGCCGACAGCGGGGAACTCGTTCCTCCATTTTAACAGCTGTCACCACCCCAGGTGGATTCAAAACATTCCGAAGAGCCAGTACTGTAGGTTGAGGAGAAATTGCACAAATAAAGAAGATTATTTGGAACAGAGTGGACATCTGAAAACTAAATTTATTGAAAAATCCTTTCCCGAAACCTTGGTGGACACTGCACAAAATTTATATCTAAAAGGCCCCTTGGCAAAGAAAACAAATAAATTGGACACACAATCCCAAGGTCCACGTTTTGTTACACAGTTTCACAACCAGTTTAGGAAGATGGAAAAACTGATTGTGAAACATTGGCCTATTCTTTTGGAAGACCCACATCTGAGGAGTAGCTTGCCCCCTAGGCCCCAAATCACGTACAGAAGAGCCAGAAATATTAAGAGTTTGGTGGCACCGAGCAAACTTAAAAGTATCCCCTTAAAATTCCATCTAAACATGATTCCATTAGTGGGCATGTTTCAGTGTCGGAAAAAACTATGTCTGACATGTAAACATGTGACCCATGGGCAGAAAGAGTACAACATAAAAGGAAAAACCTATCCTGTCAAAAAATTCTTCAATTGCTCCACAGAGTTTGTGGTGTACTGTTTAACATGCCCTTGTGGCTTGTTTTATGTTGGCAGGACTATTCGCACACTAAGGATGAGGTTTGGTGAGCACCGTAGGTTTGTGGAAGGAGGTAATGACAAGCACAGTGTTCCCCGCCATTTTTTGATCCACCATGATCATTCCTCTTTAGGGTTACGAGTCTGGGTTTTAGAATCCATACCCGCCATGCCTTCAGCAGCTCAACGCTTCAAACAGCTGTGCCAAAGAGAAGCGTTTTGGATATATACATTAGATACTTTAGCACCTGGGGGCCTTAACGAGGAAGTAGAGACCAACTCCCTGGTATGAGGCTCCTGACCCATTGGGGTTTGACCAGCCATGTGGAAGAATAGGGTCACGCTAACGGAGAGTGGGAGAGAGATGATCCTCTGTTACATGTGCTATGATATATTTAGTTTTTCTTGAATTGGACACCACCTATCACTCCTTTTTTAATATCAGAAGTTTTTAATATTACCATTTTATTTATTTTTATTTCAACTTCCATTTATAATTCACAACCCATATGTTTTACCATTTTACTATCATGCCTTTATATATATATATATGTGTATATGTGCATATATACATATATGTATGTGTATTTTTCTAGGCGGTATATGATAGTTTTTATACAAGTCCAGTTGGTATTTTAAACTTGATAGTGAATGAAGGTTGCGACACTGTTTGCATGTGCACACAGTTCCCCTTCTTCACATCTAAAAGTAGGTTGCGAGAGTGTATGCTATAGTCTACTACTCCCCTTCTTTTTATCTAAATTGTCACTAGCTCCATCCATTCAAAGTTATTCCATCAGGTTTCATTTAGTTTGTTAGTTTATTTTATTTATTTCATTTTTATTAATTAGTATTTTTTCATTTAATTTTTTAATTTTCATTTAATTATTATTATTTCATAATTATATAATTTTTTTTTTTTTTTTATCATTATATTTATTATTCATCATTAATTATTATTTGTTGCTACCATCAGGATCGGTACCAGATACAATATTTCCTACTATTAGGTTTTTATTCATCATGTCTATTTCCTTCTTTTAGTAAATTCTATAGTTTGTATTATATGACCACGTTTATCTATTGATGTATACCCTGTGTGCATACATTCTACCATATCCGCTTAGCTCTTAGGTTAGAACTGCCGTCCATGTGTCCTCAGTGTGGGTATTTGCCGCACAGGACTCCTCTTAGGACCCTGCGGCAGTCGAGCATTCCTCCCCTATATAATGCCCTTCTCCAAGATGGCGGGTTCATAGGCCTGAGGAAGGAGCGCATGCTCCGACAACGCGTCGCCTACGTCATCACGCCCACGCTCTACGCCCAACCCGGAAGTCCGCCGCCGGAGGCGTTGCAGGTGTCCTCGAGGTCCGGATACTGCTCACTCCCGCAGTCGGACGGATCTATTTGGAGCACATCAGCCCCTCCTTGCCCAGGCACTGGATTAATGGATCTTTCTACATACGTTTACCATGCTTTTTAAACGTTTTATCTTGTGAGTACCCAGCATTATTATATGTCAAATAAAGTATTGGTTTTACTGCACTTAGAGTGGCGCTGTTCTTATCTTCCTGTTCAATGGTCTGCCTGATCCATTTGGCGATGGTAGAGGCCGACGCCGCTATGCCCTTCCGAGGACCCTCTGGAAGAACAAACAAGGAGTCCGTCTTTCGAAAAGACTCAGTCGATTTAAGGTAAACCCTTATCGCCCGAACAACATCCAGAGAATGTAATCTCACCTCCTTTGGATGTTTAGGCTTCGCGCACAGCGAAGGCAAGACAATATCCTCATTAAGATGGAATTCCGAAACTCGTTTCGGAAGAAAAGAAGGATTAGGTCGCAAGACCACCTTATCCAAATGAACAACTAGATACGGAGACTTGCAGGACAAAGCCGCCAGCTCCGACACTCTGCGAGCCGAAGTGATCGCCACCAAAAAGGCGACCTTTTTGGACAACAGACAACGAGATCTCCCTGATCTGTTCAAAAGGAGCACGTTGTAACACAGATAGAACGAGATTCAAGTCCCAAGGGGGCAGAGGATCCCTCCTAGGAGGAACCAGATGCCGCACACCCTGAACAAAAGTGCCAACCAAGGAGTTGGAAGCCACGGGACATTGAAACAGAACGGCCAGCGCAGACACCTGACCCTTTATTGTAGCCAGCGCCAAACGCTGATCGACACCCGTTTGAAGGAAGGACAGCACTCGGGAAACCGAGTACGTGCGGGGTGAAAACCCCCTGGACTCACACCAGGCAAAATAGGCCTTCCAAGTACGGTAATAAACCTTCCCCGAGGAAGACTTCCTCGCGTTGATCAAAGTATGAACGACCTCTGGGGAGAGACCCTTCTCCTTCAGGACCTCGGTCTCAACAGCCAGGCCGTCAAAGCCAGCGACTGTAAAGCAGGATGGTAAATCGGTCCTTGAGACAGGAGATCGTCTCGAAGAGACAGACGCCACTGGGCGTCGACCGCCAGATTCACGAGGTCTGCGTACCAGGACCGGCGAGGCCAGTCCGGTGCCACAAGAATCACCGTGCCGCGTTCCGAGTGTAACCTGCGAAGGAACCTGGGCAGCAACTGAATCGGTGGAAACGCGTACATCAGCCTGTACTGATGCCACGGGGCCACTAAGGCGTCCGACGCGTCTGCCCGAGGGTCGCGCGTCCTTGCCACGAACCTTCTCACCTTGTTGTTGAGACGAGACGCGAACAGGTCCACATCTGGAAGACCCCACTTCGCGCACAACATCTGGAAAACAGCCGGGTGGAGAGACCATTCCCCCTGATCCAGGGTCTGGCGACTCAGATAGTCCGCCTGCCAGTTCTCCACCCCTGGAATGTGAACCGCCGTTATCGCCGGGACATGAGTCTCGGCCCAAGACAGAATGTCGGCCACTTCTCGAGCCGCTCGGGCACTCCTGGTGCCCCCTTGGTGGTTGATGTAGGCCACCGCCGTTGCATTGTCCGTCTGCACCCGAACCGGGCAGCCCTGCAGCCGGCCCGTCCAGCGATGAAGACAGATTTATCGCACGCAATTCCAGAATGTTGATCGGAAGGGAAGACTCCCCCTCCGACCAAGTTCCCTGGGCGGACAGAACGCCCAGAACACCACCCCAGCCCGACAGGCTGGCATCCGTGGTGATCACCGTCCACGAGATAGGACGAAACGACTTGCCCCCGGACACCATCGGGGACTGGAGCCACCACAGGTGGTCTCTTCTGGTGCGATGACTCAACGAGATTTGAAGATCCAGAGATTGAGGTCGCCCGTCCCACATGGACAGGATCTCCGCTTGGAGACCCCGCGTGTGAAACTGGGCGAAGGGAATCGCCTCGAAGGCCGAGACCATCAATCCCAGACATCTCATGCACGTCCGCAGAGACGAGTGCGGAACGTCCCTGAGGGATCTGACTTCCTCCTGAAGAGTTCTGAGTTTGTCTTCCGGCAGGAAGACCTTCGCCTGCACCGAGTCCAGGATCATTCCCAGGTAGGGAAGACGAACCGACGGACTCAGTGTCGACTTTTATTTATCGTCCAACCAAACTCCTGCAGAGTTTGCATCGTGACAGACAGGTCCTTCTCCAGACCCTGGCTGGTCGCAGACCGAACCAGAATGTCGTCCAGATACCCCAGGACAGAAATGCCCTGGGCCCTCAATAATGCCAGAACCGGTGCAAGCACCTTGGTGAAGACCCGCGGAGCCGAGGCGAGACCAAAATGCAACGCCACGAACTGGTAGTGATCCTCCGCAACGGCAAATCGAAGGTACCTCTGGTGACCCTCGAAAATGGGGATGTGAAGATACGCATCCTTCAAAATCGATGGAGGCCATGAATTCTCCCGGAACCAGGGCAGCCACCACCGACCGCAGGGATTCCATGCGGAACTTGCGAACCCGCACAGAGCGGTTCAGAGCCTTCAAGTCCAGAATTGGACGAACCTTGCCCTCCTTTCTGGGCACGGTGAACAGACTGGAATAAAACCCCCGAAATCTGTCCCGATGAGGCATCGGAACTACCACTCCCTGAGCCCTCAGGTCCCGCACCGCCAGGTGCAGGTCCCGTAAACGCTCTGGAGACAGTTGAAGATTTGAGGGAAAAAATCTGCTCTCCGGCCGAGAGAGAAACTCGATCTTGTAACCAGATCGAACGATCTCCTGAACCCATCTGTCCCGCACGCGGGCCAACCAGGGCTGAAGAAAACCAAGCAAGCGTCCCCCCACCCCAAAACTGGGTGAGGGCGCCCCTTCAGGCCGCACTGTTATGGGCTGCGGATCCGGATTGACCGGACTTCTGTTTTCCAGACCAGGGCTTCTTCTGAGAGCCTTGACCTTTGAACGGTTTGCCCTTGTAGTGCGACCGAAAGGCACGAAAGGACCCCTGAGGGGGCCGAAAATTAGCAGGCTTCTTCCCAGAAGCCCCCTTAGCCTTGGGGAAATGGGGCAAGAGAGTACTCTTACCTCCGGTGATCCCCTTAATCAACACATCCAAGGACTCCCCAAAAAGGCGAGACCCATCATAAGGCAGATTGGCTAAGGTCTTACGTGAAGACTGGTCCACCGACCAACATTTCAACCAAACCAGGCGGCGAGACAACACCGCCACGCTGTGCACACGTGCAGCCAACGGGACTAGGTCCAAGTCCGCATCACACAGATACATGACACCCTGGTGGATTTGATCCACCATATCCAGGGTCGCCGGCGAGGCCAAGTCGGCCACTAGGACGCGCCTAAGCATCTGCGTCCAACTTGCGACCGCCTGGGCCGCCATGAGAGAGGCAAACAGAGCCTTAAGCATAGAACCCGTAACAGAATAAGTATGACGGGCAAGAGACTCCAATCTCCTATCCGTGGCATCACGGAACACAGGGGAATCCTCTGCAGGAATCGCAGTGGATTTGTTTAAAACCGCAATTGCGTGATCCACTGGGGGTGGCACACACCACCTTTCATCAGTGGAAGGCGAGAAAGGATAACGCAGCTTGAACCTACTTGGTACAGCAAAAGGTTTGCGTAGATTGCGCCATTGTTCCTTAACAGCGCGATGAAAATCATGATTGCAGGGAAAAACCTGCGGCGTCCTGCGTTTTCTCCTCTGCGTCCCATAAGCCGCCAAGGCAGCGGGGGGACACACTTCATCCTGCAAACGCAGCGTTTGTTTTATGGAAGCAATCAATTCATCCATGATTGCAAGCTCTTCAGGCGAGCCAGGGGGAGAATTATCAACCCCTTCAACCTCAGCCTCCACCTCGGACCCCACTAGATCCAGGGAGGAGCGGGACCCCGATAAGGAGGCCCCCGCCATAACAACCCCATCACCTTCACCCTCAGAATCAGAGGAAAGAGCAACTCTGGGTCTTTTAGTAGATTGAGCAGCCACCAGCATCTGCACCTGAGCAGCAAGGCCAGCCACAATAGTGGCTAAATCCCCCCCTGGGGGGGAAACAGCGGTCCCCTGGCTTTCCACCAAGGCGGTAGGAAATTTGCCCTCCTGAGAATCCATTGCCCCTATACCAAATGCCGGATAATAAAGGGTTAACTGCCCCTTTAACAAGCGCGGTGAGCGCAGCCCAATGCACCACACACAAGCACAATGAGACCCCCACAGGGACAATAAAACTGACACAGGCAATGGATAGGAAGGATATAACCTGAGGAGACCCTCGCCGCTGCTGCTGCCTCGATCGGTGTTCCTGGAGAAGAGGAAGTGATGCTGCCAGGGCGCTCTATGAAAGCCTATGGGAGGCTACAAGAAAATGGCTGCCATGCATGTAGAACATGCGGCCGGAGCGAGTGTAGGCAAAATGGCGGCGTTTGGCGCCGAAACCGCCGCTCCACAGTACAGTAATGCACACATGTCTGTATATAAAAAAACATGTTAGATCGCCGCAGCGATCGCTGTATAATGCCCAAACATGCCACAAAACATGCCCCACAGCACACAGCTTCTCACACTGACAAGGCTGACACACACAGTGTCACACAGCTCCCCCCCCCTTGCAGCCCACAGCATGCAGCCGAGAGATAGGGAGACAAACAGTGTGAATAGAGGCAGGTTACACAGTCCCAGACTGACACCCCCCCCCCCCCCGACAGACAGGTCCCCACATAAATACACTTACCTCACAGTGGCGTGGGGGACCCGCACAGGCGAACAAGCCGCTGCACATGAGGCAGGGAGAGTCGCATACAAGACGCACAGAATGGGGGTTAAGAAACCGCACGGCGTCCAGTGAGGTAGCCACCTCACCAATCATCCCTGCACCGAACAGGGATGGGTCGTTCACTGTGCCAGGAGCGTTACCTGGCTGAACGCTCGATGGCAGGCTGGGAAGCCAATGACCCACGACCTGCGACCAGGGGGATCAGCCCGAGACCCAGCCCGCATGATCCTCTTCATCCGAAGAACTAACTAATGCTGACAAAAAGAACAGCTAAGTAAAGGTAGAGAGAAAACTCAAACAAAAAATCAAAAAAGAAGAAAGAGTCTGGGGCACAAAGCCCCAGCACAGAGAGAGCCAGCCACTCCTGACAAGCTAGACATTAAAACTGAGATATGGTTGCAGGAAGTAGGAGGGTATTGACTGAGGGGACCACCCCTTGAGGGTGGGATATGTTAAAAGCTTTAATGTTAACATATTCTGTTGCCTAGCTACTCCTTCGGAGCAAAGTCTAATACCCCATATGTGACGAATATGAAGAGGCGGCGACTGTCGGAGGACGTAAGAGAAATTACATTTTTTTTTCCAAGGGCTACATAGATCTCCATTTTTCAGGGCTTTTGAACAGAAACATGCTGTCTGCAGCAGCTATTCCAGAGTATAGGGCAGTAGTGTGCAGAATATCAAGAGAGTTACAACAGAGTTTGCAGGTAGGCACAGCAATAACCAGTAGCTGCCGTTTCAGCTGAACCATGAAAAGAGTATCCATGTCAGCCTTGTCTTAGAGGAAGTTGGCTGTATGATGTATCCAGAAGACTGGTAATGTCTAGTAGGGGAAGAGACTTACATTTTTTTTATGATCGGTTAACATTTTTCCTCAAGTATTCTACTTTTCAAGTGGTTCTGACGCCTAAACATAATTTTACCATTATGCATTCCTTGCTTTAAGTTGTGGCATTGATTTTATTTTGTTCCCCCCCCTATACTTATCTGAGCCATCATTCGATACAGCGCTGTTCAGGTCTGCAGCTCATCTCTTCCCTCACTTCCATGTATCATTGGCTTTGCTGGGGCACCAGGAGCTACTGGCTCCGACTGCTGTCAATCAGAAAAAGTGACGAGGGAGCAAGGCCGAGTCCCACTGTCTTTGTCGATGGACACAGTAGCTGGAATCGGGAGCAACAGGCACGAGTGCCCCCATGGGAAGAGGCTAGACAGAGGCACTAGACAAAACAGAGGAGCCAGGAGCGGCGGAGGGGGACTCGAGAAAAGGATTTTTGGGGCAACTCTGTGCATTTCTATTGCACAGAACAGTTAAAAGATAAGTTCACCTTTTGTAACAAGTTGCACCCATATTCAGGATGTAACATGTTACAGATGCACTGGCCCCCGCTCCCCTGTACTGACAGCTAACGGGGGATATTCCCCGCCCCCCGGCTAGTTGTGACAATCTGCAACAAACGGGACTGTGCGGGCTCCGCCCACCCGGCTGCGTCATCCATTCAGTGTTCTGTTGAGGGCTGTGGTAGTTCAATTTATGCTTCCTGTAACAATGTAACTGCCTGGCCATATCAGAGGTACAGCCAGACAGATACAGTCTTCCGGACCTTAGCAGGACCATCTGCTGATCGTGGGTGCAATGCTTTACAGGTAGATGTTGGTTTTATTTTTTAATTTCCTTTTCAATCACTTTTAGTGAACTACAAGCACAAACCAAACACTTTTTGTACATAATCTTAAAGCAGACCTTCAGTCATTATTTCATCTTTCCATCAATTACATTTTCTGCCACTGTCGTTTTAACTTTGGATAGTAAAACTTTTTTTTTTTCCTGCCAGTAAATACCTTAAACAGCCCACTAGCTCTTTCTTTGGTAATTATTCTAGCAGCTTCAACACCCTATCAGCGCACCCATCCCCCCTAACAAATTATTCTAGGATATCATTCACCGCTCTCGCTCTCTCTCTTGTGAGAGTTTTCCAGCAAGGGAGGAGGGATGAGTCATAGTAGAGCAAAGGGGAGCTGCGGAGCTCGAGGGGGCTGGATGAGGGAGGAGATATCAGGAGACTGCACAGATCCGTGAGTATTCATCGAGAGGATAAATGTGCAGGCAAGCAGTGGTGTTAGCGTGTCTGTGTAAATCCAGGAAGTGATCAGGCAGCAGCTTCAGCTGCCCACAGTTAAAATGGCTACAGCCAGACTTAGTGGAGGGAGATTTCGGCAGCATATTTGTCAAGTACAAAATCACAGTATATATATATATATATAATAATATGCAAAGTGGCTTCAGAATGGGAAATATGTTTTTATTACAATTTATGTGAGCAGACTAAGATTATTTTTACCATCTTTTTTTCTCCCCCAAACATGTAAAAAATAAAATAATAAAAAAAAGAAAGTAATGCCAAAAACACTAGATATGTCTTAGCCCCAACCATTTACCCCCAGAATGGAAGTTAATAAACTATTGTAAAGTTATTTCGGATGTTCAGGGTTTACAGGAGAACAGCGACTTGATTGCATGACCAGCGCTTGTTGTACAGTCTTTGTGATTTGACATTTAAGTCCAGCGTAAACTTCAAAGCTACTTGATTCGGCCCTTACTACACAGTAGTTGTGGCTTGACAGCTCCTTGTTTTACTGCTAATACAGAAGCAAGCATTGGTGGAAGGAGTAGTGATCAGGGCCATCTTTAAAGGCAGGGCAAAAGGAGCAGCTGCCCTGGGCCCCATCATTGTTGTGGGGCCCAAAGCAGTTGCCCCATACTTGCCAACTATCCCAGTTTAAATTCCCTTGTCCCTTAAAGTTTTAGTCCCATACTGTATCTCGATATATCAGTGTGAAGTTCTGTTACTAATGCTGCCAGCTCTGCCCTATTGCAGAGTGTACAGATGACTCACCTGCAGATCCTGTGTTTACATGTAAATAACCTGCAATGATATGTAAATCGCGTGGCATTAATATGTAAATAGCCGCAGACCAGCTGCATTGATATGTAAATAGAAACAGCATTCAAAAGTATATCATGACCCCCGGAGGTCATATCCACCTTCACTTCTGCAGAATGCGGCCTGGGGAGGTAAAGGGGCATGCTTAAAAATGTCTTGCCTACAACTGTGGTCATCAGCCTGTTCTGCAAAGGTAAGCAGATTGGAGGTGGAACCCTTTTTCAAAATACCCATTGTGGGACAGCACCGTAAATTTTGTTGTATGTAAATACGCACATCTCATCAGATGCACAAGGGTCTCATTAACAATTAATGCCACTACTGTGTACCAGCTAAAGGACAGCACGTTTTTGCAAGCGATTTTGCCTGCGTTCCTGACAAGAAATGTGAATACAGGCAAAATGTATCCGTTACATTGGTGGTCAATGTAAATCTTATTACATTGGAGCTTGATGTACAATCCTTTCATTCACACTAGTGGCCACTGAATGCCTCCCTTACATTGGTTGTCAGTGTAATTTCTTCATTATATTGTTGATCATTGTACTTTTCCCTTTACATTGGTGGTAGTGCAGAATTGCCCTTATATTGGTGGTCAGTGTAGATGTGTCGCCTTACATTGGTGGTTAGTACAAATCTCAACAATGGCTGTCAGTGTAAATTCCCCTTACTTGGAGGTCATTGTATATTCCTCCTTACACTGGTGGTTGGTGTAAATGCTCCTATTACATTGGTGTCAGTGTAGAAATCCCTTTTTTTTTTTTTATTGGTTGGGGGCGTAAAATCCCCCGTTACATTGTGGTCAGTGCAAATTGCCCCTCACATTGGTCAGTGTAGAATCCCCCACTAAATACTTGCCAAAGATTTCCAGCTTTGCTCTACATGATTCAGAATTTGCCACAGTGTACTGCCTTCTAACTAATCTCATCCCCCCCCCCCCCACCACTGCCACTGATCCCATCTACCCCTCAGCACTGCCACTGATTACCCCTCCCCCCTTCCCCAGCATTGCCACTGATCCCAGGAGTCCTAGTATCCATAGAAGTTCTCTATTGATGGGTCCCCTCACCTCCCCAGTCCATGGTATGCAGGCAAGCAACCAATCAGTGGGCAGTAATGATGTGCACTAACCTCTTGCAACCAATCATTGAGCGGTAAGGATATGCAGTAACCTCCAGCAACCAATCAGTGAGCAGCAATAATGTGCAGTAACCTCTAGCAACCAATTAGTGAGTTGTAAGGATGTCCACTAACCTCTAGCAACCAATCAGTAAGCAGTATTATTGTACAGTAATCTCTAGAAACCAAACAAGCAGAAGTCATGTGCTGTAACCTCTAGCAAATAAACAGTGAGCCATAATGTGTGCTGTAACCTCTAGCAGCCAGTCAGTGAGCGGTAATGATAAACTGTAACCTCTGGCAACCAATCACAATTGGTGCCTGATCTGATTCAGTAAACTGATTTTGAGTCTAGCTGCTATTTAATGTATGTCTCAGAGCAGGTGGAGAGAAAAATTGAATGGGGGGGGCAAGAAAATGTTTGCCCAGGGTCAAATCAATATTAAAGACGGCCCAGGTAGTGATACACATTGAAGATGACGAGACCAAGATGCAGGTCCCACCAGCCTGAAGCACAAACGTTTTTTCAACAGAGAATTGTGGTGAAACTTTGTCAATGCTTCAGCCTCACACTGAAACTGGATGCTTTATGACAATATCCCGAGTGTATAAACGAAACTTCATGCTGGAAATAAAATAAATTGGATTTTTGTTTGACCGTAAAATCCTTTTCTCTGGGGTTCACTGATGGAAACAGCTCCATGTCTTCAGACCATTCGGCTTTATGCTGCTCTCTCTTCAGCAGTAGGACTAGGCAGAAACCTTTTTGGTTACTCCCCTGGGGCAGTTCCAGAGGGTATGCCATCACTTCCAGCTATAAGGCTTCAGTTTGTAACAAGCAGTGTCAGAAGAAGAACATATAACTCAACCTCAAAGAGGGGCGGGTGCTGTGTCCGTCAGTGAACCTCAGAGAAAAGGAGTTTACGGTAAGACAAAAATCCAATTTTCTCTTTCATTCACTGACAGACACAGCTCCATGTCTTCAGACCATTGAGATGTCCCAAAGCAGTGTCAATATGAGGGGGGGGGGGGGGGGGTCGGGGAAAAAAACAGCAATACTCAGAATTCCCAACAAGGCTGAACATAGCCAACCAGGAAAAAACAGGAGCTCAACTTGTAACAGGAGCTCGCCACCTGGAAAATATAACACCCTCAAGAAGCGTAAGCCTTTGCAACTGCAGCCTGCAAAACCTTGTAGCCAAACGCCGCATCCGAAGATGCAAGTACATCCACCTTAAAAAACGATGTGAAAGTGTGTACAGATGACCACGTAGCCGTCTTGCACTTCTGAACCACTGAGCCTGATGGAAGGCACATGAGGCACTAAGCGCCCTCACAGAATGAGCCTTAACAGGGAAAGGAGGAACCTGACCCTTAATGGAATAGGCCTGCACCACCGTCTGCCTGATCCACTTGGCAATGGTCGCAGCAGACGCGGCCTGCCCCTTATGGAGGTCCATTCGTAAGAACAGACAAAGAATCGGATTTTCAAATTGGCTCAGTCACTGCCAGGTACACCTGAATCGCCCTTACCACTTTCAAGGAATGTAAGGGAATTTCCTTAGGATGTTTTGGCTTAGGACATAGGGACATTAACACAACATCCTCAGAGACAACCTTAGGAAGCAACGGCTGACAGGGTCGCAACAGCACTTTGTCCCTACGAATCACCAAGTAAGGTGACCGACAGGACAATGCAGCCAACTCTGACACGCGACGAGCAGAAGTAATGACTACTAAGAAAGCCACCTTCTGCGACAGAGTGAGCAGAGGAAGTTCTCGAATATTTTCAAAGGGAGGCTTTTGAATCACCGACAGTACCACCAGAGAGATCCCACAGAGGCACCAGGGATCGCACTGGAGGAGCCATATGGTGAACTCTCTGCACAAAGGTGTGAACCAAGGACTTCGACGCCAACGGCTTTTGGAAAAAAAAAAAAGCCAAGGCGGTAATCTGGCCCTTGATGGTTCCCAGAGCCAAATGTTGATCTACACCTAATTGTAGAAACTCCAACAGGTGAGAAACAGAAAAGGGGCTAGCTTTTAACAATGTAGGACTCACCAATTCTGACAGCCCTCAGTACTTGGCTTTCAAATGCATGGCCGTTAAAGCCAGCAATCGTAAAGCAGTATGGAAGATTGGTCCCTGAGACAGATCTTCCCTGAGAGGAGGTTTAAAAAGGGACGTCTGCTACTAGCTTTACCAGACCTGCGTACCAAAACCCGCGAGGCCAGTCTGGTGCTACCAGAATGACTGGAATCCCTTCTACCTCAATTCTGCGTAGCAGTCTCGACAGACGTTGTATTGGAGGAAAGGTGTAAATCAGACAATACTGACCCCAAGGGGCCACCAGTGCGTCTGCGGCATTGACCAGAGGATCCAGAGACCTTGACACGAACCTCTGCACCTTCCTGTTGAGACGGGAAGCCAGCAGGTCCACATCCGTGGTCCCCCACTTAAGACACAGTTGACAAAATACCTACGGGTGAAGTTCATTCTCCCAGATCCAACGCCTGCTGACTGAGATAGTCCGCTTGCCAATTCTCTACCCCCGGAATGTGCACAGCAGGGAGGGCTGGAAAATATCGTTCTGCCCACCTCAAGATACCGGCCACTTCCAGGGCCGCCAGGGCACTCTTTGTGCCCCCTTGATGATTAGCATATGCCACAGCTGTAGCATTGTCCGATTTGTATCCGCACAGGGTGTCCCTGCAGACGATCCGTCCATTGAGAGACAGTCTGATCACTCGAATTTCCAGGATGTTGATCGGCAACCTGGACTCTTCCCGAGTCCAGACACCTTGGGCCGAACACACTCCCAAGACCTCGACAGAAGTTGAATTGGAGGAAAGGCGTAAAATCAGACGATACTTACCCCAAGGGGCCACCAGAGCATCTGCAGCATCAGCCAGGAGGATCAAAGACCTTGACACGAACCTCTGAACCTTCCTGTTGAGACAGGAAGCCAGCAGGTCCACATTGGGGGTCCCCCACCGAAGACACAGTTGATGAAAAACCTCTGGGTGAAGAGACCATTCTCCCGGATCCAACGTCTGCCGACTGAGATAGTCCGCTTGCCAATTCTCTATCCTCTGAATGTACACAGCAGAGAGGGCCAGAACATATCGTTCTGCCCCCTTCAAGATCCCAGCTACTTCCCGGGCCACCAGGGCACTCTTTGTGCCCCCTTGATGATTGACATATGCCACAGTCTTAACATTGTCCAATTGTATCCGCTCAGGGCGTCCCTGCAGACGATCCGTCCTTTGAGACAAAGTCTGATCGCCCGAATTTCCAGGATGTTGTAGACACCTTCCCATCCAGACAGACTAGCATCCGTGGTGAATACAGTCCAATACAGGGGAAGAAAGGATTTTCCCAGACGCAGAGCTGGGGAGCGGAGCCACCCTAGAAGAGACTCCCTCGAACCCCGACTCAACAGGATCAGAGATTGTCCAATGATAGCGGATCCTTGTTCCATTTAGTCAGAATCTCTTTTCAGAGGTCTGGTGTGGAACTGCGCCAAGGGAACCGCCTCGAAGGTGGAAACCATCAGACCCCAGCACTTGCAAGTCCTGAGTGACGACCGATGGTTGGACAAAAAGGAGCCAAACCGCATCCTATAGCTTCATAAGTTTTGTCAGAGGAAGAAACACCCGGGCTTACGCTAAATCTAGATTTCTGAAAATTCAGTGTCCGCCCGAACTCCTGTAGCGTTCGCACCGTAATGTCCAAGTCGGCACACAGAATCAGATCATCCAGGTAACCCAGTACCGCGATCCCCTTCTGCCGTAGCAAGGCCAACACTGGGGCCAAAACCTTTGTGAACACCCGAAGAGCTGAGGCGAGACCAGAAGCGAACACCACAAATGGATAGTGCTCCTCGCCCACAGCACAACGAAGAAAACGCTGATGCCTGACATATTTTGGAATATGAAGTAAAGCGTCCTTGAGATTGATAGAGGTCAGAAGATCTACTTGATGGAAGGAAAGCTACTACCGTGTGGATGGACTCCATCCAAAATTTCTGAACCCGCACAAAGTAGTTCAGAGCCACAAAGTAGTTCAGAGCCCTTTCGTTCCTGGGAACTGTAAACAGGTTTGAATAAAAACCTTGAAACCGTTCTGACTTTGGAAGCGGCACAATAACTCCTTGTACTAACAGGTCCTGCACTGCTCCGTAGAGGCCATGTAGATGCTATAGGCGTAAGTTGGAAGGAAAGAACCTTGTAACCGAACCAACTCGTGGACCCATTTGTCCTGAATGAGCGAGGTCCACGGATACGGAAAAAGACAAAGACGTCCCCCCATCCCAGATGCTGGTGAGGGCGTCCCTTCAGGCTGGTGAAGGTTTGGCTGCAGAACCAGAAGTGCCTGCTTTGGACTTACCATTTCAGGGTCTCTTCTAGCAACCCGCAAAGTTAAGAGTGGATTTTAAACCCTTTTCGTGCGATCCAGACGAACGAAAGGGCAGCTTGAGAGCCAAGAAGAAAGGACCACATTTACGACAAGGTTCCTTGCCCCTAGCAACCTGTGGAAGTAATGTACTCTTACCTCCCGTAAGACCCTTAATGATCTCTTCCATAGGGGCACCGAACAAACGATCACCTACAAAAGGAAAATCAGTAGGCACCTTTTTTTAAGGCCTTATATCACGCGGCGAAGGATCACCGACGTCACAGATACCCTGCCGACCAAGGGGGCTGCATCCAATGATGCATCACATTTACTGTAACGCCTGGATCAACTGATCCGCCAGCTCCACCATTTCAGGGGGGGTGTCGATTACCTTCCAGGTCCTGGCGTAAAATCTTTGCCTATTCCGTTAAGGTCGGAGATACCAAGGTGATCGCAAACACCGGTCTCAAAATTGAACCAGCCACGGTGAAAAAGGTACCAGACCAGAGTCTCAGCTCTCTTGTCTACGGGGTCCTTAAAGGACAGAGAATCCTCCAACGGCAAAAGTGTGGCCTTATTTAGCCTGGAAACCTGAGAGTCCACCGACGGTGGAACCATTAGTTTCTTCAGAAGAGACTCCTCAAAGGGATATCACCTAGCAAAGCGCTTAGGTATGCCAACCACTGACTAGTGACAATCTCGTCAAAATAGGAAGGAAAGGGAAACGCCTTAGTCACCTTGGAAGATTTGTGGGTTCCAAACTGCCCTGGCGTCGCTGACTCAACATCAGCTGGGTCCTCCAACTTTAAAGTTTCCCGCACTGACACAATTAGAGCCTCCACCAGCGCTGCGGAGGACGATGACTCATCCTCACTATTAGAGCACTCAACGTGTGTGGACGAAGACCCAGTCTGCTGACAGGTAAAGGCAGGGGGCGCTTCTTGCTAGGCCTCCGTCGCAGGGCCATATCTACTTTGGATAAAAGTCACTGCAGGGCTGCTGTCATAGCCGCCAGGGCAGACTGAGACCCAGGGGGTCCCGCAGCTTCCAGGAGTGGGTCTGGTGGTCATACGCATTCCAGAGGCTTCATGGTCAACAATGAGTTAATCGGAGCGGCTCCGTGCACAAACTGGAAAACAAGTTTTTTTTTTTTGCGCAGCACATCACCGCACTCAAACTATAAGAAAATGTCAGTTGTTAATCTCTATGGGGAAACCAAAAACATAGCCGCTGGACTACGCAAACATGGCCGCTGAAGCTGGGAATACAGAAATTACGGCAAAATGGTGGCACCACGCGGTGCTGCACAGGACCCTGGACCCTACTGAACCCCAGGGAAAATTTCACAGACCCCAGGAGGGTCCTCTTGCTCAGCACCATGCAGCCCTCCTACCCAAAGTTACCCATGCCCCTGGGGGGCGTGGCCGGGATGTGAAGCTGAGCAGACGTGCGGCGCCGGAGCTCCGATCCTGATCTCATCCTTTTGATCCTCTGAGCTACCTATTTATCCTTGGCATCCCCCCCCTATCATCCTGGGTCCCCCCAAGAAGCCGAGCGGTACGCAGCGGGTCCCTCCGCTGTCCCCTAGGAAGCTCCGATCCTCGGCTGCATTCGCCCCTTCCCCCTGTCCCCAGGGACAGCCGGCGGCCATCTTGGACACGAGGCCTTCTCTCTCCAGCATGTCTGTCAGCACTCAGACGGAGGCAGTCTTGAGCAAGCAGCAGGATCCCTCTCCATCGGATATCCTGGAAGCGATAAAAGCCTGCAGGGACACCAACTGTAAAAATAGACTATCCGGCCATGGACATCAGCCTTATTCGACACGACCTGGATAAGTTCCGGTCGCGGGTGTCTGAAGCTGAAGACCGCATCTCCCGCCTGGAGGAACCACTAGAGACGACTCCAGGGATCTCCATGCTTTACAGATACAGGTTAAGGCGCCCCAGGACAAAGCGATAGACACCGAAAATCGCCTGAGACGCAATAACATCCGCATCTTGGGGCTGCCAGAACGAGCTGAGGGTACCAGGCCTGCTGAATTTGCAGAAGCCTTCCTGCCTAAACTTCTGGACCTTCCCGCTATGCCGCCTACCTTCGTTGTGGAGCGGGCCCATAGGGTCCCTCCGGCTCCTCCGATTCCTGGGGCGCCCCCCCACGGCCCTTCCTGCTGCGCCTTCTCAACTACCGCGACCGTCTCCTGGCTGCAGCCCGTTCCAAGAAGGAGCTCCGTTATGAGGACGCCCCGATCATGCTGTTCCCCGATTACTCGCCTGAACTGCAACAGAAGCGCCGTCAGTTCACCGAAATCCGCAAGCGCCTCCGAGATCTGGGCATCAAGTACAGCCTCCTCTACCTCAGCAGACTCTGGGTGATTGACGGGGACCGCACCCGATTTTTTGATACCCCTGACCTGGCGGCCTCCTGGCTGGAGATTCGCTGAACCGGGTTCCTCCTAAGGACTGGCCATGCAAATATACTCCCTCTCCCTGCTGCTCCCCCCTGAGTCCTGTTGCCCCCTTTGACTCCCTGTCCAACATCTTTGCCATTTCTCCCTTTTGATCCCCCCATCCCTGTTTTGCCTCTTTGGATGCCACGAGTAATCGCTGCTTACTCCATGGTAGCCGACTGTTTTGGAGCTGGATCGGACGCGGGTTGAACAGTGACACATTGGATTTTTGTTGGTCCCCCTTTCTACTCAATCCTTTTAACAGCGCTGACTACCCCGGCCCTCCAACTCTGTCTTGAGTTTGCTCGCCCCCCCACCCCCCACGCTTTACACGCGGCTCGCTGGTGTCAACCCCTCCATCACTGCGGTCTATGTGGTAGACCCAGTGGGTGCTCTGGTTTCAGTGTTTTTTTTTTTTTGGGGTACTAAGCCGTCCCTGGCTCCCCCCCCCCAGGGGCTCTCTGTTTCCCCCCAGTTTTTGAGGGAGATGCCGGGACCAGGCAGGATAGGCACCACGTGCCTGGGTAAATTTTTTTTGTTCAAGTGTGTACATGTGTTTACTGTTACATGGTTATGTATGTGGTGCTTGGGTTCAACTGGTCTTGCTGCTCCTCAGATGCTGAACACAATTCCCGCGGGGTCCTTTTTCATTTCCAATCAGTATAGTCGTTATGGCCTCACGTGACCTACAGTCCTTCCTCGTCATTTCTTGGAATGTTCGGGACCTTAATTCTAAATTTAAACGGGCACTTATGTTTCAATATTTGAATTCCCACAAACCATCTATTGTGATACTTCAGGAAAACGCATCTGGTGGGTAGCAAGCTGCTGTCCCTCAAAAAACCGTGGGTTCACAAGTTGTTTCATGCTTCTTACTCCAGCTATGCTAGAGAGAGGTTTCGGTCTCGCCCGGGGTGGTGTGGGATGCCTTCAAGGCTTACACTAGAGGTCATTCTATGTCCGCCATCAAGGCGGTTAAGCTACAACAATCCCCTACACTAACCCACCTGGAGGGGGGGGGATGGAGGGGGCCGCTGCCGCGTATGGCTTGGACCCCTCTGTCTCCAACTTTGAGGTGTTGCAGGCAGCTAAACGGGATTTGCATCTGCACATGTCTGAGGTCACGAGGTTGTCAGGGTACCATTCCCGGCAGTCCTTCTTTGAACAGGGAGACAAGAACGGTAGGTTCCTGGCGTTGATATTGCAGCATGATACACTCCTGACGGTGGTTCCTGAGCTCACCTCTCCCACAGGGGGGGCCCTAACCTCCCCCAAGGATATATTAGAAGCCTTTAGGTCCTACTATAGTGCACTTTACACTACTACTCTTCCCCCTGATTTTTGCCCGTCTGACCTGCACTCCCTTCTGGACCCGGTGGGCCTGGGTTGGCTCTCTGACCAAGAGAGAGAATGGCTTGTGCGACCAGTCACATCTGTCGAAATTTTGGCCGTCATTTCAGCTATACCAGGGGCCAAGGCTCCAGGCCCTGATGGTCTACCCATAGAATTCTATAAAGACACACTCGGGAATTCTGGCCCCACTGCTGGCCTCGACATTTACTCGGTGTCTCGAGGAGGGGTGTCTTCCCCCCTCGATGGCCGAAGCTCATGTCATCCTTATTTACAAACCCCCTAAAGACCCCAAGCTATGCGCCTCGTACAGGCCCATTGCGTTGCCTAATAACGACCTCAAAATCCTGACCAAGCTATTAGATAACCGACTCCAACCCTTGCTTCCCTCGGTAGTGGTCCAGGACCAAACTGGATTTATGGCTCATAGGTCCACAGACGTTAATCTCCGCAGACTATACACTAACCTACAGGCTCAACATCATAACGTGGGCACAAGAGTGGTCGCCTCACTCGACATTGAAAAGGCGTTCAACTCGGTGGAGTGGCCCTTCCTGTGGGAAACTCTTCGGAGAATGGGGTTCCTCTACTTTTCATCAAGTGGTAGCAAATTATATATCATTCGCCAGTGGCCCCTATTCGTTTGGGTGGATGGCTGTCATCTAGGTTTACCTTGACCAGGGGCACGAGACAGGGCTGCCCTCTCTCCCTGGCCTTTTTTGCCATTGCCATGGAGCCGGTGGCGGAGGCCCTCCGCGTTTCCCCACTTGTTAGGGGCCTGCGGATTGCCGGGCTGGAGGAGAGGGTGGTCCTGTATGCCGATGACCTCCTGTTTCTGAATGATGCTGACTCCTCACTCAGGGGTGCACTGCAGATCCTGGAAGCTTTCTCGCGGGTGACTGGGTTGAAGGTCAACTGGTCCAAGTCGCAGCTGTTGGCGATTGACCCATTGTTACAATGGGTGGATGATATGGTTTACCTGGGAGTGCGCGTCTCCAGGGACGTCACCGAATTTATTGCACTTAACTTAGATCCGGAGGCTGAGGCGGTTAGGGCCCGCTTGAAGGCATGGGAGAACCTGCCCCTTTCCCTCTTTGGCCGCATTAACCATGTTAAGATGAAGGTATTGCCAAAATTTACGTACCTCTTCCGCCATTCTCCACAATGGATACCGAAGTCGTTCTTTATAACCCTTAATAGATTGTTTTCCTCCTTTATGTGGGGGCCGCGCCCCCCCTAGGTATAAATTCTCTACCCTGATTCGCCCCCCTCTCCTTGCATCCCAATTGGTTTCCGCTGTTTGGCGGTTGAACCCGGATCTATACAATTCAGCGGTTGCGGTGGAGGCAGCGGTGCTCGGCTCCGTGGAGGCACTCACTCACTTGCTCTTTAGGGGCTCCAAGGTCCCGCACGGGCTCACTACTTCCATGACCACGGTACTGCGAGCTTGGAAATTCGGTTTGCAGCTCGAGGGATACCCGGGCTTGGCTGTCTCCCCCAAAGTAGGAGGGGGAAAAAACAAGGGAGGGGCAAAAAGGACACAGGAGGGGCCTACCATCCCCAGAGAGGGCCCGTGCCCACCCCATCAATTCTGTAAGAAAGGAGGGGGGACACTACTTAACATACCACGGCACCAGGAGGGCGCTACTCCCAGCAGTCCACCGCACCATCTTGGAATGAGAGTGCTGTGGCCTGAGGTACGCTGCGACTCTGATCGTGACTGTCATGAACAGGGCTATGCGATGCGTTTCACTAGCCGCTATGTTTTGGCCAACCTAGCGTGGAGCTAATCGTTGGGTCGCGCTCGCAGGTCAGACTGGAAAGACCATAAGGATCTAGAATATCATCCAGTGCATCGCCCAGCCCGGCTGTTGATTTTTTATTTTTTTTGTTCCTGTGTGAAATACAAAGTAAAAAATTCCATTTAAAAAGAAAAAAAATGCCAGGACCGCAGATCCCAGCCCAGAGCCAGGTCCTTACCCCTGACTAGGCATAAAAAAACTGAAGTCCTATAGCAGTAAGTGATGGTATACCCTCTGGGACTGCCCCAGGGGCGTAGCCAAAAAGGTTTCCGTCTAGTCCTACTCCTGAAGAGAGAGCAGCATAAAGCCCAATGGTCTGAAGACATGGAGCTGTGGCCATCAGTGAACGAAAGAGAAAAACTGGATTTTTGTCTTACCATAAAATCTTTTTTTTCTGATGTTCATTGACACAGCTCCATATCGTCTTGAACACGCCTATAGGGCAGTCCCAGGGGGGTATACTCCCACTTCCAGCCATAGGACTTCAGTTTTGTAACAAGCAGTGTCAGAAGAGCATAAAACCCAACTCAATAGAGGGGCGGGTGCTGTGTCCATCAATGAACATCAGAGAAAAGGATTTTAGGGTAAGACAAAAAAAAATCTAGTTTTCTCTTTCGTTCATTGACGGACACAACTCCATATCTTCTTGACCGATGGGACGTCCCAAAGCAGTAACAATATGAGGGGTGGGAATAACACAAGAAAAAACACTTCCCAAAGGCTAAACATAGCCAACCAGGCAAAACAAGAGCTCAACTAAGAACAAGTGGAGCTCACCTGACAAAAATAACAAATACACCCTTAAAGAGGACTAAACCTCTCCAACATCGGCCTGCAAAACCTTGAGGCCAAAAGAAGCATCCGCAGATGCCAACACACCCACTTCTAACATTTTGTGAAAGTGTGCACAGACGATCATGTGGCCGCCTTATGATGGAAGGCCCAGGAGGCACTAAGCGCTCTCGTGGAACGCGCCTTAACAGGGAAAGGAGGATCCTGACCCTTAATGGAATAGGCCTGCACCACTGTCTGTCTGATCCATCTGGAAATGGTCACAGCAGACGCAGCCATCCCCTTACGGGGTCCATCCGTAAGGACAAACAGAGAATCTGACTTTCAGAACAACTCAGTCTCCGCCAGGTAAACCCTGATTGCCCGAACCACATCCAAAGAATGTAAGGCAATCTCTATAGGATGCTTAGGCCACAGAAGGCAACACAATGTCTTATTTTAAATGAAAACCAGAGACAAATTTAGAAAGGAACCACTGACCGGTACAAAGCACAACCTTGTCTCCGTGAACCATCAGGTAAAGTGAACGACAGGGCAACGCAGCCAGCTCCTAACCCTGCGCGCAGAAGTAATAGCCAACAAGAAAGTTACCTTCTGTGTCAAAGTTAGCAGAGGAATCTCACAAATATTTTCAAAGGGCCAAATTGAGGTCCCACGGGGGCAACGGAGACCTCCCAGGGGGATCCCCTGAACAAAGGTTTGAACCAAAGAATTAGTGGCCAACGGGCGTTGAAAGAAAATTGCCAGGGCTGACATCTGGCCTCTGATGGTACCCAAGGCCAAACGCTGAGCTACATCTCTTTGGAGAAACTCCAAGACACGAGGTACCGAGAAGGAATCCCCCCCCCCCCCCCCCCCGAGATTCACACCAAGTAATGTACGCCCTCCAGACTAGATGATAAATCTTCCTAGAAGTAGATTTTCTAGCTTTTAACAAGGTATGAATCACCGATTCAGACACCCCTCTATCCTTCAACACCCGGCTTTCAATAGCCAAGCCGTCAAAGCCAGCTACTGTAAAGCAGGATGGAATATCGGTCCTTGAGTTAACAGATCTTCTGAGAGGGAGTCTCCAAGGGATATCGGTGCACAGCCATACTAGGTCTGCGTGCCAGGACCTGTGAGGCCATTCCGGTGCCACTAGGATGACCGGAATCCTTTCTGCCTCGATCCTTCGCAGAAGTCTTGGAAGAGTCAGCAGGGGAAAGGTGTACATTAGACGATATTGGCTCCAAGGAGCTACAAGAGCATCCCTGGCGTCGGCCATAGTATCCCGAGACCTTGCCACGAACCTCTGCACTTTCCTGTTGAGACGAGAGGCTAACCGGTCCACATCGGGAGACCCCCACCTGAGGCACAGTTGATGAAACCCCTCCTGATGAAGAGACCATTCTCCCTGATCCAACTTCTGCCAACCGAGGTAATCCGCCTGCCAATTTTCCACCCCTGGAATATGCACAGCAGAGATGGCTGTAACAAAGCATTCTGCCCATCTTAGAATGCCAGCTACTTCCCGGGCTGCTAAGGCACTTCTGGTGCCCCCTAGTTGATTGACATATGCCACGGCATTGTCCGAACCCCTGCAGACGATCTGTCCAACGAATTAAGCAAAGCCTGATCGCTCAAATTTCCAGGATATTGATCAGCAGAATGGACTCCTGAGTCCAAACACCCTGAGCGGAATCCCTACCCAAGACACCTCCCCATTCGGAGAGGCTGGCATCCGTTGGGACCACCGTCCAGTACAGGGGGGAGAAAGGATTTTCCCTGTCGAAGCGCCGGAGAGCGGAGCCACCAGATCAGGGATCTCCTCATACTCTGGCTCAACAGGATCAGATTGTCTAGAGCCTGCGGAGTCTTGTTCCATTTGACAAGGATCTCCTTCTATAGCGACCTGGTATAGAACTGAGCAAATGGAACTGCCTCGAAGGTGGAAACCATTGGGCCCAGCGCATGCATGCAAGTCCTGAGAGATGATTGCCAGTTGGACAACAGGAGCCGTGTCGCATCTTGCAACTTCTTAAGTTTAACGAAAAAAATAACCTCGCTAAAAGTGAAAAAAGAAATATATAGCAGCAACTTCATGTGTGACCACACCCTGAAAAACTATGTAAAAATTGAGTCGCGCTTAATGAGCAAGAACACATAAATGTCCCAACATAGATTAAATCGATTCCACAAGTCCAATTAGTGAAAGTGATCAAAAGTGAAGTAATCAAAAAGTCTCTTGTGTATTCAGAAAATGACGTGAAGTTATTTCATCAGCACAATAGGGATCCAAAATTCCTTTTGAAAATGCGCTTACCAGATATAATGTGAAACTAGACAGGGAATTTATCCAAACACCTTGATTGAAGATATCCCTGAAGTGCTCCCGGGATTGAATGGCATGGAGTCACATAAAGAAAGAAAAAGACGCCATAGCATAAAACCCCACAGACTGATATAAACACCCCAGGTGCATCAACTGGAAACAAAACGAGTGTCCACCACCAATCATGTAGCTGCTTCCAGAACTACTCAGACACCAGGTAAACTAAGAATCACCGCTGGGAGAACTCTCCTCAATAAGTGCCAGAGAAATAGATGTGTGATAGAAGTTCCACCACCAATACAAGAGACCCTTACCAGACTAATAGTAAGGTAGGCAAAATATGTTAGATACCCCTCAGGGAGGTCAAAGGGCCACCACTGGTAACTCAAGTCTCTTACCAGATCAGAGATAAAAAAAAACGCTTGCAGAATGTGAGGGGTTAACAGCTGGATAACTCGCATTGACCAGACAGCATTGATGGAGACAGGACACTCAGGATAACAAAGGTCCAGACCAGATCGCCAATCCACCAAATGGACAGTGTATAGTTCCAAATAAAAGAAAGGCGCCAAAAGTGTAAAACCTTAAGACTTTTAATCATATAAAAAAGGTAACAAACTCACATGTAAAAGGAAGTCATACGCATGTAGAGCCGCCGGCCGGACGGCTGGGCACATCTGCACTAATGGGACGCTTCTGGAGATGACGTCAATACGCCGTGACCTAACAGCGTTTCGTTCAAGAAGACGTTTTTAAATGTTTCCAGTTGATGCACCTGGGGTGTTTATATCAGTCTGCGGGGTTTTACGCTATGGCGTCTTTCTTTCTTTATGCGACTCCATGCCATTCAATCCCGGGAGCACTTCAGGGATATCTTCAATCAAGGTGTTTGGATAAATCCTCTGTCTAGATTCACATTATATCTGGTAAGCGCATTTTCAAAAGGAATTTTGGATCCCTATTGTGCTGATGAAATAACTTCACGTCATTTTCTGAATACACAAGAGACTTTTTGATTACTTCACTTTTGATCACTTTCACTAATTGGACTTGTGGAATCGATTTAATTTATGTTGGGACATTTATGTGTTCTTACTCACTAAGCGCGACTAATTTTTACATAACTTCTTAAGTTTCACCACCGGAAGAAACAAATCGGACTAAGGTTGTGTCCTGGGCAAGCCCAGATCGTCCAGTTTTGTGGAAAGAACCATAACAGATTTTTGGAGATTCAGTTTCCATCCAACTCTTGCAAAGTTCGCACCAAAATGTCCAGATTGTCTTTCAGGCCATTCAGAGACACTGCTTGCAGAAGGAGATTGTCCAGGTATCCCAGCACCGCAATCCCCTTCTGTCTCAGTAAAGCCAACACTTTTGTAAACACCTGAGAAGCCTAGGCGAGACCAAAGGGTAATGCCACAAATGGATAGTGCTCCTCGCCCACAGCAAAGCGAAGGAAACGCTGATGCCCAACATACAGTATATTGGGATATGAAAGTAAGCATCCTTAATATCGATAGAGGCCAGGAAATCTCTTTGATGAAGGGATGCCACATGGTGCGAATAGATTCCATTCAAATTTTCTGATCCAGAATGGGACGGACCTTGCCTGCCTTCCTGGTAACAGTAAACCGGTTTGAATAAAACCCCTGAAAGCGTTTCGTTTCCGGAACCGGTACAATAACCCCCTGTGAGAGAAGAGCCTGTACTGCCCCAAGAAGACCTTGTAGATGATCTGGGGACAAATGCAGACTGGAAGGAAAGAACCTGGCCGGAGGCAAGGACCGAAACTCGATCATGTACCCAGACCGAATCAATTCGTGGACCCATTTGTCTTGGATCTAGGAGGTCCACGGATTCAAGAAAGAAGCATAGACGCCCCCACCCCGAGTACAGTGAGGGCGCCCCTTCAGGCAGAAGTGAGCTTGTCTGCGGTCCCGGAGGAGCCCGCTCGACTTACCCGGCCAGGGCCTCTTGGAACCAGTTACGGGTGGATTTTGATCTCGGACCCTTAGATCCCGAAGGACGAAAGGACCACTTAGGGGCCAAGAAGAAAGGACCATGCTAGCGACGAGTCGCTTTACTCCTGGCAGACTACCGAAGCAGAGTACTTTTACCTCCTAAAAGACCCTTAACCTCCCTGGCGGTATGATTCTGTCAGGAATTACATACCAAAAGCGGTACAATTCTTTTCATGGAAATTTGGCGTTATGTATTATAGGCCTACAATTCTTAGTAATTACTGACTTAAACCTGACCAAAACAAGACTCTAGTAGACATCCCAGATGTGATAAATTTGAAACACAAACGCATGAATTATAATCGAATCAATAATATAATTTTATTATATAATATATAATATATATAATAAAATTATATTATTGATTAGATTACAATTCATGCGTTTATATATATATATATATATATATATATATATATATATATATATATATATATATATATATATATATGTGTGTGTGTGTGTGTGTGTGTGTGTGTATGTATATATATATATATATATATATATATATATATATATATATATAATATAAAATGTGTAATGTGTTTGTGTTTTGTGCAACTTTTTTTTTTTTTGAATTTCCCTCCCTAGTTCCGCTCCCATGCAGCATTGCTGCTGCAGGGAACGGAACTAGGAAGTGATCACACCGACGGAGACCGACGGAGAGCGGCGGGGATCTCGGCTGGCGGTCACAGCAATGAGAGATCATCGCTGGATCGCCAGGAGAAGGTAAGAGAACACCGCTGCGCTCTCTGCACATCCACCCCGAGCGTGACTCGGGGTTACCGATCCTGGTATGAAAAATCAACCCCGAGTCACGCTCGGGGTTACCGCCAGGGAGGTTAATGATCTCCTCCATGGAAGCACCGAACAAGCGGTCTCCTATAAAGGGGAGATCAGTCAATCCCTTCTTGGAAGCCTGGTCCGCAGACCAGTATTTCAGCCATATCATGCAGTGCAGTCTCCGCTGTCATGGACACCCTGCAGGCTAAGGGGGCCGCATCCAGAAAGGCATCACAGATATACTGCAACCCCTGGACCAACTTGTCGGCCAGGTCAGGAGGTTGTCTACCTTTCAAATCCTGGCGCAGGAGCTTAGCCTATTGCGTTAAGGTCTGTGAAACCAAGGTTATGACAAACATTGGCCGCAGAATGGAACCGGCCAAAGTGAAAAGGTATCGTACCAGATATTCAGCTCTCTTGTCAAAGGGGTCCTTAAAGGATGGATAGTCCTCCACCGGAATGAGGGTGGCTTTTTTCAACCCGGAAACCTGAGAGTCAACCACGGGTGGTACTGTCCGTTTCTTTAGCAGGGACTCTTCAAACGGACACCTTCTAGAAAAGCGCTTAGGGACCCCGACCGCATTTGGGGGAACCCCACTGACTTGCGACAAGGTTATCGAAATAGGCGGGAAAGGGGAATACCTTTGCCGCCTTGGAGGTTCTGCGGGTACCAAACTGCACCGTTGCAGCCAACGCAGTAGTAGCTGCGTACTCCAATTTTAAAGTTTCCTGCACTGATCCAATCAACGCATCCACCAGCACCTTTTCATGCGGGACTGTAGTGGAAGAGGAATCATTCTCACTATCAGAAAACTCAGAGTGCTTGGACGCAGACCCAGTAGGTTGACTCGCGTCCCCTGTGGCCAAATCCACCTCAGAATCTGAGGAGGCACAGGATGCAGGTGAAGGCAAGGCGGACTGGGACCCTGCAGGTCCCCCAGCCTCAGAGAGGGGGTCAGGTGGTGTCAAGTGCTCCAGGGACTCCATTGGGTTAACCTGGAACTGCCAGCAAAATGTGTAAAATTGCTGTGAAAAGAATACTAACCCACCGTTGACCAGTGGTACCACACAAACATGGCCGCCGATAGATACAGCAGCCATCCACAACAAAATTGCGGCTGCACACAGCGCCCATGCGGCTCCCAGGTCCCTTTAAGGATCACCAGGTACAGTTAGACAGCTAGGGAGCCCCACCAGGACCACCCCCTCCCCCCAAAAAAAACGCTTTTGTGCCACAGCTAGGTATGGGTGAACGGGGGGTGGTCCACAGAGGGATCCTGATATTGAGGGGGAGCATAAAGTGGGCAGGAAGGGCACTCGGGGGTCCGACCGACCCAGGGAGGGGCCCACGTCCACCAGAGGGGCGGGGGGACACTACTTACTGCACCATGGGACCAGGCGGGCACCACTCCAGACAAACCACCCACCATCTTGGCATGGGGGCGCTGCAGGCCAGAGGTACGCTGTGACTCAGGTCATGACTAAGATCGTGACCAGGGCTATGCGTCTTTGTGAGACGTTTAACTAGCCGGCCAGCCCGTTCAGTGGAGCTACGTCGTGGCCAACCCAGCGTGGAGCTAAGGACGGGTCGCGCTCGCTGGCCAGACTGGGAAGACCGAAAGGATTTAGGCTATCCAGTCTGTCAGTTGATTGTACTTCACAGGAACGGAATTGTAGTTTTCACAGGAACAGAAAATAACAAAAGTTTGTTTGAAAAGGAAAAAAAATTTTAGGACCAGAGATCCCAGCAAGGAACTAGGTCCTTACTCCCGACTAGGCAGAAAAAAAAAAAAAAAAACTGAAGTTCTATAACAGGAAGTAAGAGTATACCCCCTGGGACTGCCCTATAGGCGTGGTCAAATTTCTTTCCGCCTAGTGTCCTGCTCCTATGGAGAGCAGCATAAACCCATCGGTCAAGGAGATATGGAGCTGTGCCCGTCAATTAACGAAAGAGAAATACAAAATTACATTCCTGGACTTCTAAACAATAATATTAAAAGTAGCTACCTATTTACAACCATGAAGGAAAGCGGAAAGGCATGTTTGGCTTTGGGGAAATTTGGGACTCTTTTAGTCTGTTTTAATATGTATAATAAAATATTTTTTATGAAAAATCTGGCTAGTAGTGAATAAACAACAAGTAATCACAGAGTATGGTAATTAAAGAGGTGAAGTAATAGGACCCATTCCATCTTACCTCTGGTGGAGGTGGTTTGATAGTGACAGGCTGTGATGTCCGTCGGGGTGGGGAAGGTTTTGGCTGCACTTGCTGTTGTACGGGGTTATAATACGTCACTCCTCCATACACCTGTGACTGTGCCTACCACCAGAAAACAAAAAAACACCTTAGCATAATCAGATCCCACTAAATCTCATTACCTCATCTTTCTGAAACCACCTCTCCAAACTTTAGAGAAAGTTGATATAAAAGCCTTTTTCTATCCACACTAATACAGTAAGATCTGAAAACTCTACAGAGACATACTCTGTTCACTGCCAGCTGTATCTTCAGGTGTCTGAAAATGTTAACCTACATAATACAAAAAAGGGTGTTTAGTCATTGACACACTGTTGAACTTAAACTGACTTTAGAAACAAAACTGAATTAAAAAACCCAAAAATATATCCGAAACCTTTTTTTCTGCATAGAGCAGGGAAGGGTTAAAAGCTCTACCAAGTTTATGTGTCCCTGTTGGAGAGATTTCCCCTCATTTCCTGGGCTAATACACAAGACCTGACGTGGATGTGAGGGGAAAGCTCAAAACCTGGCAGAGGTTCTAACCCCTATTGACCTACAGTATTTTATCCTATTGAGGAGGATTCCCTTCACTTCCCGTTCTGAAAACACAAAAAGGAATGAGAAGAATTTTGTCAAGGTGAGGAAATCACCCTTTTAGACATCACCTAAAAAAGTACCCACAGGAAGACCTCCCCTTAAATACTGCTCTGGTGACAGCGTGTGAAAGTTTTGATTTTCCATCACTTTTTGTGCTTTTGACCATAGCCACTGGCTAGAGAGCTCTACACTTACCAGCAGGGATGTATTGGTAGTGTAGTGTCAATTCAGCAGAAACTCCCATATCTAACCTGAGAAGACTATCTACTGCCTGAAGACTTAAAGGGTTGTATACAAAGCCCTGAAAAAAAAAAAAAATCTCTAATTTTAGTTCCTTTGGGACTGCCAAATATACAATAGGAAGCATTTTGTTACATCTGTTTGGTCCATTAAAAAAAAAAAAAAGCTGATGTATTCTGTGTTGCAGAGTTATCAGTTATGATGTCCACAGCTATTGGAGGACTACAAAAGGCTACCTTTCTGTAATTAAACAGGTGGCGGTGCTTGTAGTCCTGTCTTATGGTGAGAAATGGGATTCTCCATAGATACAAAAGAATGAGTGAGCATTGCCACACTAAAAACAGAAGTGTATTACTGGCAGGATCGCCAAACAAAAAGAAAATAAATAAAAAGCCAAAAAACAAATGCAAGTCACATCTAAGGACTTATAAGCTGCAACATTTACATGCTTTAACCATTTCTAAAAAGAATTTCCAGTGATAAACACCTGCTCACCTGTGTATTGGGGTAGAGATGAGGTGGTGGTGGTGGGGGTAATGCACCTGGGGGATAAGGGTAGGCTGGGTTGGGAAAATTAATGACTCCAGGGGGAGCAGTGAAATATGGTGGGGGCAGCAATTGCTGTGGGGGAGGTTGGCCTGGAGGAATGGAGACTGGTGCAGGGTAAAGGTTTGGGGTAGCCATGGGGGTGGGAGACTGGTGCGGGTGTAAACCTGAAATGAAAGAAAAAACATTTTATTTTTAAATCGGAGTTTCAAAAATATATGAATTAGGACATAAGACATTTCTAAAGAGGAGTTTTGTATTTGTATCTGGTCTGTGCTGGGTTTTTTAGTTACTCTAGTTATTATTATTTCAGGTACTTATATAGCGCTGTCAATTTACACAGCGCTTTACATATACATTACACATTCACATCAGTCCCTGCCCTCAAGGATTGTACAATCTAAGGTCCCTAACTCACATTCATACATAGTAAGGCCAATTTTTATATAGTATCCAATTAACCTACCAGCATGTCTTTGGAGTGTGGGAGGAAACCCACGCAGGCACAGGGAGAACATGCAAACTCCAGGCAGGTAGTGTAGTGTAGTTTCCCACCACAATTCAAAAAAATGCCTTCAACTTCATTCACTTATGACCAAATAGGCTCTAGCGTGTAATAACTGATAGGAACATTTAATTTTAAGCTTCTCTAGAGCATATCCTGCCAAGCATTTCTATGTCCTCTGTCAAATTCTACTTAATATGACAGCGCTGTTGGGCCATAAATAGATGTATGAAACAAGCCACTTCTGTTGGTCATTGCAACAGTATCTCTACCTGCACTGGGAAAGTTATTCAGACAAATACAAACATTGTCCGAATGAGACCACACATCACTTGTGCTGATTAACATTGGTAAAGTCTATTAAACACAAAATGGACCAGCCACTGAGGGAACCGGATTCACAAACAGAAAAATTAGACTTCTAATAGCTCAACAGGGCAGCACAGAGGCTTAGTGGTTAGCACTTCTGCCCCAGGGGTTCGCAGTTGGAATCCTGAGACAGACTGCATCTGCATTGAGTTGGTATGTTCTCTCTGTGCTTGCTTGAAAACCCTCCGGGTACTCCGGTTTACTTGCACACTCCAAAGAGACGTGTTGGTAAGGAAATTGGCTCCTCTTTAAAAATGGTTCCTAGTAAGATATTCTACTGAGCACATTCAAGACATCTGCCACAACAAAACATAAATCGCTCTGAGTCCCTAGGTTAAAAGCGCCGACAATAAGAACCGTAGATATCAGGATGCCATAGCACAGCTAACGGTTGAGCCAGAAAATGATTACTACCAAGGGATGCTCCAAACACTGCAGCCTTCCACAATCCCACTGCCATTTGCTGTACAGTATATCCAGCTTTAAAACCTATGTAATGAGGTCTATAAAACTGCAACCGATGCATAACTCATCTTTAATGTTACTGAATAAATGTGCACTTTAACTTTTCTCTCTTTGTTTCTTAAACACATCTATGCTGTAATAAGGCCCCCAACCACCCTGACCATCCTACTTCAGGAAAACACTAAAATAGAAGCAGCATTCTTTGCTCACAACAGGACATGCACCTAAGCCTTTTTTTAATTTTACCTTTAACAGGTTACACTCCCCTTTGTAGTTCCAGCTGCCACTCATTCACAGCGTAACTTAGGGGCCTTTCATAGTTTTTTCAAGCGCTTTTGCATTAAAGCGTCTGAAAAGCTCAAGAAAAGTGCTTCCCTTTAAAATCAATGAATGTGTTCACATTGGGATGGTGCGATTCCATTGCAGGGAAAAAAAAAATTCTGCACCTTTGGAGCATGCCTGGGGAGATAAAAAAAAAAAAAAAAAAAGCACTCTCCCATTTAGAACAATCAAAAACTCGCTAAAACCAAAGCAAAAGCAATTTTGGTGTAGTTTTTGAGTCACGTCCTTCAAAAACTGCACCGCAAACTAGGTAAAATTGTGGCAAAAAAGAGTGAAAGTGCCCTTAAAGCCTGGAAATATCTTTAAACACTCAAATACCAAGTACCTGGGTGGGGAAGGTGCATTTCTTGCTGTACAATCATGCCCTGAGGGGGCAAAGGGGAAGAGCCATCACTGTGAGCATATATTGGTCCCTGGAACTGGACTAAAAAAAAAAAAAAAAAAAAAATTGAAAAGAAGAAATTAGTACAACAGAGCAATTTTTCTGCAACAAATAAATAAGAACAGAATACATCAGTGAGGCACTCACGTGGATCATAGTAATGACCTTCCATAAGGCTGATGTGCATGGGAGCAGGATCAGGAACTGGCCTTTGACGCTGGGAAGAATACCTCTTGACGCGGCCACTTTGAACTCCCTACATAGCAGGTAAATAAACCCTTATGAATCTCATTACTGCCAACCAAGAGCAGGGCACAGAACTACATATTTAGGAGAACTGTTTTACCTGTCAAAATCTGTAGAAATACTGTTCAGCCAATTTTATTTTTTTTTTTTATTCATTAGTCACGCCCATCTTCCAAACTAGGTAACCATGCAAGCACCACCATTTCTTTTTTCAGCTTTGTGGGCATATTCTGGGTCACTTACTTGCTCATACGACTTTCATTAACCAGTAAGAGAAAAGCCATATCACTGTCCAAAAAATATGTAGGCAACATATGAAACTGCCAACTTGAAACCTTCCTGGCTTTTACCAGAACCCTGAATCACAAGACTGGCTGAACAGAAAAGGATATTTTAGCAGGCAAACCAGTTCACAAACATTTCATTCAATTCAGCTGTTTGGCTGGGGGTTCCACTTTAAGTTTACCTTGCACTATATTATTACATGAACATTTCCACTTCCCTCTCCCTCCTGTTCTTGGGCAATCAACATCTACACATACCGTGGTGATTGGATTAAGGTGTCTACTTCCTGTGTAGATGTTGGGGTATCTGCCTGACAACAAAAGTAAAATGGAAGTGGCTTGGAGACGCTACAAAACATCTTCAACGTTACAGAATAAGTCCAGTTTAATGTGACCAGTATTCTGAGGATGAAGCATGTTCCATAAATAAGAGGTTTAAAGCAGACCCATAGACCTGCACTGAAGAGGAGCAGGACGGTGCAATCACTGTGCGTCACTAGTAGACAGGAAAACACAGCATGCACATTTCATTAAAGTGAAAGTAAACAATCTAATGTGTTTGGATAAAGTCTGGATTCCTGTCAAGATTTTACCTCTTCAAATTATATGAAGACAAAAAAAAAAAAACACTTGCTGTAAAATCAACACAGCCATTCAGTGTCAATGGGAGTTACTTACCATTCCCTCCATGCGGCCATATTGTGGGGGTGCTCCAGGCAAGTGAATGTGATTTGGAATACCTGTCAAAGTTGTTTAAAAGATTTATGAACACATGCTTAATTATATTTGATTAACCCCCCCCATATTTCCCCAGCGCATGTGTACATACAAAAACTAACCAATACTGAGCTAAAGTGCACATTACCTATTGATAGATTGCAGATATTCTGAACTCAAAGAACAGAAGTTTTAAATGGCCACATATCCAAACCAAAACACACACACAATTTTTTTTTTTATTCAGAAAAATAGCAACGTGCTATTGCAATTTTGATTTTACTTTGCACTACATTTACGATATACCCCAGTCTGTGAATGACAATGAAGGAGCAGCTGCACATTGAAGCCAGCACTCTGCTCTCCTGCAGACCAGAAGTTTCTACTGTCAGATAAACAAACACACACCTCCTTCCCTTAGACCCAAAACTACTGAAAAAGGAGATAAGAGGCAGATTTTGCTACCTGTATGTAAAATACAAATTTTAATGATTTAATAAATACATTTTTTTGTATATCGACCTTGAATTCAGCTTTACTTGTCTTACCACAGAAAAGGAAACCTGTATAAAATATCAAATGGGAAATATTTTTTGTTGCTTGTGGTCCTGTTTCTAGTTGCTGAAAATACTGCTTATATGTCAAGGAAAGACATGAGCTACCCATGTCAGGGTGGTGGTACTGATGGGGTCTCTTCATGAACATTTGGTATGGGTTACTTGCCATTGCAAGACTGCGCTATTTAAAGTGGAAACTTTTTTATCAATTTTAAAAAATAAAAAAAAATGGCAAATACCCCACCAGCGTTTTTTTTTTTTTTTGTGTGTCCAAGCAGGGAGATTTCACTTCCTGCCCTGGAGGTACCAGCTGGATATACAGTGGGTAAAATTATTATTTGATCCTCTGCAGATTTTGTAAATTTGCCCACTTACAAAGAACTGAAGGGTCTATATTTTCTTTTATCATAGGTGTATTTTAAATGTTAGAGACAGAATATCAACCAAAAATCCAACAAAAAAAACACGATACAAGTGTTATAAATTTGAGTTGCAGTTCAGTGAGTAAAAAGTATTTGACACCCAAGCAAAACATGACTTGGTGGAGAAACTCTGTTGGTAAGACGTTTATTGTAGTTGGTGACAAGGTTTCCACACCTCTCAGGAGGGATTTTGGTCCACTCTTCTTTACAGATCTTCTCTAAATCCTTAAAGAGGAAGTAAACCCTCCTCCGACACTTTTACCTATAGGTAAGCCTATGATAAGGCTTAAATATAGGTAATGTAAATATCTCCTAAACATGTACCGTTTAGGAGATCTTTACCTTACATGCAGCCAGTGACGTCACTGGCGCATGCGCTCTGAAGGAACGGCCGCTGGTGCCGTTCCTTCAAAGCCCCGTGCCGTGACCGTCGGCTCCCGCGCGCATGAGTGACGTCACCGCGGCTCGGGCCAATCAGATGGTCGGATGCCGCGATCCCGAAGACGGGCGACTGGACATGTCGCCCGTCATAGAGGTAAGCGGGCGGCACGGCGGGGGATCATTCTAAGTTAAGTATTTCATAATGAGCTAGTATGCGATGCATACTAGCTCATTATGGGTTTCTCTTTCAGCTTGTAAAAAAAAAAAAAAAAAAAATGTAACTGAGTTTACAACCTCTTTAAGGTTTCTTGGCTGTCGCTTGGCAACTCAAAGTTTCAGCTCCCTCCATACATTTTCTATGGGATTAAGGTCTGAAGACTGGCTAGGCCACTCCATGACCTTAAATGTGCTTCTTCTTGAGCCGCTCATTTGTTGTCTTGGCGGTATGTTTTGGGACATTGTCATGCTGGAAGACCCATTCATGACCCATATTCAGTGTTCTCATCCAAGATTTTACATCACATGGCGCCGTCCTTTGGCCCCTCAATGCGACCTTTACCTTTAGCAGAGAAACAGCCCCAAAGCATCATGTTTCCACCTCAGTGTTTGACTTTAGGGATGGTGTTCTTAAGGTCAAAGTCAACCTTTTTCTCTTTCTCCAAACAAGGCGAGTCGATTTAATGCCAAAGAGCTAAATTTTGGTCTCATCTGACCACAGCACTTTCTCCCAATCAATCAGATGTTTATTGGCAAAATTCAGACAGGCCTGTACATGTGCCTTCTTGGAGGAGGGGAACCTTGCAGGCGCTGCAGGATTTCAATCCATGGTGGCGTATTGTGTTAATGGTTTGTTTGGTGACTGTGGTCCCAACTGCCTTGAGATCATTCACAAGCTCCTCCTGTGTAGTTCTGGGCTGATCCCTCACTTTTCTCATGATCATCCTTACCCCATGAGGTGAAATCTTGCATGGAGCTTCAGATCGAGGGCGATTGATGGGTATTTTGTATTTCTTCCATTTGCCAATAATTGCTACAACAGTTGTCTCCTTCTCACCAAGCTTCTTGCTGATGGTCTTTTAGCCCATTCCAGCCTTGTGCAGGTCTATATTCTTGTCCCCGATGTCCTTTGACAGCTCTTTGGTCATACCCACGACAATGAGGTATGAATGGAAGAAAAATTCTGTGGACAGGTGTCTTTTATACACATAACGAGTTGTCTTTAGGAGTACCTTCCTTAATTGACAGGACTAAATCGGTGTACCACATGAGCACATACTGTAGCCAGTCTGTGGGAGCCAAAATTATTGATGGTTGGTAGGGGAGCAAATACTAATTTTACTCACTGAACTGCAACTCAATAAATAACATTTGTATCATGCGTGTTTATTGGATTTTTGGATGATATTCGGTCTCTCATTTAAAATACACCTATGAAAAAAATATAGACCCTTCATTTCTTTGTATGTGGGCAAACTTACAAAATCTGCAGGGGATCAAATAATTTTCACTACTGTATGGTGTGAATAAGCCCTTACACATAATTATTAGTTATATTAAGTTTTTGCATATTCTGGTATTAAAAAGTAAATCTGTCACAAACCTGGGCAATTTACACCAAACATATGATGGAAAAAAAGATACATAAGCACAGCATTACTTTCAGAGTAAACCACAGCCCAGAACAATCATTAATGATATCAGCAGCTGAAGTTACACAAACTATTTCCCATAAAAGCTTGGCTTGGTACCGCCCACTCTAGCTTTCCAAGGCTACTAGTTAGTTAGTGAGCGAGGACAACTATCAAATTAGAGTTTGAGCAAAAAGATTCCAGAGGTGGAATGGGGCAGGGCCAAACTCAACTTTCCCAGGAAAGAAAGAACATTGATTTAATTGTATTGCATAATTTTGTTGTACATTGCTAATTAACCACTTTCCTTCTGGGCACCTAAACCCCCTTCCTGCCCAGGCCAATTTTTAACTTTCAGTACTTTGAATGACAATTGCGCGGTCATGCAACACTGTACCCAAATAAACCATTTTATCATTTTTTTTTCACACAAATAGCTTTCTTTTGGGGGTATTTAATCACTACTGGGGCTTTTATTTTTTGCCGAACAAAAAAGACTGAAAAGTTTGAACAAAAAAAGAAAAATACAAAACAAAACACAGTTTTTACTCATTTAGCCTTTCCATTGGGAAACAGCAATAACCCCTGCTGAGAGTCATTCGGTGGCACATATCACCACTTCAAGTGGTCAGGTGCCTGTACCACACAGTCTGCTGATGGCCTTACATACCTGCTCCCTGATCTTTCTAAGGACCATATCCATGGTAGGAGTATACTATTACCCTAGGTCTGTCACATTTAGTCCGTTACTAGAATTTCTGTGGCAATTCTCATTCTCTGATATTTTTTTCTCAGGTACAGTAAAACCTTGGATTTCGAGCATAATTCGTTCTGGAAACATGCTTGTAATCCAAAGCACTCTTATATCAAAGCGAATTTCCCCATAAGAAATAATGGAAACTCAGATGATTTATTCCACAAGTCCTTCGGTTTATAGTCTATATACAAAGATTATAGCAATGTGATAGGTTGTGTAACCATAAAATGTCCATCCCCAATATGCAGCCTTCCCAAGGGGATTAGAAGCAAAATCTAGCAGAGCTACAGAATACAAGAGATGAGGAGCCTCTAAGTGTAGCAATATGGTTACATTTAATGAAGGTTCAACATTTAGCAACTCACATGGTTGATGATTAAAATAGGCACACCTAAGTATGCAGGCATCCGGGGTAAAGCTGTCCATATAGACCATCTTCTGAACCACCGGCTCTCACCACTATCAGTCTGAAATCCTGACTGGGAATAATAGCCTGCTGTAGAGTGATCTGAAAGTGAGGCTTTAAATCACTCGTGGAGTGCAGCGGGGAAGGGATGATGGAGATTGCTGTGCAGAGGATGGGTATGTGGACAGCTGTACCCCAGATGCCTGCATACTTAGATGTGCCTGTTTTAATCATCAACCATGTGAGTTGCTAAACATTGAACCTTCATTAAATGTAACCATATTGCTACACTTAAGAGACTCCTCTCTTCTTTTTTATACATGACGCTACTTGTATATTAAGTCAAAATTTATTGAAAAAATGTGCTCGTCTTGCAAAGCTCTCTCAAACCAAGTTACTCTCAAACCAAGGTTTTACTGTATATGAATAGACTGATAGTGATATTTCATCATGATATGGGCCATTTTCTTGATTTTACTTTAAACCATAGAGGACATATTGGCATATAGTAGTTACATACCCTACTTGCTAGTTTACAGGTGGGCTATACTTTTGAGTACATCTGAATCTTTCTTTAGCACTTCCTTTATGTATTCTATCCACTATAGGGCTGGTCTTTTCTTGCATGCCACCGCACTCGCCCGGGGGACCGTTTTGATACGGCTTGGGGCTCCCTTCAATCACCTTTCCACCTATGGTTTTTTGCCATGAGATGGGGGGTCTGCACTGCATCGGTGTTGGCCTTTGGGGTGGTATCAGTGAGCTGATGTTTATTGCACTGATTATTTTTGTTACTGACTCTGTTACTTGTTTTATCTGTGATTATAGTATTTTCTTTACACAACAAACTTCTGAAGAAGCGATTCCAATACCGCAAAACATGTAAAGTCTTGTGGATGGACATGGACCCTTTCGGTTACCAGTTTACCGGATTTTATGGTTTTCTTGGAAATGTTTATCTCTCCATGTCCTACCTGTTATAATATGTGTTTACTGTCTGTACCATATGTTCTCTGAATGAATGTTGGAACTCCGTTTTTGAGTTTTTTACGAAAATGTCTGTCTTGATTAAATAATAAATTTTCTATTTTTTTATATGATTGTCTCTATAAATTGTGTTGTATGACACCATCAAAATCCCGAATGTCCTCCCATTTATTTCTGTGACTTTCTGCGTCACGAGTGCGATGACCCATGGCCATGTGGTGGATTGGCGTCTCCCACCAATGGACATAGGGTATTGTTTCCGCACCCGTTTCGTAGAATCTCTTTGAATTTTTTTTTACAGTTTTTATAGTTGGTTATACAATTTTGTAAACCGGTAGTTTTTTTACCTTCATTGATGTGCGCTGATCAGGCGGCACTGGTGGGTGGCACCGATAGGCAACATTGATGATGAGGCACTGATTTACAGCATTGATAGGCACTGGTGGGCATTATTAGGTGGCACTGATAGGTGACACCTGCACGTGTAGGTGGCACTGGGGGGGCACAGATGATGCGGCAGTTGCTCTACTTCTTCGGGACCGATGTCCCTCTGACAGGAGCCAGTGATCGGCTCTTTTTTCCCTCCTCACACTGTTAGCATGGGGGGGGAGAAAGCAGATTACCGGCTCCGTTTACATCACATGATCAGCTGTCATTGGCTAACAGCTGATCGGGTGGTAAGGAGCTGAGACTCATTGCCTCGCCGATCACAGAGCAAGCCACGCGTGATCTACATAGAGCAGGCAAAATCCAATTTTCATAAAAATCCAAGCTATTAAAGTAGAAGTTACCCCAACATGACATATTTTTGATGTGTGTCTGTGTTACCATGTACTTGCATTAAAGAGTATCCTGTTCTCTTTGCATCGCTTCTGGTGTGTGAAATATTTGGTGATCTTGCCTGTCCCTTGTTTTCCTATTTCAAACTGACCACACCAGGCATGGAAGTACATCTCACCCAATGTGGTGAGTTTGCTTCTTTGCATTCTACTTGAGAGCATAAATAAAATTTCTCAGCGCTGCCCTGGATTGTCAGGTGTGGAGCGTCCAAAAGAGTGTAGTGTGTTTATGTATATAAACATACAAACAAATACGCAATTGTGTCTCAGGTGCTCAGTCTCAAGTTCAAATCAATGAGAATAAAAATTACTGTTGTCTCCAATGGAAGCGAGGGGGAGAGAGGCACCAGGTGACTGATGGTGTAGCACAGTTTAATAGGAAAATATATCAAATCAATATCAGGTTCTGTTATTGATTTTATATATTTCCCTATTAAAAACTGTGCTACACCATTGGTTGCCTGGCACCTCTCTACCCTCCCCCCCCCCCTCTCCTTTCTTCTACTTGGGAGCACAGCCTGTCTGTACTCCAGAGGTCAAGCTTCTGCTGACACGTCCCCTGCCCAGCTAATCATTAGGAAGATCAAAGTACTGCTCTCCTTTTACCCTCGGCTAACACACCCCCTGCCCAGCTCTTCACTATTTCGGTCTCTGCATTTTACACAGGACTATATCTGTTCTATGTTTATGCTGCTCTTGCCACCACAGACCACCAAGTTCCAAAACTCAAAAAAGCGATCACCTGAGATCCAGTAGTTGTGCATCACAGAGACTAGACTCTCATTAACATGTTAGACATTGTAAACTAAGCTGGTCATCATTTTCCCATTACTGGAAGTATTCTCTCATATGCGTTGTGTTGGCAGTCTCAAGTTTACAGTGGTTGTGCATATCTATAGTGCATTGCTCTGCTTCCCCATACATAGACTCACTCCCGCCAACGATCCTGGGGAACTTTACTGTAATGCCCAACTGAATGCTGTGTTAAGGAAGCTCTTCTCAAAATAGAGATTCATTTCGGGGTGCATAGTGGGTGCCAAAAACAGATATCTGACTGGCTTCATCAGATATTACTCTGAAACTCGTACTGGGTCTTACTGAATTAATCTGCAAAATAATGTTCACATGGCTTTATGCCGCAAGGCGTACCATTTTCTTGGCTTCCCAGGCACTCTGCGTTTATTGCACTGTCACAGTTCATGCACACGTATACAGCAACTCCTGGAGGGGTTGTCAAAATAGACAGAGCAGGAGACTTAGCCATCCGCCCGGCATAGCACAATCGGAGGAATCTGTTTTTACTGTCACAGTGTATGGCCAGCTTTACTCCTTTCAATGACCCTGCAATTACTGGATTCTGTGGCTGCACTACAACTGGTGTCACCAGTTTATGCCTGTACTCCTTATAATCCACTTCATTTTCTAATATTGCTAAGAACATCTCCCACACTCTATTAAAATGATCAATTTCTGAAGTGAATTGCAGTTCCCAAATTATCAAGACAACTGCCAACCGCCTAGTTCAGTTGGAAACACAGGGATATATATATATATATATATATATATATATATATAAAACCTAAATACAAAATGGAAAACCGTGCCTATGTAAGAAAATAAATAAAAATGAACACTTACGTGTTGAAACGTACGGCGGTTGCCCAGGGGTCCAGTTCTGGTCTGCAATGTTAACCTGTGACATGTCCTGCTCTAGTCCAGTCAAACCACTGTCTACAGGAGGTTCCCAGCCAACAGGTTTTACTACAGGTATGGGTGGGGAAGGCTCTGGAACCACCTCAGTGGGCATTTGTGGTGGAGGGGAAGGAGGAAGTTCAGGGAATGTAGTGTCGTACATGCTCTTTCCAGCCTCCCCACCTTTAATCCGACTCCTTCTGGCTCTAGAATAGGACTTTTTCTCCACAGGTCGATCGGGAGGTGGTGGCGATGGATCAGCTGTTTGTTTCTCATTTGCTGGTTCAACTTTGTTAGAAATTCCAATTTCAGGGGGCTCGTCATCTGGTGGTTGCGGTGCTTGCTCTACGCTCCGGGCTCTGTAACCTCCATAATTCTGCCTTCGCTCAGAAGTAGATGGTGGAGCATCAATGTTCTCTGCTGGGTAACTGACAGGACGATTCTCCTTGTACCCACCTGGCCGTGAGTAGGTCCTATTTGAGACAGCTCTATTGTTCCCAGGGGCATTGCGATTGTTGTAGGTTCGGGGTGTGGGGACAGAATTGGAATCATAGTAACGGTTTGACTGCCTGATTGGCATTTCCTCCTGGTCTTCACTTCTGGAGGGGCTGGCATATCTGAAATGAGAAGTTACAATTTTTCACAAAACTGCACAGGAGTACGCCAACAACTGGTACCAAGAAAATGAAATCTCACAGCAGTCTACAGAACATAAATTATCTGTCCTGCTTTGCACATCTTTAGCAGTGAAGTTTTCCTGATTATGCTTTTCCTGGTTCTACGGTCACCAGAAATCACAAGGTGCTGTAAATTCATACAGCAAGAGAGCAAAATTAATTAGTGTGTGGAAGATCAGGATTGCCGAGGATGAACAATGAAACAGCTACAAGACTTTTTGTCATCCTTCACAAAAAGTAAAACTCAGGTTGTGTGCATATTGCTGCCTTCATAAGTAGAGAGGTACACTTTAGGAAGCGAAAACTTACCGTTTAGTGTACCGGTAATGGTCTTTCTATGAACCCTTCCAGAACGGTCTACATATGAGAGATTGTGGCTACACCCTACAGGAAACACAACTAATTTGCAGCTGTTAAAAAGGTCCCACCCATCCTTGAGCTTCAGTAATAGAAAAGTAACTTTCCAACCGAATTTTCAAGGGACACAGTTATTAAATAACACTCATTTTTATACACATATACATTTTTTTTTTTTTTTTAACTCACCACCACCTCCGGGCGTGAAGTAGGCCAGCCGTCCTGGAAGAGTTCATAGAAAGACCGTTACCGGTACACTAACGGTAAGTTCTCTCATTTCACCCTTCCAGGACGGCCTACATATCAGAGGATAATAAAGGAATCCATACTGGCCTACCTTAGGGCGGGACCACTGCCTGTAAAACCTTTCTGCCAAAGGCAAGGTCTTATTGAGACAGTACTTCCACACGATAGTGTTTTAGGAAGGTATCTTGACTGGACCAGGTGGCTGCATGGCGGATCTGTTCCCAGGATGCTCCTGCTCTTTCGGCCCAGGATGTTGCCATGCCCCTTGTAGAATGTGCCTTTAGGTTTGCTGGTGTGGGGATACCCGACACCCTATAGGACATACTAATGGCTTGCTTAATCCACCTAGAAATCGAGGGTTTTGATGCTTGCAATCCCTTTCTTAGTCCAGAATGTAGAACCAACAGGTGACTAGACCTCCTAAATCCTTTGGTCCTTTCTAAATAGGTGAGAAGACACCTTCTTACATCCAAGCAATGGAATCTTCTGGCTGTGGTAATTGCCAACAGAAAAGCCAACTTAATTGACAAAATATTCAGGGTAACCTTATCCAAAGGTTCAAAAGGGTTCACTAGATAATGTCTCTAGTACCAGAGTTAATTCCACGCTGGAACACTAGCTCTATTAATCGGGGTCGCTCTTACCCGTGCTATCAGAAATCTTTTCATTAAAGGCTCCTTAGCCAGACTTATCTAAAAAAAACAGAAAGTGCCGCTACCTGTACTCTAAGGGTGTTAACTGCCACCCCCTTATCTACCCCATCCTGTAAAAATTCCAGGATCACAGGGATCGAGGCAGGGGAATTCTTCTTCTGACTCTGCCAAGTACAGAATCTTTTCCAAATTTTGGAATAAATGTTCCTAGTCACTGGCTTTCTACTTAGCAGGAGGGTATCAATGACTATCTGAACAACCTTTTTATTTTAGCATTTGGCGCTCACTACCCAGGCTGTTAATTGAAAAAATTGTGGTCTGGGGTAAATAAAAAGGTCCCTGTAGTAACAGGTCCAGGATCTCTGGGAGTTTCCAAGGGGCTATTACTGACAGGGATACCAGAGTTGCGAACCACGTCCTCTTTGGCCACTATGGAGCAATCAAGATGAGACGTAGTTCCGGACAACCACTGAGTTTCTGTAGAACTCTTGGAATCAGATTTTGAGGAGCAAATGCATAAGCTAGCCTGAAGTGCCATGGCTGTGCCAGAGCATCCAAGCCCAACATATCTTTTTGTGTCAGGGAGAAGAACCGGCCTACTTTTTTGTTCTGCCAAGTGGCAAACATATCCACCTCCGGCTGATTGAACTTTCGAACTAGCAGTTGAAATATTCTGGGGTTCAGTTCCCACTCTGTCTGCTTGATGGAATAGCGACTGAGGAAGTCCGCTTCCCAGTTGTGCTTCCCTTTTATGTGTACTGCTGATAGAGAAATCACTCTCTTTTCTGCCCAGCCCAGTGTCTCCTGAGCTAACCTTAACAGGGTGTTTGACCTGGTCCCTCCTTGATGATCCAAGTAAGCTACTGTTGTAGCATTGTCTGAATGGATCTGGACTTCTTTTCCTGAAATGTCCCTTTCGAATGCTCTTAAGGCTTCTCCCACCGCTTTCAGCTCTCTGTAGTTGGATGAGGCCTGACTTATCTGTATATCCCAGGAGATGAGCTACCCACCCTTTGGAGCTTGCGTCCGTGGTGATCCTTAAGGGTTGCTCTTGAGCCCAGAGTCTGTCTTTCCTCAGGTTTTGGGGGAACTGTCCACCACCTTAGGGATGATATTATTTGAGGGGAGAGCGTAATTTTTTCGTCTAGGGACTCCTGTCTTTTGTTCCAAGAGAGCAGGTGAAAAAATTGGAGGTCTCGTGAGTGCAGTTGGGCTCGCTCTACAGCTGGGATACAAGCTGTCATCAGACCCAGAATCCTCATGATCCTCCTGGAACACCAAGGGTGAGAACAGACATTTTCCACCTTTTCCTCTGGGAGAAAAAGTTTCTTCACTCTGGAATCTATCTTGTACCCCAGATAGACTTGAACCTGCGCTGGCTCCATTGAGGATTTTTCCACTTTATAAGCCACCCTAACGTCTGTAGGACTGAAATAACTTTTTGGGTGTCTGCCGTGGCCTGCTTTGCTGATCTTGCAAAGATAAACATATTGTCCAGATATGGGATCAAACTTAGGCCCTGAAGAAGAAGATGGCCTACTACTTCTGCCAAGATCTTCGTAAAGATGGCCGCCAATCCAAAAGGAAGAGCTCTGAACTGCCAGTGTGCAGTCCCTCCTTCCGTCACTACTGCGAATCTGAGGAATGCCGGATGTTCCAGACAAATTGGGACATGAAGGTAAGCATCCCTTAGATCCAGTGTGGTCATAAATATGTTTAACAGTTTTTTTCTGACTGCATAAATTTTCTCCATATTGAACTTCTTGTATATTAGAAATTTGTTTAATTTTTTTGAGGTTTATGACTAGACAAAATTTTCCTGAGGGTTTTGGCACCACAAATATGTGGGAGTAAAAGCCATGGAATACCTAACTTAGTGGTACAGGTGTAATTACCCTCTGTTCTGCTAACTCTTGAATACCTTCTAGCAGTGCTTCCTTTTTTCGTCTTTCTTTTGAGGGATATGTCATCGTTATTTCTGTTACCGGCTGAGAGGAAAACTCCAGTCGGTAACCCTCCCGAATGATTTGGAGAATATAGGGGCTGGTTGAGATGTCTTCCCATTGGGAAATTAAATGGGCTAACCTGCCCCCTACCCTGATGTCATTTGGTCTTCTTAGCTTTGGGTCCAGGTTTGAGGAACAGCAAGTTAGCCCTTTGCTTTCCCCTTGCCAGCCCCCCTCTCTTGGTTTGTCCCCTGAAAGGCTTTTGTTGGTTTCTGTCTTGAAAGTTCCGAAAGGAATACCTCCCCAACTTGTCCTTCCTCTAATGGGGAATTTTTTTCCCTTCTCTGAGGATCTGGATAAAACATCATCCAGACCAGAGCCAAACAAAAAAGACCCTTCAAAAGGCAAGGCACAAAGTCTTAGTTTGGAAGATATATCTCCTTCCCACGCTTTGACCCAAACTGCCCTCCTAGCAGAATTTATAAGAGCTGCTGTACTTGGAGAGGCTATTATCGACTCTACCGCTGAGTCTGCTAGGTAAGACACCGCTTTCCCAATCACAGATAGGGAATCTAGTAGGTCTTGTGATCCCTCCATTGTAGAGATATGTTTTGACAGTTCCTTGATCCAGAAATCTGCATTTCTGGCCATACAGGTATCTGCTAGAGCTGTAGTCATATTATAGGAGTTCGAAACCCAAGCCTTTTTTAATAAGGATTCGATCTTGCGATCCATGACATCCTTAATGTGACCAGCATTTTCAAAGGACAGATCTGATTTTTTTGAAAACTGGGCCAAAGGTGCGTCTAGCTTAGGGTTTTTTTTTACAAACTCCTCCAATTCTTGTTCCTCAAAAGGATACCTCCTTTTCCAGGTCTTAGGCCTGGATAAAGCATTCATAGTAAATTTCCATTCCTGGTGAATCATGTTTTTTAAAAACTGGTGAATGGGAATTACTCTGTACTGGGCTCTTCCCAAGCCTTTGTACACTCTATCCTGAATGGAAGATTCTTTGGCTGGAGTTGGAATCCCTTCAGTGGCATGCACAACTTTAAGGAGACCCTCCATGCACTCTAAAGGAAAGAGACTCTTGCTCCTTTTGGAACTATCCCTTTCCTTCTCACTGTCTGACCCTTCGTTTGAACTGGAATGGGATCTGATGCGACTGGTACCTTCCCCTGGATCCTCCTTATCCCTAGAATACCAGAACTTCCGGTCTTCAAAGCGAGGCTTGAGGTGCACTCGTTAGGCGGGAAATACGAATTTCTTACCGTTCCCAGCTATAGCGGAGCAATGGAGGAGACTCTTCCTGCAGAGACAACAGGACTTCAGGTATGGAGGGACCTTCTCATTAAGGTAACCGACTACCTGGCATGTTTGGTGACCTGTAAGCTCCTTGTCCAAGGACACAGATAGGGAGGAACCACCCAGAGGCCGTCCGTACCCGTCTTACAGGGGTACCTATCAGACACTCATTTGCCTTCAGGTCAGAGAAAAAAAAACAAACGTTCCGGTGTAGGTTGGAAACCCAACTAAACTGAAGCTCAAGGATGGGTGGGACCTTTTTAACAGCTGCAAATTAGTTGTGTTTCCTGTAGGGTGGAGCCACAATCTCTCATATGTAGGCCATCCTGGAAGGGTGAAATGAGAAAGAAGAATATGGGAGGTTTTTTTATTTTTTTTGAGACCTGTGCAGGTTGCAAACAACCCTTAAATGGTTAATTATAAAAGCTAAATAAAGGTTAAAGGGTTATGAATACATACACAGTTTAATACAATTGGGTAACACTGCTTTTTAGGACCACTGGGGACAGTGAAAACTGAGATTTTAGATACCGTAATTAAGGCTTTCTGGTGCTTAGTGTTTACATTTTGTTCTGGGCTTAAAGGCTCAGTATAGACACCCTCCACTGCAATTTGCAGCATTGAGACATTTTGAGTGCAGCGCTCATTAATTTCAAGGGCCTAACCAGGGAGTCACATTTAATACTCGAAACAGAAGCATCAGTATTTGAAGCACGCTTAGTCCTGTTTATTTTTCTACCGCCTACTCGTCAGTGAGGCTATCATAACTGATACACTGAGGTGTGGGAGAGAAAAAAATCTAAATACAGCTCCAGAAGCAATGTTTCCATTTGTGCAAGGTGGCACCCCTTGATTATTTTTACAGTGTTTCAAGTCAGCCGATTAGTGAGAAACTGAATACTGGTTTCCTTTAAAGTGTTACTAAAGGCAAAATCTTTTTTTCACTATGAACAGAGTATGGGAGGGTTATAACCCCTGTCAGTTTTGTTTTTTGCCATTGGTGTCCCATTGCAGAGAGATTTCACCTCCTGTCCCATAGCCAAAACAAAGGGAGGTGAAAGCAGTCCAAAGTAAGGGAATCCCAGGGTGTTTTCCGCTTGAAGATTTCCCCTCTGTTTCTGTTTTAATGTCAAACCAAAATGTGGGATTTACCTTTTAATGGTAAACAGGACAAAGAGTGAATCTCTCCAATGGCCACATAAAGCAATAAATCCCAGAAAGGTCTAAACCCTCTCCACTCTGCCCAAAACTTTAAAAAAATTGCCTTAAGTGACACTTTAAGTGCTCCCTAACAGGAGTCCCTAGACATACCAGCACCAGAGGCTTATAGTAAGTAACTTAGCTGTAGCTGGTACATAGGTAGGTCTTTCAAATAACTACCTAAGTGTTAAAATACCTCAAGTGTTATTATATCATTTACTATTTCCACAAAATCTTTATTATTTTATCTAACTCTAAAATCTTATTTGGATTCACCATAACAAGCAGAAGTACCCCTTGAATTGTCATTGCCTAATCCGGAATAAACAGTTTATCAAGTTATGTGGACTGGAAGTACGGCCGTTTGTGCTATCCACAACACAGCAAGGAGAAATGGGCTAAGTTGCATTATGGAATCAACTACATTAAATGAATGCCCTTGATGAGCAGTCTAGCTCCACTATGAAGACCGAGGGCTTTAGGACCCTTCATTCATGTGTTGGTGTTTTCAAAAGCTTTGGGATAATAAAATGTACATAACTTTCTTTTATGGTGCTGAAAAGATTTAAGGCTATGGCAGAAAATTTTATAACAAACACATAACACCAGTACAAATGTTAAACACATTTGAACAGACAACAAAATCGCAAACCCAATGAATTACAAAAAAATAAAAATTTTACCGTGGTTTTCTTGGTCGACGTGGACGAATGTCCTCCGGGTTTTTAGAAGAGCGAATATCATAACCATACATGGCAATCAATTCATCACGAGACTTTGGAGCTTGCTCATCCTCCCGAAACCGATCATGCTCCCATCGCCCCTCATCTTTCCACAACTTGCGTGGGTGGCGACCCTTTGGTCTAAAAGCAATACCCAAACTCATGAATTTTTCATTTGAAATATTAACCACTTCAATACAGGGCACTTTTACCCCCTTTCTGCCCAGACCAATTTTCAGCTTTCAGCACTGTAGTGAATAACAATTGCGCGGTCATGCAACACTGTACCCATTTGAAATGTTTTATCTTTTTTTCCCCCCACAAATAGAGCTTTCTTTTGGTGGTATTTAATCACCACAGGTTTGTTTATTTTTTGCGCTACAAATAAAAACCCCCCCCAAAAATTAAAAAAAAAAAAAAGGGATTTTTGACTTACCGTAAAAAACATTTCTCTGATATTCATTGGCGGACACAGCTCCTTATCTACTTGACCATTGGGTTCTAATGTCCCTCTACAGGAGTAGGACACTATGCAGGAAAAAGCTTGACTACGCCTATGGGGCAGTCCCAGGGGGTATACTCCCACTCTCAGCTATAGGCACTCCGTTTTGTTACAAGCAGTGTCAGAAGAAAGCAAACTCCACAGAGGGGGGTGGGTGCTGTGTCTGTCAATGAACATCAGAGAAATGGATTTTACGGTAAATCAAAAATCCCATTTTCTCTTTCATTCATTGACAGACACTGCTCCTTATCGTCTTAACCATTGAGACATCCCAAAGCAGTGTCAAACATGAGGGGTGGAAACAGCAGGGAAAAAAATCCCAAGGCTAAACCGTAGCCAACCAGGTAACATGGAGCTCAACCATAAACAACTGGCGCTAACCTGAAAAAAACAATACACCCTCAAAGAGCACAAGGCCCTCTAAACAGCAACCTGCAAAACATTGTGGCCAAAAGAAGCATCTGCAGATGCCAACACATCCACCTTCTAAAACATTGTGAAAGTGTGCACAAACGACCAGGTGGCTGCCTTGCAAACCTGCATCACTGACGTCTGGTGACGAAGGCCCAGATAGCACTAATCCCCCCGAGTAGAGTGCGCCTTGACAGGGAAAGAAGGAACCTGACCCTTAATTGAATAGGCCTGAATCACTGTCTGTCTGATCCATCTAGAAATGGTCACAACAGAAGCAGCCAACCCTTTGAGGTCCATCCGTGAGTACAAATAGTGAGTCTGACTTCCAAAAAAAGACTCCGTAGCTGCCATGTACACCCTGATTGCACGAACCACATCCAGGGAATGCAAGGCAATTTCCTTAGGATGTTTAGGCCTGGGACATAGGAAAGGCAACACAATGTCTTCATTCAAATGAAAATCCGAGACGACCTTTGGAAGGAAAGGGCAGGGACGGAGAACCACCTTATCTCTGTGAACCTCCAGGTAAGGAGAACAACAAGACAAGGCCGCCAGCTCCGACACCCTGCGCGCAGAAATAATAGCCACCAAAAAGGCCACCTTCCGGGACAACGTAAGCAGGGGAACCTCCGGAAGACTTTTAAAAGGAGGTTTCTGAAGAACACCACCAAATTGAGGTCCCACGGCAGCAATGGAGACCGCACCGGAGGAGCCAAGTGTCGAACTACCTGGAGAAATGTATGCACCAAGGAATGTGTGGCCAACGGACATTAAAAGAAAACTGCGAAAGCCGAAACCTAGCCCTTGATGGTACTCAAGGCCAGGCGCTGCTCAACCCGTCGCTGGAGGACGGCCAACCGAGTCACCGAAAAGGAGCGAGGGTGAACCCTGAGGGATTCACACCACGCAATGTACTTCTTTCAAGTACGATGGTAAATCTTCCTAGAAGTAGATTTTCTAGCTTTTAACAGCGTAGAAATCCCCTATTCAGACAAATCTCTATCCTTCAGCACCTGGCTTTCAACAGCCAAGCTGTTAAAGCCAGCAACTGTAAAGCAGGATGGAAGATTGGCCCTTGGGGACAGCAGATCTTCCCTGAGAGGAAGTCTCCAAGGAGCATCAGTGACCAGCCGTACTAAGACCGGACGAGGCCAGTCTGGAGCCACCAGAATGACCGGAATCCTTTCCGCCTCCATCCTGCACAGGAGTCTTGGCAGAAGTTTGAGGGGGGAGCGTAAAATCAGACGATACTGACTCCAAGGGTCCACTAAGGCGTCTGTGGCATCGGCTAGAGGATCTCGAGACCGTGCCACAAACCTCTGTACTCTCCCCCTGAGCACACTTTGTGCGGAGGACGCCTCCCCACCCAGACAGACTGGCATCTGTGGTGACAACCGTCCAGTACAGGGGGAGAAAGGATTTAGTGCCAGAGAATGAAGCCACCAGATCAAGGACCCTGTCACACCCCAGCTCAACAGGATTAGATTGTTTAGAGACTTAGGATTCTTGTTCAATTTTACCAGGATCAGGACCAGGATTTTACCGGGATCTCTTTTTGCAGAGATCTCGTGTAGAAATGAGCAAATAAAACTGCCTCGAGGGTAGACACCATCACGCCCAGCACCCGCATGTAAGCCTGGAGGGATGGCCGTCTGCTGGACAACAGAAGCTGAATTGCCTCCTGCAATTTCTAGAGGAGAGGGAGAACACTCTGGCTGAGGCCAAGTCAGACCCAGATAGTCCATTCGTGTGGATGGAACCAGAGCAGACTTCTGAAGGTTCAGAATCCAACCAAACTCCCTCAGAGTTCACAGAGTAATCTCCAAGTCAACCATCAGAGCAGTCGGGGATTCCGCTCGCAGAAGATGATCGTCCAGGTACCCCAGTACCAAGATCCCCCACCGACGCACCAATGCTAGTACCGGGGCCAAAATTTTTGTGAAGGTTTGCGGAGCGGAGGCGAGACCAAAAGGGGAACGCCACAAACTGATAATGCTCCTCGCCTACGGCAAAGCGGAGGAAGCGTGGTGACCGGCGCATATTGGAATGTGAAGGTAGGTGTCCTTGATATCGATAGAAGCAAGAAAATACCCCGACACAGGGACACCACTACCATGCGAATGAACACCAGTCGGAATTTCTGTACCCGCACAAAGCAGTTTAAAGCCTTGAGGTCCAGAATTGGACGAACCTTGCCTTCCTTCCTGGGAACTGCAAACAGGTTTTAGTAAAACCCCTGAAAACGTTCCAAAGTCGGACCCGGGACAAACCCCTTGAAGTAACAAGTCTTGCACTGCCCCAAAGAGACCCCGTAAGCGATCTGGGGACAAGCGCAGGGTAGAAGGGAAGAAACTTTCTGGAGGATAAGCCAGAAACTCTATCTTGTAGCCAGACCAAATTACTTTGTGGACCCACTTGTCCTGTACCAGGGAGGTCCAAGGATCTGAAAACCAGCAAAGAGGTCTTCCCCACCCCAGATAAGGTTAAGGGTGCCCCTTCCTACAGAGGAAGCCTTGTCTGCAGGTCCAGAAGAGCCTGCTTGTGGCTTGCCAGACCAGTTCCTCTTGGAACCTCCAGTGGAGGCCCCTGAAGGGCTTATATCCCTTGTCTTAAGACACTGAGGGACGAAAAGGCCTCTTATGAGCTGAGAGGAATGGCCCGCCGTCTCTTCCCCTCTGTGATGTCCTCCAAGTGAGCTCCAAAAAGGGAATCCCCCACAAATGGGAGATCAGATAAGGCCTCCTTAGAAGTCTGGTCTGCAGACCAGCATTTCAGACAGAGAATACACCAAGCGACCACTGCTGAGACAGACAGTCTATAAATCAAAGGAGCCGCATCCAAAAGAGGCATGACAAACTATAGCCCCTTGGACCAACTGATCTGCCAGCACTGCAAAGGCAGGGGGAAGCTGTTCACCCTCCAGGTCCAGGTGTAAAAGTTTAGCCCACTCGGTCAGAGTTTGCGACACCAGGGCAATAGTAAATAAGGGCCTAAGTGCCGAACCAGCCACAGTGAACATATGGCGGGCTAGAGCCTCCGGCCTCCTATCAGCCGGATCTCTAAACGCCAGGGACTCCTCAAACGGAATTAAGGTGGGTTTATTTAACCTAGACACCCGCAAGTCCACTACAGGTGGGACCGTTGACTTTTTAACCACTTCTGGACCGGAAGATTTTGCCCCCTTAATGACCAGGCCATTTTTTGCAATTCGGCACCGCGGTATTTTAACAGACATTTGCGCAGTCGTGTGATGCTGTACCCAAATAAAATGAATGTCCTTTTTTCCCCACAAATAGAGCTTTCTTTTGGTGGTATTTGATCACCTGTGCGATTTTTATTTTTTGTGCTATGAAAAAAAAAATGGAGCGGCAATTCTGAAAAATAAATAAATAAAAAAATTTCACTTTCTGCTATATAAAACATTCCCAATAAAAAAAAAATGTAAAATCAAAATGTTTTTCATCATTTTAGGCCAATTTGTATTCCGCTACATATATTTTTGGTCAAAAAAATCCCAATAAACATATTTTGATTGGTTTGCGCAAAAGTTATTGCGTCCACAAACTAGGGGAAGATTTAGGTTTTTTTTTTTTACTAGTAATGGTGGCAATCAGCGATTTTTAGTGGGACTTTAGACTTTGCGATGGACAGATTGGACCCCTGACATTTTTGGGGGGGGGGACAAGTGACATTACTACAGTAATCGGTGCTAAAAATATGCACTGTTACTGTAATAATGATACTGGCAGGGAAGGGGTTACCCCGGAGGCGATCAAAGGGTTAAATGTATGCCTAGGGGTGTTTTCTAACTGTGACAGGGACATGCTCGGGAATCAACATAGATTCCTGAGATAACGGTCTGCTGTGTGTACAACAGCAGACTGCCATTCTCTCTCTCTCCCTACAGGAAGAGATTGCGGGTGCCCAGGGGCAATCGCGGCCGCCAGCCCCGTTGAATCAGCTTCCCCGCTGGCGAATGGGGGAGCACGCGCCCCCAGGATCGCTCTCGAGGATCGCTCTCGCGGATCGCCGTACAGGTACCTCGATTCGCGCAGCCAAGCCAGCCTGCCGCAGTACATTTGCAGCGGGCGGTTGGCAAGTGGTCAAGGAGGGAATACTCATAAGGATATCGCATCTCAAAAGTGCGTTTTGGACAACCCCACTGTTTTGTGACATTATCATCAAAGTTAGCGGGAAAGGGGAACACCCTCGCTGTCTTGGAGGGCCTGTGGGTGCCAAAAGGGACCAGCGCCTCCTACGCAGCATCAGCCGCATCTTCCATCTCACGACACAAGACAGGTCATGAATTTATATAGAAAATGCTCCCATAAGAGGAAAAAACTATAAGTTGGAGGATGGCTTTCATTCCCTTCCTTTCTGGGATGGTAGAAATTAACAAAGAAAATCAACAGAGATCTGCCCCTCCAAAAAACAAGGTTCCACCCCCAAGAGGTGCAGAAGGAGGCGGCGAGATAGAACATGGATTAACCACCAGTACGAAGGTGCTCAATATGGTGGGGACATATATTCAACAGGGACTCTTTACTCCTGTTCCCAAAAAGTAAGGCCTGGACAAGTTCACGTACAGCAAGGAGAGGGAGAAAAGCTCAAAATAATCAACCTTTCTGGCATTGAATTGATGAAACCCCAGGTATCTCTCATAGAAAGGGGTCTGTCATTTTGTCCAACTCACATGGGAGATGTTTTTGAAGTAGTTAACCACTTTCCGACTGCCGCACGACTATATACGGCGGCAGTCAGCCCCTCACAGGCAAAGTGACGTATGGGTAGGTCACTGGCTTGTGAGGCTCTAGGGAGCGGGCGCGCTCGCTCACGGACACCCCCCTCCCACGCGCGAGTGAGCAGTGGACCCGATGTCCGCCGCTCGCGATCCTCCGGTACAGCGGGAGAAAGGCAGGCGGCTAGTGTAAACAAAGCCGCCTGTCATTCTCCCCTGTGTAACAGCACAGATCATACGGTCCTGCTATGTAGGACCGTTGATCTCTGCTGTTACACACACAGCCACATCCAATCACAGTTAGAAGCACGCCCCTAGTGACCCACTTAACCCCTCTTTCTCAAATAAAGTTAACCCCTTCACTGCCAGTGTCATTTTTACAGTAACAGTGCATATGTATAGCACTGATTACTGTAGTAATGTCACTGGTACCCCCAAAAGTGTCAAAAATGTCAGTCAATGGTCTGATCTGTCTGCGGCAATCCCCCCCAAAAAAAAAAAATAAAAAATTATCGCAGATCGCCGCCATTACTCGTTAAAAAAAAAAAAATAAAAAATGACAAAAATCTTTCCCTTCGTTAGTAAACGCAATAACTTTTGCGCAAACCAATCAAAATACGCTTTTGCGATTTTTTTTTTACCAAACATATGTAGCAGAAAACAAATTGGCCTAAAATGTTAAGTTTTGATTTTTACTTTTGGGGGGGGGGGGGGGTTGGGGGGAGTTTCATGTAAAAAAGATTTTAAAAATTATTGTTATTTTTGCAAAATTGTCGCTTTTTTTGTTTATAGCACATGATAAAAAAAAAAAAAAAAAAAAAAAAAAAAAAAAAAAAAAAAAAAAAAATCGCACAGGTGATCAAATACCACCAAAAGAAAGCTGTTTGTGGGGGGGGAAAAAAAAGGACGTCAATTTAATTTGGGTACAATATAACAATATATAATGTATAGTGCTGCCAATTTACGCAGCGCTTTACATATACATTGTACATTCACATCAGTCCCTGCCCTCAAGGAGCTTACAATCTAAAGGTCCCTAACTCACATACATCCAATTAACCTACCAGCATGTCTTTGGAGTGTGGAAGGAAACCAGAGTACCCGGAGGAAACCCACGCAGGCACAGGGAGAACATGCAAACTCCAGGCAGTTAGTGTCGTGGTTGGGATTCGAACCATCGACCCTCTTGCTGCTAGGTGAAAGTGCTAACCACTACACCACTGTGCCGCCCAGATGTATTACTATTTTGCACATTGAAATACAGTTTGGAAAATAAGGGGGGGGGGGGGGAGGCTGAGCTCACATCCATCAAGGTTGAGGGATATTCCTTATGAGTTTATATAGGAGTGGATGTGGGTAAACTTATTAACCACTTGCCTACAATGCACTTTCACCCCCTTCCTGCCCAGACTGATTTTCAGCTTTCAGCACTCCACACTTTGAATGACAATTACTCAGTCATGCAACACTGTACCCATAAAAAATTTGTGTCCTTTTTTTCCACACAAATAGAGCTTTCTTTTGATGGGATTTAATCATTACTGGGTTTATTTTTTGTGCTGTAAATAAAAAAAGACTGAAAATATTGTGAAAAAACGCATTTTTCTTTGTTTCGGTCATAAAATTTAGCAAATGAGTAATTTTTCTTCACAAATTTTGGCCAAAATTTATACTGCTACTTATCTTTGGTAAAAATAACCCAAATAAGTGTATATTATTTGGTCTTTGTGAAAGTTATAGAGTCCACAAGTTATGGTGCTAATCATTGAAAATTGATCACACTTGGGTGTACGTTTAGTAAACTGAGAAGTTTTCTCTCAGTTCACTTCTCGGCAATTCTCAGAGAAAAATTATCAACTCTGGCATCTTGCCCTCACTCGACTTCCTGTCTCTGAGGATCCGGGACCGGATAGTTTTCCCCGCTGCCGTCGGGTCCGGTAAGCTGGGAAAACGTCTGGGACGTGGCGGGAGGGGGGGCACCTCTTCCCCTGCACCGTAAGGTTAATTTCGCGGCGAATCCGCCACTGGGACCACCCTTATCTGAAAGCCGACCGCCCGCCGTTTAAAAAAATACCGGGGTTATGGGGGCTATCTGCTGCCATAACCCCAGTATTGAGCTTTTAATGGCCGACACATATAGTCGTTAGGCGGTCGGTAAGTGGTTGCATGTATATGGCAAACAGGTGACAATGACTGATGGGGTGACAGGTGACAATGACTGATGGGGTGACAAGTGACGATGATTGATAGGGTGACAGATGGCGGGCGATGGTCACCGATGGGTGACAGATGACGGGCGATGGTGCACGGCGGTACTGATGGCAGTCTCTGGTGACCGGTGAACTTTAGGCTACGTTCACATGTGAGCGTAGCGATCGCGGGCAGAATCACAGCGATTCTGCCCGCGATCCGGAAATCATTGCAAATCGCAGGACGCCTGTGTGTTGACCGTGGTTTGCAATAGCACCCCAAACGCTGTGCGATGTTGCAGCGATTTCCGCCTGCTGAATCGCGGTAACATCGCGCAAACAACGCATGACGCCCCAAAGAAACTCTTGTACCTTTTTTGGGCGTCATGCAATGTTTGCGCGATGTTACCGCGATTCGGCAGGCGGAAATGGCAGCAACATCGCACAGCGTTTGGGGTGCTATTGCAAATCACGGGCAACGCACAGGCACCCCGCGATTTGCAATGATTTCCGGATCGCGGTGATTCTGCCCGCGATCGCTACGCTCACATGTGAACGTAGCCTTATGGGTGTCAATTTCTGGGCACTGATGAGGGGACTGTTGGGTGACAGGTGCAATTGGGGGGGGGGGGGGGGGGGGCTAAGGACTGTGTGGGGACATTTATTTTTGTAATTTTACTTTGTGACAGGTACACAGAGCAGTAACTCACTGTTTCTAGTTCTGTTCTCCTCACACTGGAAACTGTGTGAGGGGAGAAGAGCTAGTAACACTGAGTTACTGCTCTGTGTTTACATTTTGTGATCGGCTGTGAATGGATTCACAGCCGATCACATAGTAAACAGTCACTGTCAGTGACTGTTTACTACTGCCGGTGACAGCTGTGTTCCTACGGAACACAGTGCCACCGACATGACCGCGCTGCGCGCTCCCGATCGCGCGGTCATCTTGTGGGCTCCTCTATTGTGATCGGCTGTGTCATTGGAACACAGCCGATCATGTGGGAAACAGCCATGCCCATTGGCTGTTTCCCCCCTGCCGGTGACGGGGTGTGTCCCGGGGACACGCCGACACCGGCAGTGCAGGGCGGCGCGCACACGATCGTGCGCCTGCCCTGCTGAATGGGCTGCCGTCATGACGGCGGCCCAGAACAATGGTCGCACCGCTCCGCGGTGACGGCGGGCGGGCGGCAACTGGTTAAGTACCTTTTTTTATTTGAGGTGGTGTAGCATCTTTTATGGTTACAGGTGGACATCGCTCATGGATCTACACCGATAATCAGTGCAGACCCCCCACCCGTCAGGAGAGCCGCTGATCAGCTCTCCTCTACCCGCGCCTTGTCAGCGCGAATGGAGGAAAGCCGATACATGGCACTTCCTGGTTAACATGTGATCAGCTGTGATTGGACACAGCTGATCACGTGGTAAAGAGCCTACGTAGTAGGCGCTTTACCTAGATCAGAGATGCGGTGTGTCGGATCGACACACCGCCGATCGCCATGGTGCGCGCCACTGGGGGCGCGCACAAGCTGCTTGTCCTGCTGGATGTCATCTGACACCCAGTCAGGATAATAAAACCAATTTATACCATAAATAAAACCGGTTTTGAGGATAACGCGCTAAGCCCACGCGCCTTCTTTGTTTCCTATACTTACAGGATAATACAACCACCCTGCGGCCGTCATTTTGCATATGATCCGACACACCACTATTCACCATGCTGCGTGTGGCTCGTCCTGCTGGACATCATACGACACCTAGCCAGGATAATACAATCACCCTGCGGCTGTTATTTTGCATACGGCGGATGGGAGGTGGTTATTGTACAAAGATCAAATTAGAACTGCTAATGTAATAGCATTTTTCCACTTACCAAAAAAAAAAAAAACCTTTTTAAAGGTTTATGGGGGAACACAGTTTGGGTGTATTAGTCCTTCCCCCAGAAGGATGGACACTTTAGCAAAAGAAAAAGAAAGGCCTTGTTCCTTCCCTTGCATATACAAGCTCAGGAATAGCTAGTGGTAATAGGCAAAAAGAAAGATACAATGTAAACCATAAGCACCTTAGTGATGGGCCACGAAATCAAAATGTATGGGAAGGGACTGGTGTCACCCCCCACCCAATGAACTCTGAGAAAGGGGCGATTGAAATTTTTTTTTCTAAAAGTGTAAATAACGGCAAAACATTTTTTAGCATTTTGGGTCCAGTAAGGGAGGGTTATAACGTGTGTGTGTGTGTGGTCCCCCCTCCTTATCTGTGTCCCACTGGGTGATTTCCCTTCACTTTCTGTCTCATAGTCAAAACAGGAAGTGAGTGGAAATCCCTCCTCGCCACCAGGGTCACCAAAACTAGTGCCTCCATTGGAAAATTTCCTCCCCATTAGTGTGCTGATGTGAACCCACAATTTGGGATTTTCTTATTACTTTTCACTTTAGATAACAGTAAACAGGACAAAGAGAGAGGGTGAATCTGCCACGAAAGGGGCACAGACAAATAAAAACTGACACGTGCCGCTGGCGCTCTGCTTCTGCTGTGATTAGTCACAGCAGAAGCCGATTAGCGAGTGCCGGCCACTGGATGTCCGCCAACACCCGCTGATCGGCGAGGAGGAGGACAGAACAGAGCTCTGCCTATGAAAACAAGTCAGAGCTCTGTCCTTTCAGTGAGGGTGTAATGAATTTTGTTTCCCTGCAAAGCAGGGAATAAAATCCTGCACATCCCTAGGTAAAAGCACCACATTGTAAACACGAAAACACTGGTTAGACACACAATTAACCCTTCGACCGCCCTGTTTGATCCCTTCCCAGCCAGTGTCATCAGTACAGTGACAGTGCATATTTTTAGCACTGATCACTGTATTAGTGTCACTGGTTTCCACAAAGTGTCAGTTAGCGTCAGATTTCCCGCTTCAATATCGCAGCCCCACTATAAAAGTCACTAATCGCTGAAACTACTAGTAAAAAAAAAATTCCTATATATATATATATATATATATATATATATATATATATATACACATATACACACATACACACACACACCCGGGAGTTTGTAGACGCTATAAAACTTTTACACAAATTTTTTGTTGTATAGCACAAAACTACCAAAAGAAAGCCCTGTGTGTAGTTGTTATAGGGGCATACTGAGGGCACACCGCTAACTTCCTTTCCAGTAATTCGGTACAAGCGGAGTAAAATATGCTGTCCAAATGCCTCCTTTGGACTTAAATAGCAGCTAATCAGTAGACTGCTTAGCATAATTGAATGCAATACATTAAGGATTGTAGTTGGTATTTTCATACAAACTCTGAAGCTTATATTTTCATACCTCATTCTTTATACATTATCCTACTTGATCCCATTGTTTCACCCTGGTCTCTTTCTTCAACTAGATAATTATTAATTTATTATTGCAGTCTCACCTTACTTCCTCATCATTTGTGTGTCCACGTAGATCATGTTCAAAGAAGAGGCCCTTACGAGGGATGTATGCAGGATTCTTTCGGTCTTCATCGTCATCCAACTGCTTCTGAGTCTTCATGGAGGCCTTATTTTCATCAGGTTCTGTACTCTCCTGGGAATGAGACATGGTTACTCACATTACAATTTCTAAGAAAAAATTTATATAAAGCAAATTTATTTGATAAACAGTACATTCAAAGTATTCAGACCCCCTTCACTTTTTTTTCAATTTGATGTTGCAGCCTGATACTACAGCTCTTTTAACCACTTCTGGACTGGAAGGTTTTAGCCCCTTAATGACCAGGCCATTTTTTGCGATACGCCACTGCGCTACTTTATCTGACAATTGCGTGGCCGTTTGCCGCTGTACCCAAATAAAATTAATGTCCTTTTTTCCCACTAGTAGAGCTTTCTTTTGGTCGGATTTGGTCACCTCTGCGGTTTTTATTTTTTGGGCTATAAACAAAAAAGTGCAACAATTCTGAGAAAAAAAAAAAAAGATTATATATATATATATATATATATATATATATATATATATATATATATATATATATATATATATATATATATATTTTTTTTTTTCCTTTTCTGCTATAAAACACAGCCAGTAAAAAAAAAAAAAAAAAAGCAAATTTTTTTCATAATTTTAGGTCAATATGTATTCTGCCACTTTTGGTAAAAAAAATCCCAATAAGTGTATATTGATGGATTTACGCAAAAGTTATTGCGTTTACAAACTAGGGGAAAGATTTATGGCATTTTTATTTATTTTTTTTTTACTAGTAATAGCAGCGGTTTTTAGCAAGACTGCGACATTGCGGCAGACAGATTGGACACAACTTAAATTCTTGACACTTGAAGGGACCATTGGCATTACTACAGTAATCAGTGCTAAAAACATGCACTGTTATTATACTAATGACACTGGCAGGGAAGGTGTTAACACCAGGGGCGATCAAAGTGTTAGGTGTGTCCCTAGGGGGTGCTTTCAAAACTGTGTGGGGGGATAGACTCACTAGATGAATATAGAGATCTCTGTTCCTGAATAACAAGAACACTGGATCCCTGTGTTCATCTGTGACAGAACAGCGGTTTGCCTTGTTTACATAGGCAGACCGCGGTTCTGTCTCTATGGAGAGTGATCGAGGGTGGCCAGCGGACATCGCGTCCGCTGGACCCGCTGATTGGCTCCCTCTCTTGCCAATCAACCTACTGGCTATTTCATGCAACAGCGTACAGGTACGACATTTTGCGTAATAGAGCCGAACTGACGCAGTATATATGCGGCAGCTGGTAGGCATGTGGTTAAATTCATTTTTTTTCTCATTAATCTACACTCGCTACCCCATAAGGACAACGTGAAAACAGAATTTTAGAAATGTCTGAATTAAAAAGAATAAAAATGAAATATCACATGTTCTTTCTTATGTATTCAGACCCTTCACTCAGCAATTACAGCCTTGAGTGTTTTTGGGTATGACATGACAAACTTTGCACACCTGGATTGGGGGACTTTCTGCCATCATTCTTTGGAAATCCTCTCACATTCAGTTAGGATGGATGGGGGCCATCAGTCTCTCCAGAGATGTGCAATAGCGTTCAAGTCAGGGCTCAGGATGTGCCATTTTAGGACATTCACATAGTTGTCCCCAATCTCCTGTGCGGTCTTGCTTGTGTGCTTAGGATCGTTGTCATGTTGGAAAGTGAACCTTCAGCCCAGTCTGAGGTCCTGTTTTTTTTTGAGATTTTTGAGAATCTTTGTTCCCTTTAGCTTTCTCTTATCCCTGAACAGTTTACCAGTCCCTGCTGCGGAAAAACAAACAAATCCACAGCATAATGCTGCTACCACGCTTCACTGTTGGGATGGTATCGGGTAGGTGATGAGTGGTGACTGGCTTTCTCAAGATAGAACGTTTAGAATTGAAACCAAGCAGTTCAATCTTGGTTTCATCAGACCAGAGAATCTTGTTCCTCATATTAGGAGTCCTTCAGGTGCTTTTTTGCAATCTCCATTCAAGCTTTCATGTGTTTTGCAGGAGAGGCTTCTGTCTAGCCACTCTACCATAAAGCCAGGCTCAGTGGAAAGCTGCGTGATGCTTTTCCTTCTGGAACTTTGTCCCATCTCCACACAGGATCTCTGGAGCTCAGACACCATTGGGTTCTTTGTCACATCGCTTACCAAATCCCTTCTCTCCAAATTGCTCAGTTTGGCCAGGTGACCAGCTCTTGGAAAAGTCCTGGTTGTGCAAAACTTCTTCCATTTCAGAATTACGCAGGCCACTCTGCTCTTAGCAACCTTCACATTAGCAAAATTATTTTTGCATCCTTCCCCAGATCTATGCCTTGCAAAAGTCCTGTCTCTGAGCTCTGCAGGCAGTTCCTTTGACCACATAACTTTTGCTCTGACACAGTATGCATTGTCAGCTGTCAGGCCTTTTATGGAGAGGTGTGTGCTTTTCCAACTCATGTCCAATCAATTTAATTTACCACAGGTGGACTCCAATCAAGGAGTAGAAACATCTCAGCAACGATCAAGAGAAACAGGGGGCACCCGAGGTAAAAATTCAAGTGTTGTTGCAAAGGGTCTAATACTGATGCCAATGTGATATTTCAGTTTTTCCTTTTTAACCACTTGACAACCAGCAACATACCAGTATGTCATTAGACTTCATGTGGTTATTCCGGGTTGAGGTCTGCAGCTGTAGGAATCCTTCTGGTACGGTTTTTTTTAGAGCCAAAAGGTCAGCTCTCTACTAAAAGCAATCCTAGCGGCTAACTAGCCGCTGGACTGCTTTTACAAGCAGTGGGAACGGACATCCCTTCCCGCAGTTTTCCCAGGATCTCCTGTCCCAACGGGAGTCTCGGTCGACCAGACAGTGCTTCATTGTGGATCATAGTGTCCAACAAAGACTGGATCGGCTTTGGTGGGGTTTTATGATATAGTAACCCGGAAGCAATGACGTCACATCCCTTCCAGATTACTGTTAACAGCGCCATTATAAAAAAAAAAAAAATTTGAAAGCATTTGATCACACCAAGATCAAATGCTTTTAAAGGCAGAGGAGGTCTACAAGAACCCATATCACTTCAAAGAGAGCATCTGTCACTTGCCTATTGCTGTCACAAAGATGTTCACATTCCTTGTGACAGCAATAAAAGTGATCAATAAAAAAAAAAAAAAAAAATGAAGTTTCCCCATTACCCTTTGTCCCACACGTGTGAATGATCCCCGTGAAGGTCAGATCATGGGCAGTAATTCGAGCAACAGACCTCCTGTGTAAATCTAAATTGGTAACCTGCAAAAGCTTATTGAAGCATCGCCAATGCGTGACATGTTTGCTATCTATTTACGCGGTATAACAATCTTTTATATTGTACCAAAAATTTTGCTAATATAATGTGCTCTTTTGCATAAAAATTCATAAGTGTATTGTTTCCAAAAAATTGCATTTGAAAAACTGCTGCGTAAATACCTTGTGACATAAAAAAAAGAAATCTAAACCCCACCGTTTAATACTACAATATTTTATATATATATATATATATATATATATATAGTTGGGGGTTCAAACTATTTTTTTAAAGCAAAAAAAATGATATTTAGTAAGTAATCATGTCTTAACATTAAATCATTTTCTCTGATGTTCATTGATGGACATAACTCCATATCTTCGTTCACCCTTGGGTTATGCTGCTCTCCATAGGAGTAGGACACTAGGTGGAAACAAGTTTGACTACGCCTATAAGGCAGTCCTAGGGGGTATACTCCCACTTCCTGCTATAGGACTTCAGTTTGTAAGCAGTGTCAGAAGAATACATAACCCAACTCAACAGAGGGGAGGGTGCTGTGTCCGTCAATGAACATCAGAGAAAAGGATTTTACGGTAGGACAAAAATCCAATTTTCTCTTTCGTTCATTGACGGACACAGCTCCATATCTTCTTTGACCCTTGGGAAGTCCCAAAGCAGTGTCAACATGAGACGTGGGGAAAAAAAAACACTGCAATACACATTATTTCCCAAAAGGGCTAAACCAGGTAAACCAGGAGCTCAACCAGCAACAACTGGAGCTCACCAACAGAAGAAATACACCCTCAAGAGGCAGGAGCCTCTGCAACAGCATCCTGAAAAACTTTGTGGCCGAACGCAGCATTCGCAGATGCGAGTACATCCACCTTGTAAAACTTTGTGAATGTATGCATAGATGACCATGTGGCCGCCTTGCACACCTGGACCACTGATGCCTGATGATGGAAGGCCCAGGAGGCACTAAGCGCCCTTGTAGAATGCCCCTTAACAGGGAAAGGAGGAACCTGACCCCTGATGGGATATGCCTGCACCACCGTCTGCCTGATCCATCTGAAAATGGTCGCAGCAGATGCGGCCTACCTCTTACGAGATCCATCCGTAAGGACAAACAAGGAATCCGATTTCGGAATTGACTCAGTCGCCGCCAGGTACAACCCGATTGCCCAAACCACATCCAGGGAATGTAAAGCAATTTCTTTAGGATGTTTCGGCTTAGGGCATAAGGAAGGCAACACAATGTCTTCATTCAAGTGGAAACCCGAGACGACCTTAGGAAGGAACAACTGACAGGGACAGAGCACAAATTTGTCCCTGTGAACCACCAGGTAAAGTGAATGACAGGACAACGCATCCAGCTTCGACGCGCTGCATGGAGAAGTAATAGCGATCAAGAAGGCCACCACCTTCTGTGACAGAGTAAGCAGAGGAAGTTCACGAATATTATCAAAAAGGCGGTTTTTGAAGGACAGTACCAGATTGAGGTCCCACAGAGGTACCAGGGACATTACCGGAGGAGCCAAATGGCAAACCCCCTGGACAAAAAAGTGTGAACCAAAGAATTTGCAGCCAACACCCGTTGGAAAAAAAACCTTAGTTTTAGACTTCCCGGTAACGGTATTTCTAGGAGTCTTTCAGGACAGCACCTGGAGAGAGCGTAGCTCCACACAATTACCCAGGAAACACTGCAGTCACCACTTTAAAGTCCAGCCCCTTCCACCATGGCCTCAGTGGTTATCGAGTACCTCCAGCCATGCTGAAATTTTTTTTTAAAAAAACGGCAAAACACCACCACAGTAAACACAATCAAGGGAGGGTAATAGGTGCTGTCCTGAAAGACTCCTAGAAATACAGTTACCGTTAAGTCTAACTAAGGTTTTCCAAATTGTCTTTTAGGACAGCACTTGGAGATAAGCGAGTACTTACTGTAGGCTGGGACTACAGCCTGCAGGACCTTCCTGCCAAAGGATTGCTCCGTTGCTGACAGCAAATCCATCCTGTAATGATGGCTGAACGTAGAAAAACTCCTCCAAGTGGCTGCTTTGCAAATTTGCTCTGGAGAAGCACCAGCCCGTTCCGCCCAGGAGGTTGCCATCGCCCTCGTTGAATTGGCCACAACACCTATGGGAGGATCCTCTCCCGAGTCTATATAAGAGATTCTCTAATGGCCAACCAAAGCCACCTGGCTATAGTATTTTTGGAAGCCCCTAAAGCTTTACGCAACTCCTAAAAATAGTACAAAGAGTTTGATTTTCTAAACTTTTTTATGATCTCTAAATAATGTATTACCCCTCTTCTTACGTCTAGACTGTGAAAACCTCTTTCCTTAGAACCTGATGGAGAAGGGCAGAATGCGGACAAAATTATCTCCTGGGATTCATGAAAAGATGAGGAGACCTTTGGCAAGAAATCCAGGTCTGTCCTCACAACCAATCCTGTCTGGGAACACCGACAAGAAAGGCTCAATGATAAGACAAAGCCTGCAGCTCACTGACCCTCCTAGCCAAAGTTAAGCCCCGTCCACACGTACCGATCGTCGTCATACAAACGTTCGTCTTTTCTCCCCGGGATGTCGATGTCTGTTGAAAAGTGCAAAGACAGCACAAGAATTTTGTCCGCCGACTTCAGCTGACTGCAGAAGTGATGTCATGTAATGGTTAACTTTCCCTGTGTTTTTTCTTTTCTGAGCATGCCCAGTCTTGCAAATCTGCGGTCTGTCGGCTGATTTCTGTACTGACTGGCGAACAATCGTCCGTTCTGGTGTCGGCATACAAAATTTTTTATGTTTGCAAGAAAGACTCTTGTCCGCAGAATGTGCGCAGACAGCTGTCGGAGGCACCATACTAACAAGCGTACAATCGGCAGATCTTTCCTCCGCCGACGTTTGTATGACGACGATCGGTACGTGTGTACGGGCCTTTACTGCCACCAACAGGCTTACTTTTACCATCCAATCCCTAATCATAGCCTCTTCCGAAAGGTTTTTTAGTCAGTGCCTGAAGAACCACAGACCAATCCCATTTGGGAAAAAAAGGATATGGGCCTCGCCCTAGCCAAAGCCCTGAAAAAACTAATGATTAAAAGGTTCCTGAGATAAACATCTCTCTAGAAACACAGATAAAGCAGCTACCTAGACTTTCAAGATACTGGCTGCTAACCCCTTATCCATTCCCTCATGGAGAAATTCAAGGATGGAAACACCTTCCCCGGGACCCAAGGAAAAGCGTAAATTAGACGCTACTGACCCCAAAAGACCACCAGAGCGTCGGCGGCATTGGCCAAAGAATCCCGGGATCTTGCCACAAACCTCTGAACCTTCCGGTTGAGACGAGAGGCCAACTGGTCCACATCGGGAGTCCCCCACTGGAGACACAGTTGTTGAAAACACTTGCAGATGAAGAGACCATTCGCCCAGCTCCAACGTTTGTCAACCGAGGTAGTCCGCCTGCCAATTTTCCACCCCTGGAATGTGCACAGCAGAGAGGGCTGGAACATATCGCTCTGCCCACCTTAGAATGCCGGCTATTTCTCTTGCCGCCAGGGAATTTGGTGCCCCCTTGATGATTGACATATGCCACCGCTATGGTATTGTCCGACTGAATCCTTACCAGGCACCCCTGCAGACATCTGTCCACAGGGATAGGCAAAGCCTGTTTGCCCAAATCTCCAGGATATTAAATCGGTAGACTGGACTCCTCCCGAGTCCAAACTCCTTGAGCCGAATCTGTGCCCAAGACACCTCCCCACCCAGACAGGCTGGCGTCCGTGGAAATCACTGTCCAGTACAGGGGGGGAAGGTATTCCCCTGTCGAAGCGCCGGGAAACGGAGCCACCAAATCAAGGATCCCCTCGCACCCCGGCTCAACAGGATCAGATTGTCCAGAGATTGAGGATTCTTGTCCCATTTGGCAAGAATCTCCTTTTGCAGAGGCCTGGTATGGAAGCGCCACAAAAGGTGGAGACCATCAAGCCCAGCACTTGCATGCCTGAGAGACGACCGACGATTGGACAACAGGAGCTGAATCGCAAGCTGCAACTTCAACAGTTGCGCCTCCAGAAGAAACACCCTGACTGAGGCTGAATCCAAAGTCAGCCCCAGATAGTCCAGGTTGTTGGACGGAGTCAGAGCTGATTTCTGAAAATTCAGTTTCCAGCTGAACTCTTGCAGAGTTCGCACGGTGATGTCCATAACGTCTTAAGACAGATGGAGACGTGGGGGGGGGGGGGGGGGAACACTACTCCTCACACCTGGGAACCGAGCAGGCACCACTCCAGGCAGTCCACCGCACTATCTTGGAATGGGGGCGATGCTGGCCAGAGGTATGCTGCGACTCAGGTCGTGACAAGTGTCATGACCAGGGCTATGCGTCCTCGCGAGGTGTTTTACTCGCCGGCCAGCCCCCGTGCAGTGGGCCTATGTCGCAGCCAACCTAGCGCAGAGCTAAAGTTGGGTCATGCTCGCTGGCCAGACTGGGAAGACCGTAAGCATCTAGGATATCCAGCGTGTCACCTAGTCCGGCAGTTGACTGTAGTTCTTACAGGAACAGAAAATAATAAAAGAAGAAAAAAATGCCAGGACCAAAGATCCCAGAAAGGAACTAGGTACCTTACAAGGAGTAGGAACCTTACTCCTGACTAGGCAGAAAAAAAATGAAGTCCTATAGCAGGAAGTGGGAGTATAACCCCTAGGACTGCCCTATAGGCGTAGTCAAACTTGTGGTGGATGACCTATCAAATGGAGGCGCCATACCTATTCCACAAAATCTACACTTCAAATTTATAAAAGAATGCTGGTATTTTAGGCTGGATTCACACTAATGTGTTTTTTTCATGTTTTTTAGCAGAATTATTTTTTATTTTTTTTTCTTTAACATGGGTTTCTATGGAGTACGTTCACATCAATGCATTTTTGTGCCTCTGCGTTTTTGGAAAGGGTCTGGGACTGTTTTCCCCTGCAAAATGCAGCATTTTGCATGCAATAGAATCCAATGGACCTGCATCAAAAACACAAGTATTGCCTTTTTACCACAATTTTGCCACGATTTGCGTTTTTGAATCTGCCCAACAACAAATAAAAAAAAAAAAAAAAAAAAACGCAAATCGTGGTAAAAAATACAGTGGAAAGCACAGCAAAAAGCACTACAGAAATGCTCAAAACCAACATGCATAGGTGTGAATTGAGCCTGTTAATTCTGAACAGTAAAGAACCAACATTTTAGGGCGAATATCCTAGGGCAAAACTTTCTTTCATATTGGAAAAGGTAGGGAAGAATTAAAAATTGCTGTCAGTGCTTTTTTTTTTTTTTTATAATGGAGATTTTCCCCTACTTCCTGTATTGCAGACTCATCAGGAAGTGAGAGGATTAGCTTTCCAATGTAGGGGAAACCCCCTCCAAGTACATTAAGGCTGCCATCGCTTACCTCGCATTCTTAAAATGTTATTTGCCAAATTTCTAACACATTGTGAAAGAGTCAGTAGCTTTCGTTTGCAAGTCATGGTATGAAATGGAGTCTCCCAAAGCTTGCACACTGAAGTCAAAGGGATCACACCAAAACAGTATTTCAATGTAAAATCACCCTTGGGATTGAAGGGAAAAAAAAAAAAAAAAAAAAACAGGCATTCAGGAGTACCTGAAGCTGAAAAGAGAAAGAGAGTAAGGCATTGTAAAGTGGTGATGTTAGGAACCCATCTGTATGCTGGATGATGCATGAATGTCAGTTCTGATGTGCGACAAAGCAAGAAAAGCTCCAGAAAACGAACACTAAAAAGGTTATTCATAAAAATCTGCATTATCGTTTACCTGTCCATCTCCACTCTGACGCTCCCCTGTTAGTGCTCCTTTTGTCTTCAGCTTCTCCTCTTTTGTGGTTGTGGTGGCGGGGGTGGTGGTGGTGATCTCGGTCTCGACAGCATTGTTTTCTGGTTTTAGGGTAGCTTTAAGTGCTTCCTCCTCGCTTAGGTGACCAACTTCCTCCTGAGGACAAAAACAGCAGAAAATGTACTACTCTTTCCTTTGCTCCCTTGTCGCTCTGCCAGGAGCAGAAGGTACTTCCAGGTATGGAAAGCATGCACCTTGCTCCATGTCAAAGGGCTGAGCCAATCAGTGCATATCTTTGTGTAGGACATAATTCTTGGGACTTCTATTTTACATAAGAATTTGCGTTGGTGGCTTAACAGAGCTGCAGGGGAGCAAATGCAGATAAGTAAATGCTCTTGGAGAGTACAGGTTAAAATTAGGTCATGTAACTGAAAATTCAGATTTTTAATGGTTAGAATAAACTAGGACTAAATGAGAACTGGAAAAATGTTCTTTCCACAGCCACAAATTCCAGCAACTCGCTGTGACCTACGGTTTATTAGTGTGCCGCTCAGGTTTGATCACTGTGGGGAGTAATGTGGGTGATGCCTCGTCCGCTACAGGAGTGCCAGCAAGGGATGGAGTTCCTCCCGGCTAGATCCCTGGTGCCGAACATCCACGGAGTCCTACGGTGGTAATGAGAGAGGACCCCAGCCTGGGCTCCTGTCAGGCCATGCACCCAACGTTTCGCTTTCGCCCCCTGGAACTTAGTCATGGGGATATCCCCAATTATAAGCTAGATGTGCAGCACCAGGGATCTTTTAACTCTTCCTTCCAATAAATTCCAGAAATTCTTCTATAGGAGGGTAGGAAATGAGAACAACAGATTGGCTATCACAGAGGACATATCTAGGATTTGTTTCCTCTGGGTTTTCAGAGTAAACAAAACAGGTCTTTGAATATTATCCATGACTTGTGAGGACATGAGGATTCCTACAATCAGACTAGCCTACCAAACTTCGACTCCCATTGTAATCACCTACAACTGACTAAATGCAGAGTTCCTAATCTATATACAGTCAGGCAATCACAGCAACATGCAAGAGCGGGAAATCACAACACAACTCTGGGAAGGATTCAACTAATAACAGGATCTGAAATCCATTCTGGGTGATTTCCAATCAAGTTAAAAAGCCCCATGTATAGTTTAAGCCTTAGGGTGACCATAAATGGTCTGATAATCACAAGTGATGTTCCCAGATTCAGCAAAACATCAGAAAATATTTAATTAAACTGGAGCAAATAAACAATTTAGCCAATTAGGTATAATCTAATAAAGCAACTAATTGGTTGGTACCAACTCACCTGCTCTTCATTTGTAAATTAGCCCTAAGGACTCTTCAATACAGAGCCCATCTGCTCCGTTTAGCTGGAGATCCTTGAGCAGATCCCCTGCTAAACTGCAGCTGTATGGGATGGATGTCAGGTTTTTGACATTCATGCCCATTTAGTGTGCGTCCAGCAGACACGGGCAGACCCAATTATAGCTGTATGGGTGGCCAGATGTAAAGGCTACCACCAATTAGTCACGTTTAGGTACTGGATGGACTAGGAGGCAGGCGGTTTTAAAACAAACATAAGCACGTTTACATAAGCCTGTCCAGAAAGTTACATGGAGCTTCCAATCAGGTCCTTCTAATAAACTGACAGGCGGACACAATTGGAAAGCCCATATAAATGGACCCTAAACATTTTAAAGTGTTCCAAGCAATCACAAATGTTCTTCTAGCATAGTCAACACCCCAGATTCTGGAACTAATCATAAATATTAGGAATCTCAGGGCAATGTATGAAAGTGTCCAGCCTTACAATGTGAATGTTTATTGCAGTGGGACCCCGCTGATATTGACATTTCTGAAGTGTTATAGGATTGAGGCAGCCAAGGCCTTAAGGCATGGACCTACGATACTGGAAAGCATTTTAAAACCATGCCAAGGTCTGCCCTCTCCAGCTAAACTATGCCCCCTTTTTTTTTTATTACAGCATTGTTCCATCTGCTGGAAAACGCTGATACTACTATGGGAAGAAAAAAAAGGGAAAGTTTAAAAAACGGTCAGGAGAAACACATCTGCCAGATAGATATATAGTTCCCCCCCCCCCCCCCCACCTAAAGCAGACTGACCAATTTTGGATGGGTTGACTTTCAGACTAAAATATAAGCAGATGCAATAATTTCTAAACATAAAAAGACCTCTTCACAACTATTCGTTATAGGATACTTACTTCAGTCTCCTCAGCACTTTCGTAGTCTGACAACACGGCTATAGGTAAAGCAGACAGAATAAAATAAGAAGCCATACACATAACTGTACAATGCTGCAAGCTAGTTTCACAAATTCATGCTGGCTAACATCTCAATGGATCTGCAGCTGCAGAGCTGGCCGACTGTGAAGCCAAACTCTCGCTTGTTCCAAAAACACACAAAAGGGCAATCACACAGGATGAATTGAGTCTTGTCCATTCATGCAACTACGGTCTCATTCGGACTCTAGCCATTTAGTACAACTAGCAAGCTACAGCAAGCGCACATTTCATATTTAATTGAACACAATACATTTGCCTCTATATAGTAAAGAATTTGATTCAGGAATACACATTGCATTTACCGACATATATTCAAGCATTTTTTTAATTGTATAGTTGAATATTCTTAATTTACATTTTACATCGACAGCAGCAACTATTATGGACTGATAGCCAATACAGAATTGCAGACCTCCTATCAGAGACTTGATATATCTAATTACAGGCTAGAACAAATCAATCAGTTATTCTGGGGGCTTTGGAAAAAATGAGGGCAAGTTACAAGTTGTTGAACACTGCAATAGAGCAGTTCATGCAAGGAGACCTAAGGCCCCATTGACAAAGGGCGGCACTGAAGAGAACGTACGTGAAGGGATGTGCTTACCCACACAGGGATGCACAGATGTTTGTGCGTCTGGATGCAGGCAGTCCCATCGATGTCAATGCTGCTGCCAATCTGATATCCCTGCGTGAGCACAGCCCTGAACACACACACACTATCGTGCGGTCTGGGCAGGATGGATAAAAATCAATGAATTTTAAAAAAAATTTAAAATAAAAATCTGATTTTATTTCTTTAACCACCTCTTTCCCAAGCCAATTCTGACATTTCGCTCCGACTAGAGCTGCAAGATTAATCATGAAATAAACAAAATTGCGTTCTCAAATTTCACACCCCCCCCCCCCCCGTCGCAATCATAAAACGGTATGTCCTTGATTCTTACAGAGCTGATCTCTGCTGACTCACAGCTGTCAAAAAAATAAATAAAAAGCCTACAAGTGTTTATTAACATCGTTAAAGGGAAGCTCCAGTCAAAAATGACATTTTTCCCATTAATAGTATGTTAAATATCTTTATCTTTAATATTATTCGTTTTCTGCCTAGCTGCTCGTGTAGCTTAGAAAGTCTTATCTAAGCTGGACAATCAGCTTCTTCCTGTTCTTCACCGACAACGCTATTTCCTGTTATCTGAATTTAATAAGCTGTATTTAATTTCCTGAATAGGTTGTCGGTCTTTCTTAGACAGACATGCCTAGACCTGTGCAGTCCATCCCCACCCTCCCTTCCTTCACCATGATCTCATTCTGTCTTCATTGCCTTGTTTAGGCCAGCAGCTTCTTGAGATGGAGGGGGGGGGAGACACATTAGGTCGCATGACAAGTCACACATGACAAGTCACACTCTCTGGATCAAAGTAGTGTAGGTACCTTTTCAAGGTCGCTGAAAAGTCACATAGAATGGAACGGGTGCCGCTGAAATCAATGGGCTGTGACTTTTCATGCGACTGTGTGTCCAAAGTCGCAATGACAAGTCGCACAGTGGAAACTGAGCTTTAGTCTACGTTTCCACTATTGCGAATTAGAGTGCGACTTTGATCCAACTTTACACTCTCTGGATCAAAGTTACATCAAAAGATGCATCAAGGTAGTGCAGGTACCTTCTCAAATTTAAATAGATGGGAATGGGTGTCATTAGTTGCACTAGAGGAAACTGAGCTTAAAGGCAATTTTCACACTTGTGTGGCCTAAAAGTCGTGTGATTTTGATGCAATTTTTTGCCGTGATTTTGATTGGACTTGAAGCAATGCCTGTGTCTTTGGACCTCACAACATATCAAAGTCGGACCAAAGTAGTGCAGGGACTACTTCGTAGTCGTTGCAACTTGAAGTTGCACAGATATGAAGGGTACTCATTGGAAATCATGAAGTGTGACAAGGGCCTTAGTCTACCATTCCACTATCGCGACAGTGTGCAACTTTGATGCAAATTTGATCCAACTTTATACTCTCTGGATCAAAGTTGCATCAAAAGTTGCATCAAAATAGTGCAGGCACCTATTCAAAGTCGCATAGATGGGAACAGGTGAAATTGAAATCAATGGGCTGTCACTTTTCATGCAACTTTCTGTCCAAAGTCACATGACAAGTCACACTAGTGGAAATGGAGCTTTAGTCTACATTTCTATTATTGCGATTTAGAGTGCGACTTTGATCCAACTTTACACTCTGGATTAAAGTTGCATCAAAAGTTGCATCAAAGTAGTGCAGGTTCCTTTTCAAGGTTGCTGATTTTCTAAGTCACATAGATGGGAACTAGTGCCATTTAAATTAATGGGCTGTGACTTGTCATGCGACTTTGTGTGTCCAAAGTTGCATATGTCGCACATGTCGCACTAGTGGAAATTAAGCTTTAGTCTACGTTTCCACTATTGGGATTTAGAGTGCGACTGATGCGATTTTGATCCAACTTTACACTCTGGATCAAAGTCGCATCAAAAGTTGCATCAAGGTCGCTAATTTTCAAAGTCGCATGGATGGGAACAGGTGTCAATGATTAGCCACACTAGTGGAAACGGACACTAATGCTGGCCATACACTATACGAAAAATCATTCAACTCATTTTCGAAAAACGAACACTCGGCCGTGAGAGCAGACGATCGTGCCATCATGCAACCACCGAATTTTGATCAATTGTTCAATGGACATAAATGAACCCGTTTTTCATTCATTTTGTCACATATACCTAGTGCAAACAGTTCGGGCGAGAAACACATTAACCTTTCAATTTATCGTTCCTTCGGCAGAATTTTCCAAACTGTTCCTTCGATTTTTCAGCTCTGAAAAGTTAAAACTGATTTTCTACTTGTGCCCATTAACTGGACGAAAAACTAACAAACGGACCAAATGACAGATTTTCGAACGATTTTTCAGCTAGTGTATGGCCAGCATGCTGTGGCCCACTAATGGTGTGAAATTCAAACAAAAATTCTTAGATAAGGTTTTCGAAATAAAATTCTTTCGACATTCGACCCATGTATGATCATCCTTAGTGTGGTGGCCTGTACTATGATCATTGTAGACTGTGAGCTGAGACCCCCCAGCACTTCCAGCTAAACTTACAGTCCCCCCCCCCCCGCCGTGTCTCGCTTCCTTCTCCTATGGGAGTCTTCATTTAAATCCAAGCACAGCTATACTGTGCATGTGCCCCTCCCCTTCAGCACAGCTATACTGTACATGTGCCCATCCCCCCCAGCACAGCTATACTGTATATGTGCCCCCCCACCCCCCGTGTCCTGTGTGGATTATTTCTTCATTTTCTCATGAATTAGGATGTACAATGCATCCTTACTGATGAGAGAACACTGGGCGGGAACCTATGATCAGCTCCTCCCATTCTGTATACGCCCACTGGCTACACAGGGATAGTGTCCCTCCCTGGAAGTGATGTCACTGGCTTTCCGTCACCCCACCCACTTGCTTCTCGGACACAGCAGGAAGAAGAGGAACTGAAGTCATGTGACAGCACTGAAAACTACAGAATTCAGGTCTTGGAGTTTTTCAGTTTGACACATAAGGCTGAACTCCGCTAACATTAATGATTGCAGGGGAGAATTTAAGGTATTAGGCTGGATTTCCCCCTTTAAGGCTGCTAGATCACTATAATACAATGTTTTACAATGTATCATTTCGTTCTTTTAGATCACAGGGACGAACTTCAGTCTGTAAAAGGAGACCAGTTTAACATCTTAAAGACTAAGGGTCCATTCACACGGCCTGCATCTGCTGACTGAGCCCTTCTGCTCAGCGGGGCATCGATCTGCCGATCCAGGCTGAGCAGGCAGATGACAGCTCCGTCTCCGCTCTGTGTGCAGAGACGGAGCTGTCAGATCCTTGCTGTCCTCCATGGGGGAATCAGATGAGAATGGACCGCCTGTCTGTTCTCATCTGATCCGCTGGATGGATGAAAAATAGGGTTTCCATCCATCCGGATTTCACGGATAGGATCGGAAGCGGATAGCAGCGGGTTATTCCAAGCAAAAAGTTTGTGATTCTCATTTTATCCAGAAAAGTGCAGCTCTAGCTTCTACATGTAAAAAATATTTTGTTTGCCAAAAGAATTTATAATATATATATATATATATATATATACACACACACACACACACACACACATATACATACATATACACATATATACAATAATATACACATTTTTTTGAGCGGAGACCCTATAGGATAAAATGGTGTATGCTGCAATTTTTTATGCCATGAGGTATCCGAGCAGCGTTTTTTCAAACGCAATTTTTTGCGGGGGGAAAAAAAAATTCTACCACCCGCAGAAGTGATTGAGAGGCTAATTAGCCACTCAGATCACTTCTGCCTTCTGTAGATTTGCCGACTGAAAATAATGGTAAAGGGATGATGCCTATAGGTGCAGGCATCATCCCGGTATAACCACTGAAACTCAAGGATGTACGGGTACATCCCTAGGTGGGAAATGGTTAAATCAGATCTTTTTGATTTAAGTCAGATTTATTTTTATCAACGTTTTTTTAATAAAATGCTTTTGGAATAAAAATCTATCTAAATAGTTTTATATTTAAAATACATTGATCATTTAGTTTATCCAGCATGGAATGGAGCTTAGTTATGTAGCATGAGGCTGTAAATTCTGCAATATTATTTAAACTCATTCAATGAATCCAAGCTCTGCAAGTTGAGATAACATGCACTGCATTGATGCATTCACACAATTTCATACTAACTACCAACAAGAATGAGTCCTTACATTTAATGAGCACCTGTCATTTCAGATCCATCATGGCATCGCCTGTTGGCGGCAGCAGGTGAGTGAATGTCCGCTATGTCCCTCACCTTGTTGTGTCACTGCCACATCACCAGCCGTCCCATTAAAGTGAATGGGACTGTTGGTGAGTCAACAGTGGGTCAGAAATGACAGTTTCTCTTTTTAAAAATTATGATTTAAATTAAGCCTTTTTTCTACTGATTTAAATCAAATCCACCCTGGCTTTGGGCCATGCACCTGCACGGATATCAGATTGGGAGCAGCGTCTGTGTAACTGCTGCATCCCAACTGATATCAATGGGACTGCCTGCACAGGGACGCACAAACACCTGTGCAGTTATACGGTCCTGCAGGGTATGTTCTTTAGTATGCCCCATGTGAACAGGGCCTAAAACATCTTGCAACTGAAGAAATTTTACATGGAGCGGTAAAAAAAAAAAAAAAAAAAAAAATGCCACTGATATTAGAGCCTTATGGGCACTATGACAAGAGATGAGATAGGATCGCTAAATGTGCAGGGCGAACACTCACCTGCTTTGTATTTGTCACTGGCTCTTGCTGCCTAAAATGTTGCCCGAATGCCACACTCATCTAACAAGTGAGTGACAAACACAAGGAGTGGAGTGTTTCACCAGTCAACATGTCCTACATAGCCATTTATGCCACTGGCATGTTTGCACCAACAGCAGGATTGCAGGTGTAACATGGGCCTAAAATGTGGCAGTAAGAATTTATTTTCATAGAACACAGACTAAAGAGTTCACGCCGAAGATTATTATCAGAAGCAAACAGTTAAAAAAAGTGACACATGCCATGCACTCAACACACATTCTGTAATTCTGTATTACATACAAAATTGGACTTCAAATACTTGTGGAACATGCACTTACCATCGCCTTCAATACCATCTTCACTTTCCTATAAAAGAAAAGAAACCATAATAAAAAAAAAAAAAAAAAAAAAAATGCAATTCCATGCCCATACAAGTTTAGTGTATTTGCTGTTAAAACTCCTACGGTTTCCAATAACTACTTTACCACCAGATCATTTAAATTACAGTAGGTTTTATTCCTTTACATCCTGACAGGTGCCAAATTATTTCGCTTTAGTTTATAAATGTCTACATGTTTGTGTGTTTGGAACTAAACAGTGTAAACCTTTGTAAGTAGGGTGTAGGTTAAAGCTAAACAATACAGTTATACGTATGGATAATTTGGAGATTTGTATGTTAAATATACTAGCATGCAGCTAATTTGTAAACCTCTAAACATGCATAGATTTTCCACTTGGATGGGAACATGTTGGAAAAAGGTATTGGAATCACTGGGATGATATGTCTCTCAACATGACAAATTAAAGTGCAACTCGAGCCTTTTTAATATAGTGAGGATGGGTCACATCCTCTGTCACTCTCCCTTCATGCTCAGGTGCCAAAGAGGGGATTTTTTTAACAGGAATACAGATGACAAAAAAACTAATAGGCAACAGTGCTATAGCAAGACAGGAAGTCACCATGAATTTCCCCAACAGGGACACTGTAGAATTAGACTACAGTTCCAATTCAAATAGTATTTTACTTTTCACTTAAACATTTGTTTCATTTTTTTTTTTTTTTAAACCCCACATGGTATACTTAACTTACCTTAGCCCTGATCCTCTTTTCTGGGGTCTGCCCGCGATCTGCTACGCCCATATGTGAACGTAGCCTAGGACCAGGCCTATTTCTGACACTTGTTGTGGAAGTTAAAATCAGAAATTTTTGCTAAAAAAATTACTTAGAACCCCCTAACACATACACACAATATATATTATACACATACATATATACATACACACACATATACATATATACACACACACACACACACACACACATAAATACTGTATGTGTATATTTGTTTTTTAAGCCTCTAGACCCCTTTTTTGAGACCCTAGAGAATAAAATGGAGATCATTGCAGTACTTTGTCACACCATATTTGCACAGCGGTCTTACAAACGCAATTTGTTTTGAAAACAAATATCCTTTTTTTTTTTTTTTTTTTTTTTTTTTAATTAAAAAAACAAGAAAACAGTAAAGTAAGCCAAATTTTTTCTATAATGCGAAAGTTGTGACGCCAAGTAACTTGATACCCAACATGTTATGCTTTAAAATTGCGCACGCTCACAGAATGGCAACAAACTTCAGTACTTCCAAATCTCCATAGGCAATGCTTTAACAATATCTGCACTTTACCAGTTTAGAGTTACAGAGGAGTTCTAGTCCTAGAATTATTGCTCTGGTTTGAACAACCGCGGGGATCACCTCACGTGTGGTTTGAACATTGTTTACATATGTGGGCCCGACTTGCGTATAGGTTCGCTTCTGCACACGAGCTCAGAAGGAAGGGGCATTTTACATTTTTTTTTTACTTATTTTACTTTTTTTTGGTCACTTTTATTCCTATTACAAGGAATGTAAATATCCCTTGTAATGGAAATAAGCAGGACAGGTCCTCTTTAATGTGAGATCTGGGGTCAAAGACACCTCAGATCTCACATTTACATTTAAAAGCAATAAAAAAATAAAAAGTATTTAAAAAAAAAAAAAAATTAAAAAATGTGGCCCTTTAAGGCCGTTGGCCAGAAGTGACGTTTGACATCGCTCCGGTCCTCCAAGGGCATAGAGTCGAGTCGGGGGCCATGTTGCCCTCATTCGACTTCCTGCCGATCAGGAGAGCGAATTGGGATCGGTTTCCCTGCTACCGGCGGCTCCTGTCGAACATGGGGAAAACACACCTCTCCTGCTGCCCATAAAAGTGATCCAGTGATGAATCTGCCGCTGGAACCACTTATGTTAAAGCGGACCGCCCACCAAGTAAGAAAATACTGGGGTTATGGCAGCTATCTACTACCATAACCCTGGTATTTAACTTCAAAGTAGCGACATAAATACACAGTGGCTGATCTGGAAGTGGTTAAAGTTCAAGAATGCATGCATTATTACCAAGCTAGTGTTTATTGTCACATGCTTTTACTTCATTCCACAAACCGCCATAAAAAAACTTTTTTTTTTTTTTTAAATGAAGTAGTATTTATTGTACCTAGCACCTGTACAATCGCATACTTATTCCTAAAGTTTTAACACGTGAACAAGTCTCTCTGAAGAAATAGACTTTGTTGATCTTCTATGAAGAGCACAACAACCTGACTATATCAAAAGGTAAGTCAGAGGAAAACTACAAAACATTGCACTACAGGGCCCTGTACAGACTGTCAGTTTCTGATTGTAAACGGCAGTCTGATGAAATACATCAAATTCAGCAGCACTTACAAAGCATTTAAAAAGCTTAGGCTGAAACTACGCTGGCGATAAAACTTCCAATACAAAGAGATGGAAATGATAATCCACAGTAACCTCATTTGAAGCACATTAAAAGCGAAGTCCACCTCTCACAAAAACAATAAGTGCACATATAGTTGCAGCAAAAAAAATGTACAAGTATTTTGATTCCCCCCCCCCCCAAAGGAGCCTGAAAGGCATTGCACCTACATTACAAGGCTGGGCTTCTGCAGACTCTTCCTCCAGCTCCTTGCTTGTACTGAGGTATTAACCATCATTTAGAGAGCGAGCTGGGTGCCAATGGACTATGAGTGTGGTGATAACCTTGTGTTTTACTGAGAACTACAAAACGTCCTGCTGTGGCAGACAGGACTTGTAGTTCATTCATTAACAAGTTTCAAAAATAGACAGCTGCTGCAAGGAAGAACCACCCCGTCACCCTATCACAGGGGAGGGGCAGTTTGGGGTCGGTCATATTTTCATCAGGTTACATCTCAAACAGAACTGTAAGCTGTACTCGTGTTTAAGATGACAGCACCGCATACTGAGTGCCACAACACGCAACCATTCATTAGGGATGCACAGATACTGGTACCGAGCATTTTCACAAGTACTCGTAAAAATAAATTGAATGAGCGCAAATCGCACTACAAAGAATGGCGTGTGATTTTAACAGGAATGCTGTGCAATTCCTCTCCGAATCGCATGCGATTTCCCCCACTGCTCCGGTGTGTGTGTGTGTGTGTTTGTGTGTAGAATGGGAAGGGCCATATAGTGCGCAGTTTAATAAAAATGTTTTAACTCACAATAAGTACATATTTGGTCAAAGGCAAAATCTGCAGTGTCCCAGACCTGCCCATAATAGCAGCAAATCATGGCCGCTGGAGGCCCACGGTGCGGAAAATTGCATGCGATACTTTGCAGTAAGATTTGCGCCCATTTATTTTGTATTGACACAAATCGCACCGCAAAGTATCAGTATTGGAGAGTACTTGACTAAAAGTATCGATACTCTTAATCGCCAATAAAAACTGGTATTGGTGTAACCCTTCCATTCATGTTTTTGGGAGGCTATATGCTGCCTGGGGAAAAGGAAAGACGCCTGCATCTATGTTTAACAGACATGGCCAACACTTGTGTAAGGACCCTAAACGGTAACCAAATTTGGTCCACTGCACAATGCTGGCAATGGGTGTCAGATCTAGTTTTCTCACACTCTATACAGATATCTCGCTTATCTATGTCCAGCACACTGGTACTAAACAGGATTTACCGTTAAATCTATTTCTCTGATGTTCATTGGACGAACACAGCTCCTGATCTTCTTAAACATTCGGTTATACTGCCTCCTACAGAAGTAGGACACTAGGCAGAAAAAGAACTTGAATACGCCCATGGGTAGTCCCAGGGGGTTTACTCCCCCTCTCTGCTATAGGCTCTTCTGCACCACTGGTTTGGGCCCCCCCCCCTTATTCCCCTTTCCCCAGTTGGTTTGGGTGGTGGGGTCCCCGGCGGCACATCAACATGATGCCTCCACGCACTACGTCATTTACGTCAAGGCGCCGCAGTGATCTCTGGTTTCCATCTGACGCCATAACATGGGGCTGGGTGGACGACACGCTACCTGGTTTTCGGCACTAGTGCCGACCAGCCATGGGCGTCACTCCTCCCCACATTCCACACCATTGGTGCGCACATGGCGATGGCGGTGGGCCCGTCTCTTACCTCTGGGCTGGGGTGTAGGTGGCGCACCATGAGCACCCCATGTCTCTTGGTCTCTCACATTTAGTGGACACGTCAAATCTCTACTCACTCCAAGGATCCTGACATGCAAGATTCCGTGGGATCTTTTCTGTGTCTACTTTTATTTTGAGCACATTTATTTCTCTGACCACTTTGGTCAGTTCTTGCTTATTTTTCTGATGTCATTCTCTTTGTTACTATTCTCTCTATTAGTCACATCATTTCTTCTTTGGGTTTGATTTTACTATGTTTCTCTCACTTACAATGTCACCCTATAGGGATTGTCAAACCCATAATACATAGTTATTTAACCACTTGCCAACTAGCCAGTTATACGGCGGCAGGTGAATCGCTGTACCTGTATGACAGTCTGCGGGAGCGATCCTAGGGGTGCGCGTGCAGCCACTCGCCAGCGGAGAAGCCAATCCATGGGGCCGGCAGCCGTGATTGCCGCCGAGCACCCGCGATCGCTCCCCGTGAAGAGAGAGAACAGAGGTCTGCTGTTGTAAATAGAGCAGACCGTTGTTCTCTCTGGGATCAATGCAGAGTTCCCTGTGTTCCTCCCATTTAGGAACACAGGTCTCTAATGATTTTACAAGCCCACTCCCCCCCCCCCCCCTAGGCTCACACTTAACCCTTTGATCGCCCCTGGGTTAACACCTTCCCTGCCAGTGTCATTATTACAGTAACAGTGCATATTTTTAGCACTGTTTACTGTAGTAATGTCACTGGTCCCCCCAAAAGTGTCAAAAATGTCAGTTAGGGGTCCGATCTGTTTGCCGCAATGTTGCAGTCCCGCAAAAAAAAAAAAAAAAAAAAAAAAAAAAAAAAAAAAAAAAAAAAAAAATCGCTGATAGCCGCCATTACTAGTAAAAAAAACGACATAAATTGTTCCCCTAGTTTGTAGATGCGATAACTTTTGTGCAAACCAAACAAAATACGCTTGTTGGGATTTTTTTTTTACCAAAAATATGTAGCAGAATACAAATTGGCCTAAAATTATGAAAAAAATTTGATTTTTTTTGGGAATGTTATATAGTCGAATGTGAAAAATAGTTATTTTTTCAGAATTGCTATTTGGGTTTTTAGCGCAAAAATAAAAATTGTACAGGTGATCAAATGCCACCAAAAGAAAGCTCTATTTGTGGGAAAAAGACATCAATTTTATTTAGGTACAGCGTCGCCCAACCGCGCTATTGTTCGTTAAAGTAACGCAGTGCTGAAGCCCAAAATATGGCCTGATCTTTCACAGATCACTGCTGGCTATTAGGCCATTACTCTTGCACAGAATTTTTTTTGGACTCATTTGGACATAGATGCCTGATCCGCCCCTCCTCCCTTCTTTGTAAGGTTTTTTGGAGTCCCTCCGCTTCAGCCCCTGGGGTAGATGTTCCCTGGCGACCCCCACCCGCAGGGCTGCCAAATCAACCCCCCCCCCCCCCCACTTCAATTGAACTGACATGCAAGTATTAGGGCTTCAGCCCTTTTCGGCCGAAGCTTGTCTCGGCCGAAGCTTGAGAGAAGGGAAGGCGTAAATCAAGACGATATTGGCCCCATGGGGCCACCAGCACATCTGTGGCATCAGCTAGCGAATCCCGTGACCGTGCCACAAACCTGTGCACCTTTCTGTGGAGCCGAGACGCCAACAGATCCATCTCAGGGGTGCCCCACCGGAGACACAGATGATGAAACACCTCCGGATGAAGGGACCACTCTAGGGCTGCAACTAACGATTAATTTGTCTGTCGACTAATCTATCGATTATTTTTACGATTAGTCGACTAATCTAACGATTATTTTTATTTTATTTTTTTTTGCTTAATTTAGTGTTTTTTTGATTAGCTAATTAATCCTGTAATTAATACAGACCCCTCAGTAAGCCCCCCTCCCACTACAGACCCCTCAGTAAGCCCCCCTCCCAGTACAGACCACCACAGTAAGCCCTCCCACCTAGTACAGACCACTTAGTATGCCCCCCCTCCCAGTACAGACCCCCCAGTAAGCCCTCCCACCCAGTACAGACCCCTTAGTAAGCCCCCCTCCCAGTTCAGACCCCTCCTCCCACCTAGTAGCCCTCCCAGTACACTAGTACAGACCCCTCAGTAAGCCCTCCAACCTAGTACAGACCCCTTAGTAAGCCCCCCCTTCCAGTACAGACCCCTCAGTAAGCCCTCCCAACTAGTACAGGGCTTACTGAGGGGTCTGCACTGGGAGGGGGGGGCTTACTAAGTGGTCTGTACTGGGTGGGAGGGCTTACTGGGGGGTCTGTACTGGGAGGGGGGCTTACTAAGTGGTCTGTACTGTACAGACCACTTAGTAAGCCCCCCCTCCCAGTACAGACCCCCCAGTAAGCCCTCCCACCTAGTACAGGCCATTACAAGCCGGTGTAGCGCCGCAGCTGGGTGATCGGGGAGGATGGCGAATGTGTTGCGGCAGAAGCTGTGGCAGTACAGGGAGTACAGGGGTGCTGGAGACGGTCAGCGCTCACCTCTCGCCTCCGACGGAGCCCGGCCGGGGGCGTGTGACGTCACGCGTTGACGCTTTTTCCGCACGTCGGCGATTTTTTGTAGTCGACGTAGTCGACTACGTCGACGCGTCGTGGCAGCCCTAGACCACTCCCCTTGGTCCAACGCCTGCCGGCTGAGATAATCCGCCTGCCAATTTACCACCCCTGGAATGTGTACGGCGGAGAGGGCTGGAACGAAACGTTCTGCCCAAAGAATGCCGGCTACCTCCTGAGCTGGCAATACACTTCTTGTTCCACCCTGGTGATTGACATAAACCACGGCCATGGATTGTGCGATTGGATTCACACCGGACACCCCTGTAGGCGATACACCCAGTAATCTGGCACGCCCTGATCGCCCGGAGTTCCAGGACATTGATCGGGAGTCTGGACTCTTCCAGTGTGCAAGCTCCCTGAGCAGAGTTCCGACCCAGGACACCTCCCCACCCAGACAGACTGGCATCCGTGGTGACCACTGTCCAAATCAGGGGGAGAAAAGATTTGCCCTGGCGAAGAGCTGGAGAGCAAAGTCACCAAATCAGAGAATCTTTTGCTTTTCTGGATTTGATTGCTTTTCTGGATTTTGATTTGATTGTCCAGAGACTTCAGACACTTGTCCCATTTGGCCATGATCTAGCTTTGCAGGGAGCTTGTATGGAACTGTGCAAACCCAACCACCTTGAACCCAGACCCAGAACCCTCAGTCTGGAGGGACGACCACCTGCTGGACAGCAAGAGATGAATTACTGCATGCAACTTCTGGAGTTTGCCCAGAGAAAGGAACACTCTGGCTTGAGCTGAGTGCAGAGTCAGACCCAAATAGTCCAGTTTTGTGGAAGGAACCAGAGCAGACTTCTGGAAATTCAGAAGCCAGCCGAACTCCCTCAGAGTCCATATAGTAATGTCCCCGTTGTCCATCAGAGCAGTAGGAGACTCTGCTCACAAGAGAAGGTCTTCCAGGTAGCCCAGTACTGCGTTCCCTCACTGGCGCCAGCACCAGAGCCAAAACCTTTGTGAAGACCCAAGGAGCAGAGGCAAGACCAAAGGGTAACGCCACAAATTGATAATGCTCCTCTCCCATGGCAAAGCAGAAGAAGCGTTGGTGACATACACATGTTGGAATTTGTAAGTAAGTGTCCTTGATGTTGATAGAGGCAAGGAAATCCCCCTAAGGCAAGGATGCCACCACCGTGCGAATAAACTCCATTCTGAACTTCTGTACCCACACAAAGCAGTTCAGGGCCTTGAGATCCAGAATTGGACGTACCTTGCCTTCTTTCTTCGGGACCGTGAACAAGTTTGAATAAAACCCCTGAAAACGTTCCGGAGTTGGAACCAAAACAATTATCCCTTGAAGCAACAGGTCTCGCAAGCGGTACGGGGACAGGCACATTGGAAGGAAAGAACCTCTCCGGAGGGTAAGTATGAAACTCGATCTTGTTGCCGGACCATATCACTCCGTGTACCCACTTGTCTTGCACCAAGGAGGTCCACGAGTCTGGAAACCAGCGAAGACGTCCCCCCACCCCAGGCACAGGTGAGGGCACACCTTCATGCAGAAGGAGCTTTGTCTGCAGGTCTGGAGAAGCCTGCTTTGGATTTGCCAGACCAAGGTTGCTTGGATCCTCCCGAAGAGGCCTTGAAAGGCTTTGAACCCTTGTCAGCTGATCCTAAGGGACGGAAAAAAATCCTGTGATCCGAGAAGGATGGCTCACGTCTGAGACGAGGTTCCTTACCCTTACTAGCCTGCGGAAGAAAGGTGTTCTTTCCCCCTCTCCCTGTGAGACTCTTAATGATGTCATCCAGGGTAGCTCCAAACAGACGATCTCCTTGAAACGGAAGATCCGTTAAGGCTTTTTTACAGGTCTGGTCCCCAAACCAACATTAGAGCCACAAAACACGCCAAAGAACCACTGCCGAAACAGTCTAGAAAGCAGGGGAGCTGCATCCAAAGAGGCATCATAGATAAACTGCAGCCCCTGGACCAACTGGTCCGCCAGCCCTGCAAAAGCAGGGGGAAGCGATGTAAAAGCTCAGCCCATTCGGTCAGAGTTTATGACACCAGGGCAATGAAGACGACCGGTCTGAGTGCCAAGCCAGCCACATTGAACATACTGCGGGCCACAGCATCCGCCTTTCTGTCAGCCAGATCCTTAAAAGCCGTTGATTCTTCTACCGGAATACTGGTTGCCTTATTCAACCTGAAAACCGTCCATTTCTTAAGGCGGGACTCTTCAAAGGGGTACCTCATTGCGAAACGCTTAGGGACCACAAAGGGACATTTTGAACGTTCCCACTCTTTTGCGACAAATCTGTCGAAATAAGAAGGAAATAACACCTATGCCACTCTAGACGGCTTGCGAGTGCCAAAGAGAACGGGTGCCTACGCCGCAGCTTCTGCTGCGTTCTCCATTTTTAAAATCTCATGCACAGACACAATCAGTGCATCCACCACCGCCTTTTCGTGCGTGGCTACAGGAGTAGAGGAATCATCCTCACTATCTGAGAACTCAGGGTACAGGACCTTAGACCCCTCAGGGTGGGCCCCGTCTGTGGCAGCCAGATAAGATTCAAATTCAGGGGAGACAGATGAAGCAGGAGAAGGAGGGGGCACTTTTTACTACCCTGCCGCCCAAAAGCAACCTCCACCCGGGACTGCTGACAGCACAACAATGGATGGTTGGGACCCGGAGGGCCCCGCAGGCTCTGAGAGGGGGTCAGGTGGGGAAATATGTTACAAGGACTCCATGAGTAATAAGGGTACCCCACAAAAGTGCAAAAAGACACTGCCAAGGGACACCCCCACCAGGCTGGTAACACCACCCCGGTGGTGAGACACCGAGCACCCACCAATCCTGCAGCAGAGAGAGGGAGAGGACCACACCAGGCTGTTGGCCAGGAGGAACGCTGCAACGCAGGCCGAGACCCAGTCGTATGCGACCTCGCAAGGCTTTTAACTTGCAGACCAGCCTCTGTCCGGTGGGGCTATGTCGCGGCAGACCTAGCGCGGGGTTGAGGTCTGTGAGCGCACGCTGGCCAGACTGGGGTGACCACTGGATCTAGATCAGTGATGGCGAACCTTGGCACCCCAGATGTTATGGAACTACATTTCCTTTGATGCTCAACTACACTACAGATATGTATATCATAGGAAATGAAGTTCAAAAACATCTGGAGTGCCAAGGTTCGCCATCACTGATCTAGATTATCCAGCCCATCGCCCAGTCCGGCAGTTGATTGTAGATCTCGTTGGAAAACACCAGGAGAAAAAAAATCTATTTAAAAAAAAAAAAAAAATTGCCAGGACCAGAGATCCCAGCAAGGAACTAGGTCCTAACTAGGCAGAAAAAAAAATTAAGTACCTATAGCAGAGAGAAGGAGTATATCTTCTGGGACTGTCCATAGGTGTAGTCAAGTTCTTTTTCGGCCTAGGGTCCTACTCCTGTAGGGGGCAGTATAACTCAATGGTTAAAAGATTGGGAGCCGTGTCCAGCAACAAACCAAGAGAAACATTTTTCCAATATTGCCTGTTAGAGGCAATACCTTATATGTGCCAGAAGTAGACATATGCCGGTTTTCGGTAATTCGATATATCGCGGTATTGCATAGCCACTGTATTGTTATTGTGGCATTTTTAAAATACCGAGTTTCTCTGTCAAGTCTGCCTGACTTGTGAATTGATACATTTCAGTGAGCTGGATGACTCATTCACTCACTCAGCTAACACCTTTCAGCATTAAGTCTCCTAACTATAAACAAAAATGATTACATTTGTATCTTTTCCTTCCCTCTGCCAGGGAGAAAGGAAGTTTAACCTCTTAAAGACTGGACCTTTTTATGACACTTGTTGCTTGCAAGTTAAAATCAGTTTTTTTTTGCTAGAAAAGTACTCAGAACCCCCAAACATTTTATATATTTTTTTAGCAGAGACCCTACAGAAAAAAATGGCGATTGTTGTAATATTTTATGTCACACTGTATTTGCGCAGCAGTCTTTCAAACGCAATTAATAGACTTTAATGAATAAAAAAAAAAAAAAAAAACGTAACAGTAAAGTTATCCCAATTTTTTTTTTTTTGTTACACAGAGAATCGTGATCTTTATTCCAAGCTAAAAAATCGTGATTCTCATTTTGGCCAGAATCGTGCAGCTCTAATATATATATATACACACTAATAAATAGATAAAAACACCGGTCCTCCTGCAGGTTTAACCAATTAATGACTTTACTATTGCTTTAGGCCTGGTTCACATGTATGCGGGTTGGTGGTTCACATGTATGCGGGTTGGGGGCCCACATTTGCACAGGCATAGCAGCCCATTGATGTGAATGGGCTTGAGCTGCTATGCCTGCGTTTTCAGCTGAAAAAAGGTGCATGCAGAATTTAAAAAAATGCAGTGGCCATGAAATCCATCCTTCTTTTGCACCATGCGACTTACCTGCCATTGCTGCACACGCAAACTGTTTTTAAATGCCGTGCCCACGTATACAAAAAATGCAGAAAGCTTGCCAGAGCAGGAACTGCAGGTTAGTCGCATGGTGCAAAAGCAGGATGGATTTCAAGGCCACTGAATTTTAAAAAAAATGCTGCATGCACCTTTTTTCTGCGGAAAATGAGGGCATAGCAGCCCGTTCAAATCAATGGGCTGTTATGCCTGTGCAAATGTGAACCGCCAACCCGCATACATGTGAACCGCCAACCCGCATACATGTGAACCGCCAACCCGCATACATGTGAACCAGGCCTAAAGCAATAGTAAAGTAATTTATAAACAACACCTCCTTCAGGTTTAACCACTTCTTGACCACAAGGATTTGCCCTCTTAATGACCAGGCCATCGGATCGGAGCCGAGCGCCAGGACCAGTTATCACCAGTTAGGCCAGACAATGCTTGATGACCTATTTTAGGCCTGGTTCACAGAGTCTGTACTGACTGACTATATAATAATGTGCATAAGTGAACCAAAGCCCCTAAATTCAGCAATGAAATTGAAGTGAGGTGGAAATTTAATAATTTAAATTTAATAATAGAATACCGTGATAATACCGTATACCGTGGCAAAACCTTAATCAATTAATCGCAGCATGAAAATCTGATACCGTCACAAGCCTAGCCAGAAGCACATAAAGCTACACATTATACCCATATCTCACTCCCCTTCTATAAGTGAAGAACATGAATTATTGATAATGAAGATGTCAGGGTTCTCCCATACTCCAGACAATAGATCTCTGCAATCAAACACACCATCGCATCCCATATGTGCATTGTTGGGTGCAGCAAGTGCATGCCTATAGAGGAATCTCACTTCCCGTTTAGTGGGCCTGTACATTCTGTGTGCTTTTATTAGGCAGCCTGTGCAAACACCACAGAGTAACTACCCCCTCTCCTTTATGCCTCTGCACAAAAGGCTTCTACAAGTACACTGTATCCCATGTGTGCTTCCATCGGATTATCTGTCCACTTATTGAAGAGGCATGTCACTCAGTGTGTAAACCTGCTCAACACTGCAGGAGAAATTATCTGAGATGCAAGAACAAACGTTATGCTTCGCAGAATAAGTTATCCTGAGTAAGTTCACCTTTAAAGCTGAACTCTGTGACAACCGTGTATTCTTGGTGTGCTTTATGTATTTTTTCCAGATCTGTGCATTAATCCTGTGTGATACTTTATCACAGGAAGCTTCTACACAGAGGTAAAGACCAGTCACTGCTGCTCCCCTTCTTTGTGCAGGGTGACTGGTCTCGTCTCCTCCACCTCCTGTCAGTGGCCTATAGTGGGTGGAGCCTGTTAGGTCAATAATGTCACGAGCATCCCCAGCCAGGGCATTCTCCGCCCCCACAGCTGTATGTACATGAAGGGATGGAGATGCTCATGACGTCAGCAACCCAATATGGTCACATTACATCAATATCATTGACCAAATAGGACCATGTGGTCATATAAATTTAATGTCACCAGCATCCCCACCTCTTTATGTACATGCAGCTGTGGGGGAGGGGGAAGCTTGTGACATCATTGACCTAATATGGCCATGTGGTCTTATTTCATCGATAACATTATTGTAATGTGGCCATATTAGGTCAATGATGTCACAAGCATCCCCCCTCCACCACAGCTGTATGTGCACAAAGAGATGGAGATGCTCATGATATCAGCAACCTAATAAGGCCACACAACCTCAATGACATTGACCAAATAGGACCACATGGCCATATGAGGTTAATGATGTCCATAGCATCCCCACCCCTTTGTGCATGTGCAGCTTTGGGGACGGGGAACGCTAGTGACATCATTGACCGAATACAGCCTCATGGTCTTATTTGGTCAATGACATTGATATAATGTGGCCACGAGCACATCCACTTCCCTTTGTGTACATACAGCTGTGGGGATGGGGAACGTCCTGGCGGGGGATGCTTGTGACATCATTTACCTTTTTGGTCTTATTTGGTTAATAACATTGATGTAATGTAGGTAAATGATGTCACCAGCATCACCAGCTCTGTGTGTACATACAGCTATAGGGGTGTGGTATGTCCTGGCAGGTGATGCTTGTGACATCATTAACCTTATTGGTCTTATTTGGTCGATAAGGAGGCAGCCGCTCCTTGACGAATCGCCGTACATGTACGGCGCTTGGTCTTGGGAGTCTAGGGGGCGAGCGCACGCCGCTGGTGGTGCGCCCCCGCTCGTCAGCGGGGAAGCCAATGCGTGTGTCAGACTGCTCCGATTGCCGCCTGACACCCGCGATCATTCCCCGCTGATCATTCCCCCACAGCCAACCATACTTCTCCCTAGGATAATCATAGAGCCCGTGTGATCCTGCTATATAGGATCACATGTCTCTATGCTCATCTCATAAGCCACGCCCCCCCAGTTAGAATCACTCCCCTAGGGTCACATTTAACCCCTTGATCACTTACTGTGTTAACCCCTTCCCTGCCAGTGTCATTATTACAGTAACAGTGCATATTTTTCTTCTGACATTGATGTCATGTGACCATATTAGGTAAATGATGTCACCAGCATCCCCACCTCTGTGTGTACATACAGCTATAGGGGTGTGGTATGTCCTGGCAGGTGATGCTTGTGACATCATTAACCTTATTGGTCTTATTTGGTCGATGACATTGATGTAATGTGACCATATTAGGTAAATGATGTCACCAGCATCCCCACCTCTTTGTGTATGTACAGCTGTGGGGGGGGGGGTGCCCTGGCAGGTGATGCTTGTGACATCATTTACCTTTTTGGTCTTATTTGGTTGATGACATTGATGTCATGTGACCATATTAGGTAAATGATGTCACCAGCATTCCCACCCCTTTGTGTATGTGCAGCTGTGGGGGCAGAGAATGCTGGTGACATCATTGACCTAATACAGTCACATGCTCATATTTGGCCAATGACATTGATGCAATGTGGCCATATTAGGTAAATGATGTCACAAGCACAGCCCCTTTGTGTACATACAGCCATGGGAAGTAGGGAAAGCCCTGGCTGCATGTGACTGAGCGGGAGTGACCCCTACTTTCCGGGTTCAAACTGAATCCATCCCTAGTTACACACTATAAGAAAATAGGGCGAACAATCATCCGGTTTTCCTCATTGTTTCACAGCAAATCGGAACCAATGAAAGAAAATTTGTACAAAAATTCTTGTATGACAAAGGCTTTTTTTTGTTCCCTTTTCTGATTTTTCTCAAATGAAAAGCCTACGGAAACGGTAGACATTAAGTGAATATCGTTCGTTCTGTTCCCGAACGAGAATAATTGTGGCGCTTGTCCCTTCGGAAACTTTCATTCAGGTCGGGATGAGCTGTAGAAAGTTCTTTGGAGGAAAATTCTTGCCAGATTTTGTTATAGAGTGTACAAACCTTTAGACTCCACTCACACCTGCGTGTTTTGTAAACGCATGCAAAACTGCACACATCTGCACGCATTTTATAGAACGTGCTAAAACCTCATCACATTTGCTGCGCCATTCCTTGTTAATGGCCTCCATCGCATGCTGACATGCGTTTTTCTGCATATGTGCATACACTATAAAATGATGAAAGTAATAAAAAAAAAAAAACACGCAAAACAGAATGCGGCAAAAAGCTTGATGAGCTACGTTGCCTTGTGTAGGGTATCCCCATTGAAATGAATGGGCTGCCCTATGCGTGTTTTGCGTGGAAAACGCTAGGTGTGAATAGGGCTTAAAGGCAACCAATCCGAAACCAGTACAGTTGCTATGGTTACTGCACCAAGTGACTAGGCCCAGCTGTCTGCATATCCTCTCACTAACCAGAACAGTGCAGTATCCCTAGTAACCAATCAGAGGCTGCCTTACACTGGTGTGATGTCAGTAAGCCGAGTTCTGATAGGCTGCTAGGGGTGGCTCCACGTCTTCTCTGAAGAAGGTAGGTAGGGGTGCGGGTCAGTAAGTGTTCGGCCTGCGCCCCTCATCCATCCCTGAACCCTGCCGGCCCGTGCACACTTACACACTCAGACTTATCTCCCTCTCTGACGGTCACCGCGACCTCCCGGGTTTCAGTTCTCCCCGGTAGGATCGGTTTTTCCTCAGAGCCCGCGCTCTCGCTGCCGGACTCTTCTTCCTCCTCCTCGCTATCCTGGGACGCGCGTCTCCTCCGCCGTCTCCTGTCCGCCATGTCGGTGAGGAGAGAATCCGCGGGGCTGCACTGGAAACTACACTTCCCGGCGTGCAGCGCGGCACACGGAGCCCTCCGTAGAGATAACTGGGGGAGCGGACTACACTTCCCAGAGTACCGTGCGCGGGACCAATCCGTGAGCAAGCTTGGCCTCGCTTCTGGCGTGCTGTGCGGCGAGGAGGTGATACAGCGGGCTGGGCATGCGCTGTGTGGGTGTGCCTTTCCTCATGTGTGGCACTGGAGCGCCTCAGTGAGGGCCCGCCCAATTCTTACAGTAATGGGCGCCATCTTGTGGCTTGTTCCCAGTATGACATACTCATTACCATTGCCTTACACAAAACTTTCCGAAGACTAAAAGTAGAAACAAAAGGCATTATTTTTTTTTATTTGTATAGTAAGGGAGGGTTTTAAGTACTTGCCCTCTGGAAGATTTACCTCTGTTCATGACCAGGCCATTTTTTTTGCGATACGGCACTGCCATTAATTTAACTGACAATTGCAGGGTCATGCGACGCTGTACCCAAATAAATGTGTGTCCTTTCTTCCCACAAATAGAGCTTTCTGGTGGTGGTATTTGATTACATCTCTGGTTTTTATTATTTTTTGCTATAAACAAAAAAACACCAACAATTCTGAAACAAAACAAAGATTTTTTTACTTTCTGTTCTGGGAGGATGTCATATGACGTCTACTTAGAATGTGCCTCTCGCTTGGCCAATCACAGCAGATCACATGACAGCTGTATTGCACGAATAGCTTCCGTTCCTGCCATCCATTGTGTACAGTTGTGTTGCTAGCTGTGATTGGTCACAGTAATCACATAGTACAGACAGAGCCAATCGAATCCCATCCGTACCATGTGATTAGCTTTGGCCAATTACAGCTAATCACAACAAAAGACATTGAATGAACCAGTTTCATTCAGTAAAAATAGCTGCTTATACCAATGTCATTCACTGGTATAAGTGATCATAATGTGTAAAAAAAAAAAGAAAAAACATGATCACTTCCCCAGAGTAGTACACTGTTTTACTCTGGTCACAGTGTGTTAGAAAAAAAAGAAAATCGTAAAAAAAGAAAATAAGTAACAAAAAAAAAAGAATTGAAAAAAAAAAAAGTGATTTCTTTTTGTTTTTCATACTGTCCCCAGTCAGTGTTCTTGATCACCACCACGCCAGTTATATGATAACACTGTACTGCACTGGTGAAAGTATGTAAAAACAAAAAAAAAAATTGTGAATTTTTTTATTTCTTAATTGTCCAAATAATTGTGAAAAAAAAATTACAACTTCGAAAAACTTACCAAAAAAGGGGTAATTTGGGGGGTATTTGTACTGTTCTGGCCTTTTAGGGCCTCAAGAATTGACATCAGGATTGTTTTTTTGTTTTTCAAAAGTTTGTCTTTTTTCATTTTTTTTAGAAAAAATAAAAAACCCAGTGGTGATTGACTCCTTTACCACTGCCCGCCGCAGATGCACTGCGGCGGGCAGCTGCTCCTGGACGAATCGCCGTACATGTACGGCGCTTGGTCTTGGGAGTCTAGGGGGCGAGCGCACGCCGCTGGTGGTGCGCTCCCGCCCCCGCTCGTCAGCGGGGAAGCCAATGCGTGTGTCAGACGGCTCCGATTGCCGCCTGACACCCGCGATCATTCCCCGCTGAGAGAGAAGGACGGTCAGCTGTTGTAAACACAGCCGACCGTCCTTCTCCCTAGGATAATCACAGAGCCCATGTGATCCTGCTATATAGGATCACATGTCTCTATGCTCATCTCATAAGCCACGCCCCCCCACAGTTAGAATCACTCCCCTAGGGTCACATTTAACCCCTTGATCACTTACTGTGTTAACCCCTTCCCTGCCAGTGTCATTATTACAGTAACAGTGCATATTTTTAGCACTGATTACTGTAGTAATGTCACTGGTACCTACAAAAAGTGTCAAAAATGTCAGTTAGGGGTCCGATCTGTCCACCACAATGTCGCAGTCCCGCAAAAAATCGCAGATCGCCGCCATTACTAGCAAAAAAAAAAACAATAAAAATTACATAAATCTTTCCCATAGTTAGTAGACGCAATAACTTTTGCGCAAACCAATCAAAATACGCTTATTGCGATTTTTTTTACCAAAAATATGTAGCAGAAAAAAATTGGCCTAAAATGATAAAAAATTTTGATTTTTGAATTTTTTTTTTGGAATGTTATATAGCAGAATGTGAAAAATATTGTTTTTTTTTTTTTTTCAAAATTGTCGCACTTTTTTTGTTTATAGCGCAAAAAATAAAAATCACACAGGTGATCAAATACCACCAAAAAGGGCAAAAAAATGTAATTTGGGTAAAGTGTCACACGACCGTGCAATTGTCCCTTAAAATAATGCAGTGCCGAATCGCAAAATAGGGCCTGGTCAGGAAGAGGGTAAAATCTTCCGGGGCTGAAGTGGTTAAATATGAAAATAAATCTCTACTTGTGTGGAAAAAAAAACAATAAAAATGTCATATGGGTACAGTTGCAGCGTTGCAACTGTCATTCAAAGTTTTATGGCTGTGAACGCTGAAAATCGGCCCCGACAGGAAGGGGGTAAAAGTGCCAAGTACTGAATGTAAAGAATGCACAAAACTCAATGCCCAAAGTACATGAGCTACTTTGGTATGCTTGTCAGAAGTAGGACAGCCTACTGAAATCATATGCGTGTAGCATGAAAGCACATACAAAAACGCATGCAAGAACACGCCTTCACAAAAAGCTAGGTGCGAACCTACACTTTTTTCTTCCTTCCTGCTTGGGTCCTTCTTCAGGTGTCAGTGCCTGCATGATGGGGACACTTCCTATTGGATGTTGAGCAGCGCGTTTCTTTCAGGATCCAGATGAGGACAACGTCATTTAGAACTTACAGCATTTGTAAAAGCTAATTTTTTTTTTTAATAATAAACATGTTATACTTACCTGCTCTGTGCAATGGTATTGCACAGAGCGGCCCAGAACCTCCTCTTCAGGGTTGACCTGCCGGCACTTTTGGCTCCTGATCTTTTAGTGCACCACCATAGGAACCGCTTCCTTTTGGGGGCGCAACTGCAGTTTTGCTCCCGAGCCAGGCAGTGTGCATCTATAGACACACAACACTGCTTCATTCTCCCCCTCCCTGCTCACAGGATTTGATTGACAGCAGTAGGAGCCAATGGCCTTTCCCCCCACTCATTATCTGTTATGGGACTGGTCCTCTCACCACCCCGGCGTCATGCTTCTGCCTCTAAAGCGATGTGAGCTTTAGAGAATAGAGGACCAAGAAGAGAAGACTGAAGACCCAAATGTCACGTGACTGTAGCTTTTTTTTTGCCAGTGATCAGTCAGGAAGGAGTGGAAGGAGGAGTTTTTGTTTTGCCCAGAGTTGGGCTTTACCTACTTTGCATCCACAGCAATTTTGTAGTATGTCGCACCCATGTCAAATGCTAAATTTTTTTGCTAGAAAATTACTTAAACCCCCCAAAATTTTATATATTTTTTTTAAATCAGAGGCCATGTAGAATAAAATAGTGGCGCTTGCAATTTTTTTTTATCTTGCACACTATTTGCACAACTGTTTATCAAATCTATATCTACTGGGGAAAATAAACTAAAATGATGTCTAGCTCACGTGGACACAATATTATACCCAATATTTTTTGGTAATATATGAAAGATGGGGGTTGTATTGAGTAAATAGATACCAAACATGTCAAAAGACTACGGTACCCAAAAATGTCCACAGGTGAGGCCTTAAAAGCTTTTACAGCTCATAAAATTTAGATTTAACCACTTAACAGCCTCCCCATAGCAGATTTACTGCTACAGGGTGGCTGTTCTGCCCTTCCGTCTAAGGGGACGTTGGCGCTCGCCTCCGGTGCACCGCTTCTGCTGTGATTAGTTACAGCAGAAGCCAATCAGCAGGTGTCAGTCAATAGATGTCCACTGGCACCCGCTAATCGTCGGGAAGACACAGGAAGGAGTTTTACAAGAGGAAAAAAAACGCAGCGCCTCTAAGTGCAGTGTGTTTTTTCTCCTCTTGTATTCCTGCAGAGATCTCTTCTAGCTCTTTTACCTTGGCTGCCTCCACTGCTGCTAATATATGGAACACAGGCTAGCAACCTATTTAAGAGACTAATTAAGAGTTTAGAGGCATTACTTTGAGACTTGCACCCAGAGGCTCCATCCAGAGCCGGAACCACACCTATACTACAAAACCTGGTAATATACCAATAAGGCCAGTTGCACCTTACTTCAGAATCTGTTACCATTGTGTGCCAAGCCTCCTACCCTACAGGAAGGAGTTTTGCCTATGTAAACAAGGCAGAGCTCTGTTCTGACAGCAGGGATGTGATGGATTTTCTTTCCCTGAAAAGCAGGGAAAAAATCTATCACTTCCCTTAGTAAAAGCACCACACAAAATACACAAAAACTTTGGCTAGGCAAGGAGCAAGACTGGCTAGGGGGTGTACCTGAGTGCATGTCATTCTTGCCTAGGCAAGAATTGAGGAAGTGGGATCACTGGTACCTTTCAAAAAAGGTATGCGCTCCCTGTAAAAAAAAAAAAAAGCAAAAAAATAAAATTAAAAAAAAGCAGCGGTGGTAGGGAAGGTGGTGGGGATTTAAGGTAAAGACATTTGGATAGAATTTTTTTTTGATCTAGTGATCAGTAGAAGCTGGGCAGGGGGGTGAAAATTATCCTGGGGTTGGGCTTTAACCGCTTGCCGACTGCCCCATAGCACATTTACTGCTACAGGGTGGCCACACTGCGCAGGCTCACGTATATACACATGATCCTGCACCTCCGGGTATCGGGCACCCGCTGATCGTTCTGTACACAGGCAGAGCTGTGATCTGCTTGTGTAAACAAGGAAGATTGGCATTCCCTTAGTAAAGAAGGCATGAATCCTGTGCCTCTGCAGAGCAGAAACACCGATTCATATCTTCCACTAGTAAAAGCACCTCCCCCACTACACTAAAACACCAGCTAGGCACACATTTAACCTTTTGATTGCCCGTGATGTTTAACCCCTTCCCAGCCAGTGTCATTAGTACAGTTACAATGCATATTTTTAGCACTTATTACTGTATTAGTGTCACTGGTTCCCACAAAGTGTTAGTTAGTGTCAGATCGTCCTCTGCAATATAGCAGTTCCGCTATAAGTCACTGATTGCCGCCATTACTAGTAAGAAAAAAAAAAAAGAGATAAATTAATAAAAATATCCCATAGTTTGTAGATGCTATAACTTTTGCGCAAACCAATCAATATACACTTATTGGGATTTTTTTTACTAAAGCTAAGTAGCAGAATACATATTGGCCTAAATGTATGAAGAAATTAGATTTTTTAATTTTTTTTTATTGGATATGTTCTATAGCAGAAAGTAAAAAATATAGATTTTTTTTTCACAATTGTCGTCTTTTTTTTTTTTTTTTTTATAGTGCAAAAAATAAAAACCATAGTGGTGATCAAAAACCACCATAAGAAAGCTCTATTTGTGGAGAAAAAATTACATACATTTTATTTGGGTACATCATCGCTAAAGAAAATACAAAATTTTGGGTTGTCCCCGGAAAAGTAATAGAGGGGAAATCTTCCAATGGAGACACTAGTTCTGGTGACCTGGGGGTCCCCAAGGAATTCCCTTAATTTGCAGGGATTTCCTCTTATTTCCTGTTTGACTATGGGACAGGAAGTGAAGGGAGATTTCCGCAACGGGACACAGATGGCGAAAAAAAATCTAAAAGGTGTTATACCTTTCCCTCTATCCAAAATGGGAAAAAAAAGTTTTGCCTATAGTTCTACTTTATTGCTATCACAAAGGGGGCCCTATGTAACAGCATTGGCAGGTGACAAAATCTCTTTATGGACACATCAGAGGTCTAATAAACTCCAATACCTCCTCTCCATAGGCGTGTGCAGAGGATATGCCAGCTGTGCCTGGGCACACCCTAATCACTATGTGCGGTGCCAATTGCCCCTACTGCTCAGGCTTCACCTCCCCCCTTGTTGGCTCTGCCGCCCCGCAGTGCTGCTGGCTTCCCTCCTCTACTCTCCCCAGAGCTGCGGGGGATATTTCAGGATGGAGAGCAGGGGGAAGGGCTAGTAAATATGTAATTTACCAGCCCCTTTCTTTTCTAAATGAACACAGTGTACACACCCGCTCATTCATAGCCGAAGCATAGTAAACTGTGTTTACTATGCTTCAGTTTGTGAATGAACAGGAAGCCACTCAGCACAGAGCACTTCCTATCCATTCACTGCCCCCCTGCAGCTGACTTTGCAGAGAAAGGCATGTGCGTTTGAGCTTTGGGGGTGCACACCCCAATATAATAGGCTGCGTACACCTATGCTCCTTTCCCTCCATTTCAGCCAATCAAGCACAGGAATGCTGTTAAAAAACAATTTTCTAGAGCATATTCCAGCATTATTTTGTGTTTTCTTCATTCCCCTTGCAAGAAAGAGCTTTAGAAAATAGGTGAAAAAACTGCGCTGTCAATGTGTATACTAAAAGTTAATATAATTTTGTGAAATAATTCTAACAAGGGTTGCTTCTAACACTCAAACGCTAATCCCCAGCGAAGTAATATGTAAAAAATATATACCTGAAGAAGTCACGTGACAGTGACGTAATGCGTGGGGCGTAGACGTAGACAGAGTCAGAGAATACCAGAAGCAACGCTCGTGCCTACACCGAGGCAATGCCTGTGAGCCACCGCCGGTTGTTTTTAATACAAACTGTGAGAGTGTGTTATATCTATTAAATAAAATTGTTGAATATACTACACTATGAGAGTATTCTTCTATATACCCCCATTTATGAATTTATGAGAGATGATCCCTGGGAACAGCAGCCAATAATAGATCTGATATACTAGTGGAAACCTACGAGCTGAGGACATCTAGTGGCGAAAAAGGAGTTTGATCTTCCAAAAGGATATACTGTACTTATATTATATGCCTTGAGCAAGCTACTTTGGAGGTGAGAGGCTAGAAAGCACAGTGGTGTCAGTTGTTCACACTGGTGAAAGGACGCACTTTGTTATTCATCAAGAATTTGTTTCATCAGTGGATGGACTGACACTATTTAATTGCTTTTTATGCACTTTATATATAGTTACATAGTTGGTGAGGTTGAATAAAGACAAAAGTCCATCCAGTTCAACCTGTGTAGATGTGTGTGGCTGTAATCATCTTGCATACCCCTGAATGTTCTGATCCTTGAGATGTACGTCTAAGAGTCTTTTGAAAGCCACCATACTACCCGCAGAAACCACCTCATGTGGTAGAGAATTCCACAATCTTGTAGCCCTAACAGTAAAGAACCCCCCACGTTGCCTGAGGTTAAAACGCTTCTCCTCTAATCGCATTGTATGCCCCCGAGTTCTCATGCAATCCCTTCGACTGAACAGCTTTTTTTCTAAGCCTAGATCCCCATTTAGATATTTAAAAATTGCTATCATGTCCCCCCTCAGGCGTCTCTTCTCCAGGGAGAATAAATCAAGCGATTGCAGACGCTCCTCATAATCAAGGTCCTCCAATCCCCTAATTAGTTTAGTTGCCCTTCTCTGGACTCTCTCCAGCTCCAACACATCCCTTCTGAGGACTGGTGACCAGAACTGGACCGAATACTCCAGATGAGGTCGGACCAGAGTTTTATAAAGTGGAAGGATTATAGTTTTATCTCTGGAATACATCCCTTTCTTTATGCATGCTAATATTCTGCTAGCCTTGGCAGCTGCCGCTTGACATTGCATGCTGTTGCCTAGTCTATCATCAACCAAGACTCCCAGATCCTTCTCCATTTTTGATTCTCCCAAGGGTTCCCCTCCTAACGTGTATTGTGCTTTTATGTTTCTAGTCCCCAAGTGTAAAACCTTACATTTCTCCACGTTAAACCTCATTTGCCATGTCTTTGCCCACTCCGTTATTTTGTCCAGGTCATTCTGTAGGATATCTGCTTCATGCTGTGCTGTTATTGTCCTGCCTAATTTTGTGTCATCTGCAAAAACTGATATTGAACTACTGATCCCGTCCTCAATGCTGTTTATGAATAAATTGAACAAGGTTGGTCCTAGGACTGAGCCTTGGGGGACCCCGCTTACTACCTCAGACCAGTCTGAGTATGTGCTGTTTATTACCACCCTTTGGATACGCCCTTTTAGCCAGTTCCGTATCCAAGAGCAAACCCTGCTGTCGATACCTGCAGACCTTATTTTATAAATTAAGCGCTTATGGGGAACTGTATCAAACGCCTTAGCAAAATCTAGGTACACCACATCCACTGGTCTGCCCCTATCTAGCTCACAGCTCACCTCCTCGTAGAATGTTAAGAGATTGGTTTGACAAGAACGCCCATTTGTAAACCCGTGCTGGTTACTACTGATGATGCTGTTGTTCTTAGCAAACTCTACGATATAGTCCCTTATCATCCCCTCCAGAAGTTTACATACTACTGATGTCAGACTGACAGGCCTATAGTTTCCCGGTATATGCCTCTGACCCTTTTTGAATATCGGAATCACGTTAGCTTTCCTCCACTCCCCTGGTACATCTCCTGTCCTAATACTGTCCGCAAAGATCAGGAACAGTGGTCTGGATATAACCTTACTGAGTTCCTTGAGTACTCTCGGATGTACGCCATCCGGGCCTGGTGATTTGTTTGTGTTGAGTTTATCCAGCCTTTCCCTGATTTCCCCCTCTGTTAGCCATAGTGGCAAGTCCTGTGTATTACTACTAACTATACAGTCATGGTCAGTGTACCCCTCCGATTCCTGTGTAAAGACTGATGAGAAAAAGGCATTCAGTACGGTTGCTTTTTCAGTGTCCTCTGTAACCATCCTCCCATCATTGTTAATTATGTGTGCAATATGCTCTGCCCTAGTTTTTTTGCTGTTGATATACTTAAAGAATTTCTTTGGGTTTTTTTTGCTATCCTCCGCTATTTGTCTCTCGAAGTCTATTTTAGCCATCTTGATTTTGTGTTTACACTTCCTATTTGCCTCCTTGTATTGGTCGAAAGCCAATACTGTGCCCTCTGATTTATATTTCCTGAAGGCCAATTTTTTTCCCCTAATAAGTTTTTTAACGCTCCGGTTTAGCCAGCCAGGTTTGGCTTTGTCCCTTCTAAATTTATTTCCCATAGGAATGCACTGCAAGATGCCTTTGCTTAATATGTTCCTAAAGCATTCCCATTTTTCCTCTGTGGTCAGTGATCCCAGGGTTTGGTCCCAGTTTACCCTTTCCATCAACAAGTACAATTTTGGAAAGTTTGCCCTTCTGAAGTTAAGGGTTCTTATGTTCCCCACTTGCCTTGCTATATTGTTATTTACGCTAAATGTGATCATCCTGTGATCGCTAGAGCCCAGGTTGTCCTGGACTCCTACCTCCGAGATTAGGTCTGGGTCATTAGTGATCAATAGATCCAGGATTGTGTTTTCTCTGGTAGGGGAATCCACCAACTGTGACATGTAATTATCCTGTAAGGTTTCCGTGAATTGACGGCCCTTATGTGAGTGTGTAGTCCCCTCTCCCCAGTCAATGTCGGGATAATTGAAGTCCCCCAATATGATGACTGATCCTAGCTTTGCCACTTTACCCAAAAGTGCTAAAAATTCCAGCTCTACCTCCTCCCCTTGTTTAGGTGGCCTATAGCAAACCCCCACAATTACTTTTCCCTTTTCTCCTTCCCTATGGAGTTCTACCCACACGGATTCTAACTCCATACTCATCCCTTCCGTAATGTCACTCCTCTCTATCACCCTTACATTATTCTTGACGTAGAGACATACCCCTCCCCCTCTTTTTCCTACCCTGTCCTTCCGGTACACTGAATACCCTTGGATATTTGCCAGCCAGTCATGTGAGGGGTCGAACCAAGTCTCCGTTATTCCCACTAGGTCTATGTCCTCCTCATGTACTAACATTTCCAACTCATCCATTTTATTAGCTAGGCTCCTGGCATTAGCATATACCCCTCTTAGTTTTACGGAAGTTAAACGTGATTGGTTATGTTTATTCCTGTTTGGTCTGCGGTTCTCCCGCACAGACCTACCAATAGACGTTGTGGACCTACTGTCGCTGCTGACCCTACAGCTGCCTTCAGTCCTTTGCTCCCTCCTAACTGACTCTACTTCTGAGCCCTCCCCCCCGTCTCCTAGTTTAAAAGCTCCTCCAACTTGGTGGCCATCTTTCTCCCCAAAAGAGCTGTACCGCCCCCATTAAGGTGCAGCCCATCCTTACTAAAGAGCCGGTAGCCGACTGAGAAGTCAGCCCAGTTCTCCAGGAACCCAAACCCCTCCTTCCTACACCAGTTCCTCAGCCACTTGTTAAGTTCCCTAATCTCCTTCTGCCTCTCCTGTGTGGCTCGAGGTACAGGCAGTATTTCAGAGAAAACCACCTTGGAGGTCCTTTTCCTCAATCTATTACCTAAGTCCCTGAAATCGTTCTTAAGGATCCTCCACCTACCTTTAACTTTGTCATTAGTGCCCACATGCACCATGACCGCTGGGTCATCCCCAGCCCCGCCCAACAATCTGTCTGCCAGATCTGCGATATGCCGAACGCGGGCGCCCGGTAAACAACATACTGTTCGGTTCACGAGATCTTTTTTACAGATTGCCCTCTCTGTCCTCTTGATAATTGAGTCCCCCACTACCACAACCTTTCTAACCTTTCCTGAGTTACGGCCCCCCTTCTTCCTGGAGCCGACCCCCCCCTGGCAGCTGGGGGAGGGCGCATGCTCCAGCACTGCCACCCCTGAGTTGATATCCCCCTCGACCTGCAACTCTGCAAACATGTTGGGGTCTATCAACTCAGGACTGGCCTCCCTGACACTCCTCCCCCTAACATTCCTAACAGTCACCCAGCTGCGTACCTCTGCTGCTTGCGTCTCCTCTATTCCTCCCTCCTCTATGCTGACCCCTGCCAGCGCCTGATGGGTAAAGTCCAAGCTCCTTTCCAGGTTGTAGATGCCACGCAGTCTTGTCACTGTGTTCTTTAGATCCACGATGTGGGCTTCCAGAGCAACCAGTTGCTCACATCTCGCACAGCAGTATTCGTCCTCGATTGGATCATCAAGGAACGCATACATGCCGCAAGAAGTGCACTGAGTGGCACCCCCAATCCTGTCGGACATTATTACCCACTACTCTATGGGGATAATGTTAACGACCTGCTCTTCCTTACCTACCCTACCTCTAACTTCCCTGGTACTAAACCTGGGGTACTCACCAGTCTCTAATAAACTAACCAGTCGCTAAGATACTTACCAGTCGCTAAGATACTTACCAGTCGCAAAGATAGCACAGACGCAAAGATACTCACCAGTCGCAAAGATAGCACAGACGCAAAGATACTCACCAGTCGCAAAGATAGCACAGACGCAAGGATACTCACCAGTCGCAAGATACTCACCAGTCGCAAAGAATCTCTCCCGCAAGATACTCACCAGTCGCAAAGATACTCACCAGTCGCAAAGATACTCACCAGTCGCAAAGATACTCACCAGTCGCAAAGATACTCACCAGTCGCAAAGATACTCACCAGTCGCAGATACTCCCCAGTCGCAGATACTCCCCAGTCGCAGATACTCACCAGTCGCAGATATACTCACCAGTCGCAAATATACTCACCAGTCGGTCAGTCGCAGAGCACCGTCGGTCAGTCGCCGAGCGGTCTGTCAGTCGCCGAGCGGTCTGTCAGTCGCCGAGCGGTCTGTCAGTCGCAGAGCGGTCTGTCAGTCGCCGAGCGGTCTGTCAGTCGCAGAGCGGTCTGTCAGTCGCAGAGCGGTCTGTCAGTCGCAGAGCAGTTTGTCAGTCGCAGAGCAGTTTGTCAGTCGCAGAGCAGTCTGTCAGTCGCAGAGCAGTCTGTCGGTCGCTGAAGGTCGCAAGCAAGGTCAGTCAGTCACAGATCCCTAAGTGGTCAGTCAGTCACAGATCCCTATGGTCAGTCAGTCACAGGTCTGTTAGTCAGTCACAGATCCTTAAGTGGTCAGTCAGTCACAGATCCCTATCAGTCACAGGTCTGTTAGTCAGTCACAATCCCAAGCACCGTCACAAGGAATAATGACCCAGCTGCAGAGATACTCACCAGTCGCCGCTGCTCCTCCTCCCCTGCTGCCGGGAACACTTGCCTCCTCAATACTGTGCGGTGTCCGTCCTCCACCGCCGTCCACTGCCGCAGCTTTCAAGTCCCGGTCCCGCCGCTCTTTGTCCCGGTCCCGCAGCCGCCGCTTACCGTCCCGGTCCCCTGCACCCGCGCCGGCTTCTAGTGATCTAGTGCGGCTCCCCCGCACGTGTCACCCGGCTCTCCTTTATGCTTCTTTGGCACTAACCAGCTGAGGGAGCGCAACACTTACAGTTTATTTTTTTACAAAGAAAGAGCTTTTATTACTTTCTGTGGCATCATCACCAGATTAGTAACATTCATGCATGGACAGATGGCAGGAGCTCAGTTCCTTTTAACACAGGCATGCCCCGTCTCCCCTGAGCTACATCTAGGAGCCCTTTTGCCTACGCAAAGTTAGGGTGATTTTCTAAAGAAGTTTTGAATCTTGATTGAACAAATTGTGTGAATACTCACTTCAATAATCTAATCATGTGAAAAAACATCTGCACATAATTGGGTATTCACCATGATTAGGCATTTGATTTTTACATGATTACAAGCAATTGTTCAGCAAAGATTCTCAACTTCTTTAGTGAATCAGCCTCATCATTTGGGCACACATTCCGAAGTCAAGGTAGCAGCAAGGATTTGCTGGGAAAGAAATTGATATATGCGAGAAGGACAGAGAAGGGCGGGTTAGTTTAGGTAGTTTAACCACTTCAGCTCCGGAAGGTTTTACCCCCTTAATGACCAGGCCATTTTTTGTGATTCGGCACTGCGTTACTTTAACTAATTTGCGCGGTCGTGCAACGCTGTACCCAAATACAATTTATGTCCTTTTCTCCCATAAATAGAGCTTTCTTTTGGTGGTATTTGATCACCTGTGGGGTTTTTAGATTTTGCGCTTTAAACAAAAAAAAGAGCGACAATTTTGAAAAAAACACAATATTTTTTACTTTCTGCTATAAAACATTACCAATAAACATTTTTTTAAAAAATCAGATTTTTTTATCAGTTTAGGCCAATTTGTATTCTGCTACATATTTTGGGTAAAAAAAAAAATCCCAAAAAGCGTATTTTTATTGGTTTGCGCAAAAGTTATAGCGTTTACAAACTACGGGATAGATTTTGAAATTTTTATTTATTTTTTGTTTTTTATTAGCAATGACGGCGATCAGTGTTTTTTAGCGGGACTGCAACATTGCAGCAGACAGATCGGGCCCCTAACATATTTTTGACACTTTTTGGGGAACAGTGACATTAATACAGTAGCCAGTGCTAAATATTATGCACTGTTACTGTATAAATGACACTGGCAGGGAAGGGGTTAACACTGGGGGTGATCAAAGGGGTTAATGTGTGCCTAAATATGCTTACTAACTGTGTGGGGGAAGGGTTCTGTGACAGGCACAGAGAGATCGGGGGTTTCAGCTCAGCTGAAACTTCTGATCTCCCCCTGCCTGTTTGACCGAAGACTCGCCTGCTTTGTTTACAAAAGCAGGCGGGTGTTCTGTCAGTTTATCTGACGATCGCCGCCGCTCCTCCCGCGCCCTCGCCTCCCGCTATGTCTAAACACAGCGGGAGCGCGGCTCCCGCATCGCACTACACGCTGCTGAGACCTCGTGCATGAAATCATATAGTACTACGTGATGCGCAGCCGAGCCGCCCTGCCGCAGTAATACTATGGTGGGCGGTCAGCAAGAGGTTAAAGATTAGAGAATAGTACAGTATGTACTGAAGAGATGTACTAAGTAGGTTTTTTGTTTATTTTGCCCTAACTTAGACCTTAACGTTCTTATAATTAATACATAACTGGATGAAATTGTTACATTTTGAGAAAGAAAGAGAGATCTTGCCTTTAAAATAATTCTTAATAATTGTTTTTACTATTGCAAATATATACTGCAGTACGAACACTTTACATAATGTGCAATGACTTCTATGTAGCAACATACTAAGGAATCGTATTAGGGAGGGGCTTCAATCCCACACCAGTTTGACCCTCACCATAAGGACACATTAGTTATGCTGGGAGATGATGCATCTGCCTTTAGCTGTTATGCAAATTAAGATATAAATATGTCTGTGTGCAGTATGTTTCATGTGTTTGTAATATCATTGTTACAGCCCATTAAACGTTGGTTTTATAGCACTGCAGGCGTGGACACCATATATCAATATTATGTAGCAAATGTTCATATAAAAACCCAAATTAAAATGTTTCCACTTTAAGTTTTTATGCATTTTTACTTTTTTTTCTTCTTTACTACCATTTACAGATCCTAGCACTGTTTCCTTTTTAAATTTGATGCTATAATGTAAATTTGTAAAAAGTATCTAGACATAAATAGAGCCTTCTTACCAGCTGAAATGTGTGGATACCCTTATTCAGAAAGTATTCTTTTTATGAACAGCATTAAAAGAAGAAAAGAATGCCTCTCCCTTACAGTAGGTTTAGCAGTTTAACCACTTCTGGACCGGAAGGTTTTCCCCCATGACCAGGCCATTTTTTTTGCGATTTGGCACTGCGTTACTTTAACTGACAATTGTGCGGTAGTGCAACGCTTTACCCACATAAAATTTACGTCCTTTTTTCCCCACAAACAGAGCTTTTTTTTGGTGGTATTTGATCACCTGTAAGATTTTTATTTTTTGCGCTATAAATAAATGTAGCACCACCCCCGCAGGAGCTGCTGATTATATTATTGGGTCTACACCCTGCCTAACAACCCAATCAAATTGGCTCGATCCCTCCTCAGGCACAACTGACCCAGAATAGGACTGGACTATCAAATAGATACACAGGTTGGAATACAATACTTCACTATGCAACAATACCTTGTTACCTTCTTGAATAGTAGTCCTTCTGGGTGACACAATGGAACAACGCACAAGATTGTAATTAACCAAACTTAGTTTACTATGTATCAAATTGAATAGGGGAGATACAATACAATACAATACAAGTCCATAAAAGGTTATTTAAAACAGCTTTAAAAAGGTAAAAGAATACCCCCACACTCCTCCTGCATTAAGGCTAGACACAGTACCAGGTAGGTGGGCCTATCTGAGTCCCTCCCCCAGAGTTCTCTTCTTTCTTGTTGATCTTCGCTAGCAAGGTTATTGAATAGAGCTCATTTGTAATCCAGATTAGGAATAAAGATCAAGAGAGAAAAAAACATCGAGCTGTTAGTTGTCACCGCAGGGTGTCTGCGTAACTGAGCAATAACTTCTGCGAGAGAGATAAGCCTCTGGCGACTCCTTTACAGACCTTATTGTTTGTCTATGAGTCTCCTGAGAGAGTATGGTGATAAACCCCGGGGTTTTATCACCTCCTGCTGCGCTACCGCTATCTGTAGATAAAACTGTCTCTTCAGCAGATAAAGTCAGTTATTGGGCATGTGCCCTCTCACCAACAGAAGTTTCTCCTTCGCGCGCTTCCACTGCGGTCTCAGTCCTTTGGCTATATGCCAGCCGCGCGGGGTCCTTCTGGCGGATGACCTCCGGTCTCGGCAAACAGCAGTATGACCTCCAGGAATGTGCCTCGTGCTTGAGATGGGACGGTTCCACGTCGTCCCTCCAGGCTAAAAGGCTCTGGCCCAATATCCAGTGTCAGTCCTTCACTCTCGCTCGCTGGTTCCTCAGAGTCCAGCGCAGAAAGGCCCCCCCACTTCGCGCGCTTCTCTCTTCCTTTAAATAACCTCCCCCATAGTGCCGTGCGGTGCAGCCGTGCACCCTGGATCTTGCAAAGCAGCCTGGGAGATGTAGTTTCTTCATCTTGTGAAAAGGAAGTCACAGCCCGGGAAATTCCATGCAGCTACCACTAGAGGGAGCCTAGTTCCTGGATCTTGCAAAGCAGCCTGGGAGATGTAGTTTCTTCATCTTGTGAAAAGGAAGTCACAGCCCGGGAAATTCCATGCGGCTACCACTAGAGGGAGCCTAGTTCCTTCCCACATATCAAACAGTGTCTTTAGGCATGTTTAACCCCGCTACACACTCCCCCCACTTGAGAAACTTTGGTCCCCAAAGAGGTCAACAGTATGTACCCTAGTGCATAGGTTGGCATTATACAACAAAAACATTAACATTTTGCTGAAATAAGTCAATCTGAATACATCCAATTTTGTATTCTAATAGCAGTGCAACAGTAAAACGATAAAGTGCAATTAATAAGCAAATAAGTGATTTCTACAGTGTTAATATAGTGCTGATTTCTAGTGCTTTTATATAGTGCTCCTTTAAAAAGCACATGTGCCTTTGCAATTTCTTAAACACTTACATCTTAAAGTTTGTGTTGAGAAAAAAAAAACATCAAAAGGTGAGAAAGAGAAAAAAAAACATATAGTGAGGTCAGAGCAACAAAATGTGCGCAAACATTAACTCACAAAGTAAACCAAATTGTGAACATCAAAAACTGTGCTTATTATAATGGCCAAACCCAATATCCTTATGTACAAACTTAAATGCAAACGTTTTCTACTTCAATACTTTGTTCTCATGATCTCTCACAGACCCCCCAAAACTTGGGTGGCTTGTACAGTTGTGCCTGGGGGTGAGCTAGGGTTGTCCCCCACCAAATCTACAGTGGAGGAACTAGGCTGGTCAGGAGATCTTTTGGAGGTAAAAACAGCTTCTTCCGAACATTCACCCAATTGATCATAGGTCAGTCTCTTAGGTGGGTGAATGACTCTCCTTTCCCTCTGTTCCCGTGGAGGCATGCTCTCAGAGGTGCTAGGATCAGGCACTTCTGAGGATTCTTCAATGTCCCCCTCCTCATGTTCCAACACAGAGGAACCTGATGGTTCAAGAGAGGTCAGTTCTTCTTCAGAGAAGGGTGCAACCTCCTCCTCAGGATCTTCATCCTCAGCTGCTTCTTCTGGAAGCATATGAAAGGGTATGAATTCAGGGGCTTCTGCCCGAAGGGCTCCTCTATCAGCCAAGTCAGATGAAGACAGGGAGGCAGGTGTGGGTTCTGGCAACTGAGATGACCACAACCAGTCGGGTACCTCCTCTTCATCTTCCAAATCTTCAGATGGAGAACTTCCCTCTCCCTCATCTGGGAGCGTCGTCTGAGATCTGGTAACTGGTCTGGACCGGCGAGAAGTCGAAGGGGCCTCTGACAAGTCTTCCACAGGGGGCATACGAACCGCTTCAGAGAGAGGCAGCAAATGGTTCCGATGCCAAGCCTTCAATGGACCCACACTTCCTTCAGGCCGAATTTGGTACACAGGAAGGTTTGGCAGTTGCTTGCAGATAACATAAGGTTGGGACTTCCAGCGGTCTGCCAACTTGTGTTTTCCCGGGACACCCAAGTTTCTCAACAAAACCCTGTCCCCTGGTTGCAGGTCATGGATCCGAACTTTTAGGTCGAAATTTTTTTTATTCCGCAGTCCACGTTGATCAGATGTGGCCTGAGCCTTGTCATAGGCCGCTTTCAGACTCTTCCGCAGTCGGTCCACATATCCTCTATGCGATGCTGAAGAGGTATGATCAGGCGAAATGCCAAAGGCCAAATCCACTGGCAACCGAGCCTCCCTTCCAAACATCAGCCGATAAGGGGAATATCCAGTAGCATCACTGACAGTGCTGTTGTAGGCATGCACAATGGCAGCTACGTGCTTGCCCCAATGCTGTTTCTTCTCTGAGCTCAAAGTCCCCAACATATCCAAAAGAGTCCTGTTAAATCGTTCAGGCTGGGCATCCCCCTGTGGATGGTAGGGAGTGGTTCTAGTCTTTTGAATGCCTAACATATCTAACAGTCTCTTGATCAGTCTGCTTTCAAAGTCCCTTCCCTGATCAGAATGGAGGCGTTGTGGTAACCCATAATGTACAAAGAACTTCTCTACAAGAACTTTGGCTACCGTTGAGGCCTTCTGATCCCTTGTTGGGAATGCTTGAGCATATCTGGTAAAATGGTCTGTTACCACAAGGACATTCCCCTGGCCACTCAGATCAGGCTCTAAGCAAAGGAAATCAATGCACACCAGCTCCATGGGTCCCTGACTTTGTAGATGGCCCATTGGGGCTGCTTGACGTGGCAGAGTCTTCCTCTGTATACACCGGACACAAGAATGACAGTATCCTTCAACTTCGGCCCTCATACAAGGCCAGTAGAACCTGTCCCTGACAAGCTGAAAGGTTCTTTCGGGCCCCAGATGGCCATGATTATCATGAAGAGCGGCCAGAACTCCCTCTCTGTATTTAGCTGGTAAGAACAGTTGCCACTTCTCCTCCAGATCTTCAGATGGACCTCTCCGGTAGGCCACTCCTTCTCTGATCTGTAACCGGGTCCACTCTCTATGCAACAGACGGGCCCCCTGAGGGGAGTCAGTTAGAAGCAACTCAGGGCTCTGGATCTCCAGAGCTTCCAAGAGAAGTTTTCCCAAAGGGTCTTCCAACTGCTCCTTCCGCAAGTCCCTTTTGGACAGCCGGGGCAAACCCTCCCCTTCAACTTGGGTCACCTGGCAGTAGCATTTGGGTACTCCGATAGCCGAAACCCCAATCTCTTCTGCTCTTGACCCTCCTCGGGATCGAAATTCAGTTCCCTGATATAGGGCACGCACCCCTTCTGGAGCCAAATGAGTCCATTCTTCCGCAGGTTCCTGTGGAACATGCAACCTTCTGGATAGGGCATCTGCATCCCTATTTCCGATTCCTGGCCGATACTTCAGGCTAAAATTGAAGCTAGAGAGGGCAGCCAACCATCGATGTCCTGTTGCATCCAGCTTGGCCGTAGTCAACAGATAGGTGAGGGGATTATTATCTGTCTTGACAATGAATTCAGCTCCGTACAGGTAGTCTTTCAATTTGTCAACCACTGCCCACTTCAAGGCCAAGAATTCAAGTTTGTGAGTAGGATAATTCCTTTCAGCAGGCAATAGGCTTCTGCTCACATAGGCAACAGGTCGCAGATGACCCTCATGCTCCTGATAAAGTACCCCCCCCAGCCCATCTCGGCTGGCATCAACATGCAGTTCATATGGTTTTGTGGGGTCCGCATAGGCCAACACAGGGGCAGTGGTTAGGGTTTCCTTCAGCTGGACAAAGGCCCCTTCGCATTCCGGGGTCCACTGATCCTGGATGGATTCCTTAGCCTTCCGGGGGCCTATGGTGGACTTCGCCGGCTTTACCAACTCAGGGACATCATCTTCTTCATTCTTCAGGAGCTCATTTAGGGGTCGGGCAATCTGGGCGAACCCCTCCACAAACCTCCTGTAATAGGAGCAAAAGCCCAAGAATGACCGGAGTTCGGTCACATTTGTGGGTCTCGGCCAGGAAGCAACAGCATCCAGCTTGTCCGGGTCAGTGGCCACCCCTTCTTCAGACACGATATGGCCCAGGTAATGGACCGAGGACTGATAGAATTGGCACTTCTCAGGAGAAAGTTTCAGACCTTCTTCATGTAGCCTCTTCAAGACCTTTTCCAACCTCTCCTCATGTTCTTCCAAAGTTCTGCCAAACACGATAACATCATCCAAGTATACCAGTACCTCTATCAAATTCATATCTCCAACGGTCCTCTCCATCAGCCTTTGGAAGGTAGCAGGGGCCCCGGACAACCCCTGAGGCATGCGATTGAACTCAAAGAACCCCACAGGGGTGATGAAGGCTGTTTTCTCCCGATCTTCAGGGTGCATGGGGATCTGATAATACCCACTCTTTAAGTCCATCACACTGAACCACTTCGCCCCTGACAGACTCTGTAGGGCATCTTCGATTCGAGGAGTGGTATACTGGTCTGGGATGGTTCTTCTGTTCAGCGTTCGGTAGTCGATACAAAGCCTCAAAGATCCATTTTTCTTTCGGACTACCACTATCGGGGAAGCATACGGGCTCCTGGATTCTCGGATAATCCCGATCTTTTTGAGCTCTGCCAGCTGTTGACGTAGATCTTCTAAGTCACCTAAGGGGACTCGCCGGACTCTCTCCCTGAAAGGCTTGTCCTCACTCAGGCGGATCTTATGAGTGGCGCTCCTGGCACATCCCACGTCAAACTCGTCCTTAGAGAATATTTCCCTACATCGAGCAAGTTGTGCCTTGGCCCTCTTCACCCATTCCGGCGGGAGGGCAGCGTTTCCAGAGCAAAGCTCCTCTATAACCGCTTCACCCTGTTCCTTTTCTTTGAAATCAATGGGGGCAACTGGGGTAGCCGGGTTGACTTGGCCCAGGAGCACTCTGGCCGGTACCTTCACTGGTGTAATAGAGGTGTTTCTGACACTCACTAAAACCCTTCCACGGTTTTCCTGTAACACCTTCAAAGGGATCACCTCAGGGATCACTTCTATCCCTCTCTGTCTCTCCTTTTGACCTGATTCAAAGATAATGAAGGGACCCGGCTGTTGCCATGTGAGTTTAACAGAAGCCTTAAAACAGGCCACCTCTCCTGGCTGTAAGACCTTTTCTGCTCTATCCAGCTTCCAGAGTCGTCCAACTCCTTCTGCGGGGGTCTCTTGCTCCAACACTAATCGTTGGTAGGCCTGCCGTAGCATGGGATGGATCCTTGGCGCCTGAGCATCTTGTCCCTGGACCAGTTGTATCAGAAGGCGCCTTACCAGGTCAGTGTTTGTTCCTACGATGAGAGAGCTTTTGTTGGCCCCGGGTGGACGAGGACAGACCACCGCTAAGGTGTCGAAGGTTTCCGCTTCACCAGCCACTGATGGATCAAAGGTCAACTTGATTGGCAGATACCCGTCATAGGGAAAACTTTGGGTCCCAATACCCCATATCTCCAGATCTTCCAACTTCTGCAAAGGTAGATGGGTAAGATATTTATCATAGAAGTCTCTATACAAAAGAGTCACCTGGGCCCCTGTGTCAAGGAGGGCTCTTGTGTAAATTCCTTCCACCTGAACCGAGACCACTGGGGAGGGCCCGACCAAGTTAGTTGGGAATTCTCTTGATGTAGCCTTGTTATCTGATTCAGTTCTCTGTACCCTGGCCCTCTTCTCCTTTTTCTTCCTTGATCTAGGCCCCCGCCGAATCCGGTGTGCATTGACTTTCCTTCCCTCAGTAACCCGGAGTCTAGAACTGGGGGTGTTATATTTGGGTCTGACCCCCTGACTCAGTTTCCCTGATCCTGCACCACTTCTGGAGTCCCTTAAGACTGGCGGACACCCGGTTGACTCCTTCACCGGTGTCCTCTGAAGTTTCCCGCTGGCTCGCGAGGTTTCGCGGCAGCATTTCCTGAGCTGGGACATACCCTTCTAACATGCCCAACTCCCCCGCAGTTGAAACAAGTTAACAATCTTACAGGCCGTGGCTCTGGATCTGTGCTGAGACTAACAGGTTCATCTGGCCTCTCCGATATACTCCCCTTGGGTAGAGTGGATACCTGACCAGTCAGGATGGACACCATTTCTATCAACTGAGACACTTGGGTCTTTAGGAGTTCAACTTGAGAGTCACCCTCTTCCACACTTATCACTCCAACCCGGGCAGTTGAGTCAAACTGCCGACTTTTCTTCTTGTTGTCCAACATGACCTCTTCCTCTCTGACCATTCGAATCAGATCGGGGTATTCTAAAATGCCGCCATCTCGACGAGTTCGTAACAGTATGGCAATGGGATCTAAAGGTTGAGCCCCTTTCAGAACCTGTCGTGCACGAGTCTCATCTATTCTCCGGGGGTCTATTCCTTTCTTTAACAGAATCTGGTGGATAATCCTATCCAGACGTTTAATGAATTCGGACAACTTCTCCCCCTCTTCTTGATAACAGTGGTCCAACTGGTAGAGAAGTTCAGCCGCGTTCTCCGTCCGACCAAACACATCTTGCAGAATGTCCAAATAATCCTGTGCAGTGCAGTTCTTCTTGCTAAGCTTTAGATTACGTACAGCCTCTAATGCAGGTCCCCTTAAACTCTCTGTGATCCTCTGCTTCTTGTGCTGTTCTGGTACCTCCCATTCCTCCAAAGCCTGAGTGGCGGTATCTAGCCACTCTTCGAACCCATCTTCTGCTGAAGGCACAGGCTGTTTCCCAGAGAATGTCCGGAGCTTCCTATATCCAGTCATCAGATAGCTCGAGGAGTCCCTGCTACATTTTGCCACAATCTCCCCAAGAACAGCACACAGTTCTGAGCTAAAAGTCGACAAAGGTGATGACTCAGGATGCCCTTCTTGGACACCTTTTTCTTGGCTGGATACCCCATGGGTGGTGGATGAGGGACCCGCAATAGGAACTCCTGGATGTATCAGGAAAAGTTCTGTTTGGTCAGTAGTTTTTACACTGTTTCCGTTGAAATAATCAGGGACCCCCTTCCTCCACTCACACAGTGCATACGTGTGTGGGACAGTGGTGTCAGTTTTCATGTCAATCACCCAAAATTTCCTGTCTGTGGATAGTGCCCTCAAAACAGGGAGGAGCTTTTCTTCAGTCCAGGCTTCTCCCTTGATTTCAACCACCAGGCCATTTTCCACTATGACATTCTCTTCCTTGCACCACTCAGCAGCAGCGACAGGATCCATTTCTGCGTGGGAGGGGATTCTATGGCTGAGAGGGTTGTATTGCAGGACTGTAGAAATCCCGGACGAGCCCCCACGTGTAGCACCACCCCCGCAGGAGCTGCTGATTATATTATTGGGTCTACACCCTGCCTAACAACCCAATCAAATTGGCTCGATCCCTCCTCAGGCACAACTGACCCAGAATAGGACTGGACTATCAAATAGATACACAGGTTGGAATACAATACTTCACTATGCAACAATACCTTGTTACCTTCTTGAATAGTAGTCCTTCTGGGTGACACAATGGAACAACGCACAAGATTGTAATTAACCAAACTTAGTTTACTATGTATCAAATTGAATAGGGGAGATACAATACAATACAATACAAGTCCATAAAAGGTTATTTAAAACAGCTTTAAAAAGGTAAAAGAATACCCCCACACTCCTCCTGCATTAAGGCTAGACACAGTACCAGGTAGGTGGGCCTATCTGAGTCCCTCCCCCAGAGTTCTCTTCTTTCTTGTTGATCTTCGCTAGCAAGGTTATTGAATAGAGCTCATTTGTAATCCAGATTAGGAATAAAGATCAAGAGAGAAAAAAACATCGAGCTGTTAGTTGTCACCGCAGGGTGTCTGCGTAACTGAGCAATAACTTCTGCGAGAGAGATAAGCCTCTGGCGACTCCTTTACAGACCTTATTGTTTGTCTATGAGTCTCCTGAGAGAGTATGGTGATAAACCCCGGGGTTTTATCACCTCCTGCTGCGCTACCGCTATCTGTATCCTATCCAGACGTTTAATGAATTCGGACAACTTCTCCCCCTCTTCTTGATAACAGTGGTCCAACTGGTAGAGAAGTTCAGCCGCGTTCTCCGTCCGACCAAACACATCTTGCAGAATGTCCAAATAATCCTGTGCAGTGCAGTTCTTCTTGCTAAGCTTTAGATTACGTACAGCCTCTAATGCAGGTCCCCTTAAACTCTCTGTGATCCTCTGCTTCTTGTGCTGTTCTGGTACCTCCCATTCCTCCAAAGCCTGAGTGGCGGTATCTAGCCACTCTTCGAACCCATCTTCTGCTGAAGGCACAGGCTGTTTCCCAGAGAATGTCCGGAGCTTCCTATATCCAGTCATCAGATAGCTCGAGGAGTCCCTGCTACATTTTGCCACAATCTCCCCAAGAACAGCACACAGTTCTGAGCTAAAAGTCGACAAAGGTGATGACTCAGGATGCCCTTCTTGGACACCTTTTTCTTGGCTGGATACCCCATGGGTGGTGGATGAGGGACCCGCAATAGGAACTCCTGGATGTATCAGGAAAAGTTCTGTTTGGTCAGTAGTTTTTACACTGTTTCCGTTGAAATAATCAGGGACCCCCTTCCTCCACTCACACAGTGCATACGTGTGTGGGACAGTGGTGTCAGTTTTCATGTCAATCACCCAAAATTTCCTGTCTGTGGATAGTGCCCTCAAAACAGGGAGGAGCTTTTCTTCAGTCCAGGCTTCTCCCTTGATTTCAACCACCAGGCCATTTTCCACTATGACATTCTCTTCCTTGCACCACTCAGCAGCAGCGACAGGATCCATTTCTGCGTGGGAGGGGATTCTATGGCTGAGAGGGTTGTATTGCAGGACTGTAGAAATCCCGGACGAGCCCCCACGTGTAGCACCACCCCCGCAGGAGCTGCTGATTATATTATTGGGTCTACACCCTGCCTAACAACCCAATCAAATTGGCTCGATCCCTCCTCAGGCACAACTGACCCAGAATAGGACTGGACTATCAAATAGATACACAGGTTGGAATACAATACTTCACTATGCAACAATACCTTGTTACCTTCTTGAATAGTAGTCCTTCTGGGTGACACAATGGAACAACGCACAAGATTGTAATTAACCAAACTTAGTTTACTATGTATCAAATTGAATAGGGGAGATACAATACAATACAATACAAGTCCATAAAAGGTTATTTAAAACAGCTTTAAAAAGGTAAAAGAATACCCCCACACTCCTCCTGCATTAAGGCTAGACACAGTACCAGGTAGGTGGGCCTATCTGAGTCCCTCCCCCAGAGTTCTCTTCTTTCTTGTTGATCTTCGCTAGCAAGGTTATTGAATAGAGCTCATTTGTAATCCAGATTAGGAATAAAGATCAAGAGAGAAAAAAACATCGAGCTGTTAGTTGTCACCGCAGGGTGTCTGCGTAACTGAGCAATAACTTCTGCGAGAGAGATAAGCCTCTGGCGACTCCTTTACAGACCTTATTGTTTGTCTATGAGTCTCCTGAGAGAGTATGGTGATAAACCCCGGGGTTTTATCACCTCCTGCTGCGCTACCGCTATCTGTAGATAAAACTGTCTCTTCAGCAGATAAAGTCAGTTATTGGGCATGTGCCCTCTCACCAACAGAAGTTTCTCCTTCGCGCGCTTCCACTGCGGTCTCAGTCCTTTGGCTATATGCCAGCCGCGCGGGGTCCTTCTGGCGGATGACCTCCGGTCTCGGCAAACAGCAGTATGACCTCCAGGAATGTGCCTCGTGCTTGAGATGGGACGGTTCCACGTCGTCCCTCCAGGCTAAAAGGCTCTGGCCCAATATCCAGTGTCAGTCCTTCACTCTCGCTCGCTGGTTCCTCAGAGTCCAGCGCAGAAAGGCCCCCCCACTTCGCGCGCTTCTCTCTTCCTTTAAATAACCTCCCCCATAGTGCCGTGCGGTGCAGCCGTGCACCCTGGATCTTGCAAAGCAGCCTGGGAGATGTAGTTTCTTCATCTTGTGAAAAGGAAGTCACAGCCCGGGAAATTCCATGCAGCTACCACTAGAGGGAGCCTAGTTCCTGGATCTTGCAAAGCAGCCTGGGAGATGTAGTTTCTTCATCTTGTGAAAAGGAAGTCACAGCCCGGGAAATTCCATGCGGCTACCACTAGAGGGAGCCTAGTTCCTTCCCACATATCAAACAGTGTCTTTAGGCATGTTTAACCCCGCTACATAAACAAATAGCAACAATTCTGAAAAAAAAAAAAAAAATATATATATATATATATATATATTTTTTTTTTTTTCACTTTTTGCTATATAACATTCCCAATAAAAAAACACATTTTTTCATTATTTGAGGCCAATATGTACTCTGCTACATATTTTTGGTAAAAAAAATCCCAATAAGAGTACATTGATTGGTTTCCGCAAAAGTTATCGCGTCTACTAACTAGTTGACAGATTTATGTCATTTTTATTTATTTATTTTTTTTATTAGTAATGGCGGCATTCAGCGATTTTTAGCGGGACTGCGACGTTGCGGCGGACAGATCGGAAACCTAACTGACATTTTTGACACTTTTGGGGGGACCAGTGACATTACTACAGTAATCAGTGCCTTAAAATATGCACTGTTACTGTACTAATGACACTGCCAGGGAAGGGGTTATCACCAGGGGCGATCAAAGGGTTAAATGTGTCCCTAGGGGTCGCTTTCTAACTGTGTGGGGGATCGACTTATGGAATAAACACAGGGACCTGTGTTCCTAAATAGGAGGAACACATGAGCCCTGTGTTCATTTCCATACCTCCCAACTTTTGAACTTCATAATGAGGGACACTAGAGTGAAAAGACCTGTGGCACGCTACTTCGCGATAAATTGTGGGCGTGATCAAGCGCCTAACAGTGGGAGGGGCTTAACGTATATGTTTAAACAAAATCCCCGCTTCCTTGTACCTATAAAATATGTATTAATTGCTTTGTCTGGGCCTACCTAAAGAAGAACTTAATTAAAATAATCAGGGACTGCATAGCAACCAGCAACTTTTGAGACAATAAAGACTTTGGTGAGAAGTATATAATGTACAGTATTGTGTATATAGTGCAGGAGTGTGTAAAGCAGAGCACAGGGGTTGCAGTGGAGGAGTGCTGCAGTCAGTGATGGATTTAGGATACATATTGCAGGCTGTAGGGGTCCAGGAGTGCATAATGCACAGAACAGAATACAGGGTCCAGGAGTGCATAACGCACAGAATACAGGGTCCAGGAGTGCATAGTGCACAGTATGCAGGGTCCAGGAGTACATAATGCAACAGTATGCAGGGTCCAGGAGTGCATAGTACACAGTATGCAGGGTCCAGGAGTACATAATGCACAGTATGCAGGGTCCAGGAGTACATAATGCACACTATGCAGGATCCAGGAGTACATAATGCACAGAATGCAGGGTCCAGGAGTGCATAATGCACAGAATACAGGGTCCAGGAGTGCATAATGCACAGAATACAGGGTCCAGGAGTGCATAATGCACAGTATGCAGAATCCAGGAGTACATAATGCACAGTATGCAGGGTCCAGGAGTACACAATGCACAGTATGCAGGGTCCAGGAGTACATAATGCAAAAAATACAGGGTCCAGGAATTACATAATGCACAGTATGCAGGAAACAGGAGTGTGTAAAGCAGAGCACAGGGGTTGCAGTGGAGAAGTGCTGCAGTCAGTGATAGATTTAGGATACATAACGCAGGCTGTGGGGGTCCAGGAGTGCATAATGCACAGAATACAGGGTCCAGGAGTGCATAATGCACAGAATACAGGGTCCAGGAGTGCATAGTGCACAGTATGCAGGGTCCAGGAGTACATAATGCACAGTATGCAGGGTCCAGGAGTGCATAGTGCACAGTATGCAGGGTCCAGGAGTACATAATGCACAGAATACAGGGTCCAGGAGTGCATAATGCACAGAATACAGGGTCCAGGAGTGCATAGTGCACAGTATGCAGGATCCAGGAGTACATAATGCACAATATGCAGGGTCCAGGAGTGAATAGTGCTCAGTATGCATGGTCCAGGAGTACATAATGCACAGTATGCAGGGTCCAGGAGTGCAAAGTACACAGTATGCAGGGTCCAGGAGTGCATAGTGCACAGTATGCAGGGTCCAGGAGTACATAATGCACAGTATGCAGGTTCCAGGAGTACATAATGCACAGCATGCAGGGTCCAGGAGTACATAATGCACAAAATAGAGGGTCCAGGAGTACATAATGCACAAAATACAGGGTCCAGGAGTACATAATGCACAAAATACAGGGTCCAGGAATTACATAATGCACAGAATGCAGGGTTCAGGAGTACATAATGCACAGTATGCAGGGTCCAGGAGTACATAATGCAGAGTATGCAGGGTCCAGGAGTACATTAAGCACAAAATACAGGGTCCAGGAGTACATAAAGCACAAAATACAGGGTCCAGGAATTACATAATGCACAGTATGCAGGGTCCAGGAGTACATAATGCACAGTATGCAGGGTCCAGGAGTACATAAAGCACAAAATTCAGGGTCCAGGAATTACATAATGCACAGTATACAGGAAACAGGAATGTGTAATGCATAAAAGGAGTCAGGAGTACAAAAGAGAGTGCAGGAGATAGGGGTGCATAACTCATAGTGTAGGGGTAAGGAAAGGGCAAAATTCCTCCCACATACAAAAGATTGTCAGAGACTGTGGGCATGATACAACAGACTGTCGGAGACTGCGGGCATGATACAAGAGACTGTCGGAGACTGCGGGCATGATACAAGAGACTGTTGGAGACTGCGGGCATGATACAATAGACTGTCAGGGACTGCGGGCATGATACAAGAGACTGTCAGGGACTGCGGGCATGATACAAGAGATTGTCAGGGACTGCGGGAATGATACAAGAGATTGTCAGGGACTGCGGGCATGATACAAGAGACTGCAGACATGATATGGGAGACGGTCAGAGACTGCAGACATGATACAGGAGATGGTCAGATACTGCAGACATGATACAGGAGATGGTCAGAGACTAAGGACATGGTACAAGAGATGGTCAAAGACTGCAGCTATCGTAGAAGATATGGTCAGAGATTGCGGACATGGTACAAAAGACTGTCAGAGACTAAGGACATGGTACAAGAGACGGTCAGAGATTGTCGGCATGATACAAGAGACTGTCAGAGACTGCAGGCATGGTACAAGAGACGGTCAGAGATTGTTGGCATGATACAAGAGTCTATCAGAGGCTGTGGGCATGATACAGGGGTTTTTGGAGACTGTGGACATGCTTCAGTAGTATGTGAGAGACTGGAGACATAGTACATGACATATTATAGATAAGTGTTTGTCTCCTAAAACATAAAATGCTGTTAAAGTCCAATTTTCTTGAAGTTGAAAAGAACATGAATGATTACTTCCAGTGAATATGTGCCAGCAGTGTAAGGGTTATGCAATGTACTTTCTCCGATCCTCTGGCAGACGATCCCCGGTCTGGCAGTGATGTACCTTCCCCCCCCCCCTCCCCCTCTGTGTACAGGAAAACATCACAGCAGGAGGAGGGGCTTCCGTGTATTCCGTACACACACTGACTGCAGAGGCAGCCCTGGAGACATCTGGCTACAATGCAAAGTGTTGTCCGTGGTGTGCAGGAACCAAGACATCTCGCACATGCCGCAGGCATTCCGGGACTCAACCCTGATTGGCCGGGATCGCGGGACAAGGATCAATTTGTGGGACGGTCCCGGCCAATCAGGGACGGTTGGGAGGTATGCATTTCTGACAGAACAGCGGTCTGCCGTGTTTACAATGGAAGGCCGCCGTTTTGTCTCCACGGGGAGAGATCGCAGGTCCCCGGCGGCAATGGCAGCCGCCAGACCCGCATGTCAGCTTCCACTGTGGTGAATAGGCCCCCCATTTGCAGTCCCGCAAAGCAACGCACAGTTAAGTCCTTTCGCGGGACAGAGCTGACCTGCTGCAGTATATGTACTGCTGGCAGTCGGCAAGTGGTTAAAGTGTTATTAAAGCCCAATTTTTTAAAATTAAAATAATAAGCATGTCATACTTAACTATTGGACAGAGAAGCCCAGATCCTCTTCTTCTGAGGCCTTCCTGCCAGTTCTCCTGGCTTTTTCTCTTCGGCGAGTGACCCCATAGAAAGCCAGTTTCTATGGGGGCACTCAAGCGGGCTCGCTCCTAAGTTGCCCTATCTGCCTACATTGAATGCCTTAAGATTAAAAAAAAAAAAAAAAAAAAACCTTAAGGCTTCAGAACCACTTTAACCACCTCCTGCCCGCCGTATTGTCAAATGACGTCTTCCCATTCTCTGCACGCATTGCGGCGATTGGTGGTGCGCTCTGTCCCTGGGACACGGCACATCACCGATCCCAGTAAAGAGATGATGATGAGGCTCTTTACACGTGTTATTAGATGTGTCCAATCACAGCTGATCACATGTAAACAAGGAAGGCCCGGTTATTGACAACCCTTTCCTCACACTGACAGTGTGTAAAGAGAGGAGAGACAATCAGCGGCATTTTCTCACAGGGGAGACTTGCACAGATATTCAGGGTTCTGATTATCAGTGCAGCCCCAACAGTGCCCAGCAGTGATGCCAGTCAGTGCTGCCTTTAAGTGCTCATCAGTGCTGCATATTAGTGCCTCCTCATCATTGCCACCTCTCAGTGCTCATCAGTGCAGCCTCATCAGCACACATCTGTGAAGGAGAAAAATTAAAAATTTCCCAATTTTTATAACAGAAACTAAGAAAAACTTTTTTTTTCATGCTTTTTTAGCAAAAAATAAAAAACCCGGTAGTGATTAAATACCACCAAAAGAAAGTTCTGTTTAAAAAAATGATAAAAATTTTGTTAGGGTGCAGCATTGCATGACCGCGCAATTGTCATTCAAAGTGCGACAGCACTGAAAGCTAAAAATTGGCTTCGGCTGGAAGGGGGTAAGTGCTCAAAATTGCAAGTGGTTAAATATCCAGACATTGATATCTCTCTGGATCTCCAATCCTTCATAGAACTAAATGTTACTCCCCTTATCACACAACTAAAAAAATAAATGTGGGACCTGGTGAGCTATCCCCCTATCTTTTGTAGGAAATTAATAGGGGAGAGAAGGTGTGCTTGAAAAAAGGGGGGCTGTCATCCCTGAATAGGCAAAAATGAGAAACGAACCCCCCACTTATGGTATTATGGGGCCCCAAAGTGTGCACAGAAAGCATCAATATATATATATATATATATATATATATATATATATATATTAGGGATAGACCGATTTACCGATTTATTAGGGATAGGCAGATTTATCTGTGGCTGATATGCACTTTCCCCGATATATCGGTATCGGCCCTGGAACTGGCCGATATTGCCAATATTTTTGTGACGTCATTCTGCCTTCTTAAGCCACCTCACTCGCCTTGGACAGCCTCGTCTGTAGTCAGGACTAGTCTCGCGGGAGTGTATCACAGCCATACACCCACCCACAGCAGCCCGGTGCCAGCCAGCCACCCACATCCACAGGCCCTGTACAAGCCAGCCACAGGGACTGTACCAGCGAGCCAGCCAGCCACCCACAGGCCCTGTACCTGCCAGCCACAGGCACTGTACCAGCCAGCCAGCCACCCACCCACAGGCCCAGTACCAGCCAGCCACCCACCCACCACAGGGTGCCAGCCACCCACCCACCACAAGGTGCCAGCCAGCCACCCACCACAGGGTGCCAGACAGCTAGCCACCCACCACAGGGTGCCAGCCAGCCACCCACCACAGGGTTCCAGACAGCCAGCCACCCACCACAGGGTGCCAGCCAGCCACCCACCACAGGGTGCCAGCCAGGCAGCCATCCACCACAGGGTGCCAGCCAGCCACTCACCACAGGGTGCCATCCAGCCAGCCATCCACCACAGGGTGCCAGCAAGCCAGCCCAAAAATTAACATGTTCAGTACCAGATTTGTGTCAAAAATTGTCTTTATGTACAAAATATCGGCCCATACCGATGTGTTGTGACCAAAATATCGGTATCGGCCCTGAAAAAAACATATCGGTCTATCCCTAATATATATATATATATATATACAGTGCCTTGCGAAAGTATTTGGCCCCCTTGAACTTTGCGACCTTTTGCCACATTTCAGGCTTCAAACATAAAGATATACAACTGTAATTTTTTTTGAAGAATCGACAACACAATCATGAAGTGGAACGAAATTTGTTGGATATTTCAAATTTTGTTAACAAATAAAAAACTGAAAAATTGGGCGTGCAAAATTATTCAGCCCCTTTACTTTCAGTGCAGCAAACTCTCTCCAGAAGTTCAGTGAGGATCTCTGAATGATCCAATGTTGACCTAAATGACTAATGATGATAAATAGAATCCACCTGTGTGTAATCAAGTCTCCCTATAAATGCACCTGCACTGTGATAGTCTCAGAGGTCCGTTTAAAGCGCAGAGAGCATCATGAAGAACAAGGAACACACCAGGCAGGTCCGAGATACTGTTGTGGAAAACCTCTGAACTTTCCTCTTGAGGTGAGAGGCCAACAGTCCACCTTGGGAGTCCCCCACCGGAGACACAACTGACTGAACACCTCCGGATGAAGTGACCATTCTCCCTGGTCCAACACCTGCCAATTTTCCACCCCTGGAATGTGTACAGCAGAACGAATCGTTCTGCCCACCTTAGAATGCCGGCTACTTCCTGAGCCGCCAGAACACTTCTCGTGCCCCCTTGGTGATTGACATAGGCCACGCCGTGGAATTGTCCGATTGAATCTGTACCAGACATCCCTGGAGGCAAACTGTCCAATGATCCAGGCAAAGCCTGATCGCTTAAAGCTCCAGTACATTGATCGGTAGCCTGGACTCCTTCAGAGTCCAAACCCCATGAGCACAATCCATGCTGAGGACACCTCTCCACCTGGATAGGCTGGCATTTTGGTGACAACCGTCCAGTACAGGGGAAGAAAGGATTTTCCCTGAAGAAGTGCCGGAGAGCGAAGTCACCAAACCAGGGACCCCCTTGTCCTCCAGCTCAACATGATCAGATAGTCCAGAGACTGAGGATCCTTGTTTCCCTTCACCAGAATCTCCTTTTGCAGAGATCTTGTGTGGAACTGTGAAAACTGAACCACCTCAAAGGTAGACACCATCAGGCCCAGCACCCGCATTCAAGTCTGAAGAGATGACCGTCTGCTGGACAGCAGAAGCCGAATCGCCTCCCACAATTTCTGAAGTTTTGCCAAAGGGAAAAACACTCCGAGGCAAGCTCTGGTGGTCGACATGTTTGGCTGAGTTTCAGCACATGCACACTGCAAACACCTGGTGTGCATGTGCTGAAACTCAGCCAAACATGTCGACCACCAGAGCTTGCAGTGTTTATGAGCACATTTAGAGGAGGGGACAGCGAGCCAGAGCAAAGTTGACCATACATGCTACATGTTTTCCTGCTGGTCCGGCTAAACCCATGCGATTTCTGCTCATTTGTGATAATAAATGAGCAATAGGGTTTGGTGAGTTGCCATTCCTTCTGGTATTACCCCCGACACTTGGTGGTGGAAATTGAGGTGATCCTGGTAAACTGCACGATATATCGGCTGTTTATTGGACTTTCTGCACTTTACCTGAAAGGACTATGGGACGTTTTAGTGATTTTAGTGTTTTATATTGTTTTATGCCATATTTATACACTACCCACTGGTCACTTTTGCCTTTAGTCCTGTTGAGACAATTTTATATTGGATCTTGCGCTACTATTATTTATTTACATGTTTATCAAATATTTCCGTTATTTTTTTAAGTAGCAGCATTTATTGTAGTTTATAACAGCTAGCAGCTGGTTTCTCATTGAGCGCAGAGGTATTTCTATAGTCAGTGCGCGACTTTGGGATTTAATCTTGCATACGGAAACCCCGCCCATATATGTAAACGGTGTTCAAACCACACATGTGAGGCATCGCCGCGATCGTTAGAGCGAGAGCAATAATTTGAGCCCTAGACCTCTTCTGTAACTCTAAGATGGCAACCTATAGACATTTTTAAAATGTCGCCTATGGGGATTTTTAAGTACCAAAGTTTGTCGCCATTCCGCGAGCGTGCTCAATTTTGAAGCATGACATGTTGGGTATCTATTTACTTGGTGTAACATTATCTTTCACATTATGGAAAAAAATTAGGATAACTTTACTGGTTTCTTATTTTTTAATTAAAAAAAGTGAATTTTTTCCCAAAAAATTGCGTTTTAATCTCCATTTTATTCTCTAGGGTCTCTGCTAAAAAAAAAAAAAATATATAATGTTTAGGGGTTCTAAGTAGTTCTCTAGCAAAAAAAACTGATTTTAGCTTGTAAACACCAAGTGTCAAAAATAGGCCTGGTGGGTTAAGTGGTTAAGGGATACCCCACCGCGCTGTCCGCACCACAAGGCCCAGCACAGCACTACAGCTGTATAGCAGCAAGGGGGAGAGGGAGCCCCAGGCACTCACCACCACCGGACAGCCCACAGTAAGCTTCTGAACAGTGCGCGGCGATCAGTAAAAGGCATGTCTGGCTATAGACACTAGAGGCTAAAGGACTTCTCGCCGCCCATCTGAGCTCCAAAAAACATGGCCATTGCTATTTTCAATGGGAAACTAAAGGAAAATGGTCTCTGAGGATACACAAACATGGCCACCGATCAGTAGCGAACCAGGCTACAAGAAAATGCCAGTGCCACGTGGCTCCCAAGGCCGGAAAAACTGGTCCCAACAGGGAGGAGGGCCCAGACAGGCCCCCTAACCAGGCCCATCCCCCTCAAGAAGTGATCGTTTTAGGCACCAGCGGTGGCACGTCCCCTCCCCCCATCGCTAATGCCGCACCCCAAAAAGGTATGTCCGCCCTGGGGGAGGGGGATGAGCAGATGGGGGCCACAGGCCACATAGACCACCAAGCTGGGGGGAGGGGAGATGTGATTGGAAAGGAGGGGAACCTGGGGGTCCTACCATCCAGGGGAGGGGCCCACCTCTGCCAAGGGTAGAAGGGGGACAGCTACTTACCACACCAGGAACAGGGTGAGCACCGCTCCGGACAGAGCATTGCTCCATTGTAATGTGGGTGCTGTCGGCTAGGAGGAAACGCTGCGACTCAGGCCAAAGCCAGTTCGTATGCGCCCTCGCGAGATGTTTAACTCGCAAACCATCCCCCGCCCAGTGGGACTATGTCACAGCTGACCAAATGCGGAGTCTGCACACCCTCCGGCACGACTGCCGGAGGACTCAGAGAAAGGAATTTTACGGTAAGATTTTACAAAAATTCTGTTTTCTCTTACGTCCTCCGACAGTCGCCGCCCACTCATACAGTCATCACTTATGGGGATGTCCCAAAGCAGTGTAGACATGAGGGGTGGGAAACGCAACCGTAGAAAGGCAACGCAGTACCCATACCAGAGAAAGGAACCTTACAATAACAGCAAGGGAACCTTCTGGGCAACAAGAAAGCTCAACAGGAGCAACAACCCAGGAAAGCAAATAACCAAGGGGATAAACAACCCCAACAGCCAGGGACCCACACAAAACCAGGGTCCCCTATGGCACTGCCGCACAGAGAACTTTGCGGCCAAAGGAGGCATCTGCTGACGCCAGAACATCAATTTTGTAGAATTTTGAAAAGGTGTGCACCGACGACCAAGTCGCAGCCTTGCACACCTGGACCACCGAGGCCTGATGCCGGAAGGGTAGAGTGTGCCTTAAACAGGGAAGGGCGGAACCCGCTCCTTCAACGAATAGGCCTGAACAATAGTCTGTCTGATCCATTTTGAAATGGTCGCCGCAGACGCGGCCAAACCCTTCTGAGGTCCCTCAGGAAGGACAAAGAGAGAATCCGATTTTACGAAAGAATTCAGTCGACGACAGATAAACCCTGATCACCCTGACAACATCCAAGGAATGCAAGGATTGCTTAGGATGTTTAGGATTCGCACAAAGCGAAGGTAAAACAATGTCCTCATTAAGGTGAAAATCCAAAACCACCTTTGGAAGAAAGGATGGGTTAGGTCTCAAGACCACCTTATCCCTATGAACCACCAGGTAAGGGGAGCGGCAAGACAACGCCGCCAGTTCCGACACTCTGCGAACCGAAGTGATCGCCACCAAGAAGGCAACCTTCAGAGACAGCAGAGGTAATGAGATCTCCCTGATGTTTTCAAACGGAGAACGCTGTAACACGAACAGAACCAAGTTCAAATCCCATGGAGGTAAGGACTCCCGTCTAGGAGGGGCCAAGTGATGCACCCCTTGAATGAAGGTGCGAATCAAGGAGTTAGAAGCCACAGGGCGTTGAAAAAGAATAGCCAGTGCAGATACCTGGCCCTTAATCGTGGACAACGCAAGGCGCTGGTCCACACCAGACTGGAGGAAAGCCAACACTCTCGCCACCGAGTAAGAACGAGGAGAGAAGCCCCTGGACTCACACCAGGCAAAATAAGCTTTCCATGTACGGTAATAAATCTTACCAGACAAGGCTTTTTTAGCCTTGATCAAAGTAGGAATGACCTCTGAAGAGAGACCCCGGTCTCTCAGGACCTGGCTTTCAACAGCCAAGCCGTTAAAACCAGCGACTGTAAAGCAGGATGGAAGATCGGTCCCTGAGACAGGAGATCTTCTCGCGTTGGCAGCCGCCACGGAGGCTCGACGGCTAGGTGAACGATGTCCACGTACCAGGACCGGCGTGGCCAGTCTGGCGCCACCAGAATCACCAGATTTGGTTCCGAAGCCAACCTGCGAAGGAACCTGGACAACAACTGAATCGGAGGAAAGGCATATATCAGAGGATACTGATTACAAGGCAACACCAGAGCATCTGAGGTGTCTGCCAGTGGATCGCGCGTTCTTGCCACGAACCTTTCCACCTTGTGGTTTAGCCGAGACGCGAACAGATCCACATCCGGGGATCCCCACTTCGTGCACAGCATTTGAAATACCTCCGGGTGTAGGGACCATTCCCCCTGGTCCAGGGTCTGGCGGTTCAGATAATCGGCCTGCCAATTCTCCACACCCGGAATATGAACTGCCGAGATCGCCGGGACATGAGTCTCGACCCAAGACAGAATACTGGTCACTTCCTGGGCCGCTCGGGCACTCCTGGTGCCCCCTTGGTGATTGATTTACGCCACCGCCGTGGCATTGTCCGTCTGCACCCGTACAGGACGGCCCTGAAGATGATCCGACCAGTGGAGCAGGCACAGCCTGATCGCTCTCAACTCCAATATGTTTATTGGAAGGGATGATTCCTCCTCCAACCAAGTGCCCTGGGCAGACAGGGTGCCCAGGACGCCACCCCAGCCCGACAGGCTGGCGTCCGTGGTGATCACCGTCCACAGTAACGGCCAGAAGGATTTTCCCGCCGATACCGCCGGGGACTGAAGCCACCACAAGAGATCCATTCTGGTTTGGCGACTCAGAGATACCCTCAGGTCCAAGGACTGAGGTAGTCTGTCCCACCTGGTCAGGATCTCCGCTTGGAGAGACCGCGTGTGAAACTGTGCAAATGGTATCGCCTCGAAAGCTGACACCATCAACCCCAGGGACCGCATACAGGTCCTGAGTGACGAGGATTCTTGGTCCCGGACGGACCTGACCTCGGACTGTAGGGTCCAGAGTTTGTCCTCCGGCAGGAACACCTTTGCTTGAGCAGAGTCCAGAACCATTCCCAAATATGGGAGCTGAACCGATGGAGACAATGTCAACTTCTGAACACTGATTGTCCATCCGAACTCCTGGAGAGACTGGACCGTCGTGGACAGAACAGGCGCCAACACTTTGGTAAAGACCCTTGGAGACGAAGAGAGACCGAAAGGTAATGCCACAAACTGATAATGATCCTCCGATAGCGAATCGGAGGTACCTCTGATGACCCTCAAAAATGGGGATGTGAAGATACGCATCCTTCAGATCGATAGAGACCAGGAACTCTCCCGGACTCAGGGAGGCCACCACCGAGCGGAGCGATTCCATGCGGAACTTTCAAACGCGCACAAAGCGGTTCAGAGCCTTTAAGTCCAGAATTGGACGTACCTTGCCCTCCCTTCTGGGCACAGTGAACAGATTAGAATAAAACCCCCGAAATCTGTCCCGATGTGGCACCGGGATGATGACCCCCTGAGCGAGAAGATCTTGCACCGCCCGATGAAGATCCTGCAACCGATCTGGGGTCAAATGAAGATTTGAGGGAAAGAATCTGTCCGCCGGTCGCGAAAGAAATTCAATCGTGTACCCTGATCGAATGATTTCCTGAACCCACCTGTCCGGAATGCGGAGCAGCCAAGGTTGGAGGAAACCGCGCAGACGTCCCCCCACCCCTGAAACGGGTGAGGGCGCCCCTTCAGGCAGAGGCGGACTGAGCCGTCACGCTCGCTTGGCCGCATTTTTGTTTGCCGGCCCAGGATTTTCTCTGGCCACCCTGGCCTTTGAAGGGTTTCCCCTTGTACTGTGCCTTGAAGGCACTGTCATGGTCTTACCTTCTTGCTGTTCTCCTTCGTTTGACATGTGCTGGCGGCCATCTTGGTTTCTGGGTTTCTTGTAGCCTCCCACCCTGCGGCTCCTCCTTCCCACTGGGAGGAGCTGGATGCCTAGCTCATATATATAGGAGGTCTGTGGCTTCAGTTCCTTGCTTGGTCCTCCTGTGTTCACATGCTTCTAAGACTGCTGCTGCTTCTGGTCCCTGATCCTGGCTATGTCTGACTACCCTGCTGGTTCCTGATCCTGGCTTCGTCTGACTACCCTGCTGGTTCCTGATCCCGGCTTCGTCTGACTACCCTCCTGGTTCCTGTCCCCTGGCTTCGCAAGGACTCTGCCTCGGTTTCGCCATCCGTTTGGACTTTTGCTTTACAGCTTGATTTTCAATAAAACCTTCTTTTTCACTTATCTGTTGTTGTACGTCTGGTTCATGGTTCCGTGACATTAGGACCAAGCCATGAATTCTGACGGTACAGGGCCATCCTCGCTACCCACGCTGGTTGCCAGACTTGATCAGCAGGATCACCTGTTGGGTCGGTTCGCCGTGGCGTTGCAAACCCTGCTTGAACGCACGGCTCATTTCGCTCCCGTTGCCTATGGGTCGGTTGTCGCTCCTGGGCCCGCTCCTACTGCCACTCCGGTTGTTGCGCCAGAGTCTACCCCGAAACCTGTTGTTGCGCCTGCGGTGTTTCGGGGTATGACCGGTTCTGCCCCCCTTCCACAGCGCTTTGGGGGAGAGCCAACTCAGTGCCGAGGTTTCCTTAACCAGGTGGGCATTTATTTCGAGTTGCTGCCACATGCCTTTCCTACTGAGAGATCAAAGGTGGGCTTCTTAATTTCGCTGCTCTCGGACAAGGCCTTGGCCTGGGCCAGCCCTTTATGGGAGAACAACAATCCGGTGGTTGGCGAGTTTTCCGGTTTTGTTGCTTCTCTTCGGAGGGTATTCGATGTGCCGGCTCGTGCTGCCTCTGCTGCGAAGCTCCTTATGTCCATCAGACAGGGTTCACGATCCGTAGCTGAAAACGCCATTGAGTTTCGTACCCTGGCAGCAGAGGTGGGCTGGAATAATGAGGCTCTGGTCGCTGCTTTCTCTCATGGTCTCTCGGATGCCTTGAAGGATGAGGTTGCAGCTAAGGACCTACCAGTGGAGCTCGAGTCTCTTATTTCTTTCTTGATTTTGATTGACACCAGACTCAGGGAGAGACCTTCCTTTAAGGAGAGTCTGCGGAGGCCTCCTAACAGATTGGCGCCTACCTTTGCTGTCCCACCCGTGCCTCCCTCTCCTCCCACGCCTCCTGGGGATGACTTGGCTGGGGGCGAACCCATGCAGCTGGGCTTTGCTCGCCTGTCCGAGGGGGAGAGGGTACTCCGAAGACGCGAGGGTCGATGCATGTACTGTGGTCTCGGTGGGCATTTTCGGTTGGCATGTCCGAACCGTCCGGGAAACGCTCGCACCTGAGATCCTGTCGGGGGCAGATCTTGGGTGGAGTCTCCTCGTCCCCGGTTTCCCGTGTTGACAAACCACTGATCACTGTTGTCCTCTCCTGGGTCGGGGGCTCAGTGACGACCCAGGCGTTGGTGGACTCTGGTGCTGGTGGTTTGTTCATTGATAGTGTGTTCGCTGCCGCCAATTCCATTCCTCTGCAGGCCCGAGGTTCTCCACTGGCTCTTGAGGCGATAGACGGCAGACCCCTTCTGCCGCCACACGTGACTCATGAGACCCTTCCAGTGGGGATAGCCATTGGTGCCGTTCACAGAGAGTCGGTCTGCTTCCAGGTTATTTCGTCTCCACACTACTCGGTGGTCTTGGGGTACCCCTGGCTCCAGAAGCATAATCCGACTTTCGATTGGAGATCGGCCGAGATCCTCTCGTGGTCACCGCAGTGTGGGGCTAGTTGCATCCATGGGCCTGTCAAGTTGCTGTGTACTTCCTCGGACTCTCTGTTGCCTCCTGAATACGTGGAGTACCGGGATGTATTCGATAAGGTGCGCGCGGTTGCCCTACCTCCGCACCGCCCATACGATTGTGCCATCGAGTTACAACCTGGTGCCGTTCCTCCTCGTGGCAAGGTCTATCCACTGTCGGTAGCGGAGAATGAGGCCATGGAGGAGTACGTGAAGGAGGCGCTTTCACGCGGACACATTCGCAAATCCTCGTCCCCAGCAGGGGCTGGATTTTTCTTTGTGAAAAAGAAGGGCGGTGAGTTGAGGCCTTGCATCGATTACAGGGGTCTCAATCGCATCACGATCAAGAACGCTTACCCGATACCCTTGATTTCCGAGCTGTTCAATCGCCTTAAAGGAGCCACGGTCTTTACCAAACTCGACCTGAGGGCGGCATATAACCTCGTAAGGATCAAGGCGGGCGATGAGTGGAAGACCGCGTTTAACACCAGGACCGGTCATTATGAATCCTTGGTTATGCCCTTTGGGTTGTGCAATGCGCCCGCAGTCTTTCAGGAATTCATTAACGATGTTTTCCGTGACCTGTTGCAGCAGTGTGTGGTGGTCTATTTGAATGACATCTTGGTATATTCTGAATCCATGGAGACCCACATTCTGGATGTCAGACGAGTGTTGCAACGGTTACGAGAGAACAAGCTGTTCGGTAAGCTTGAGAAATGCGAATTTCACCGATCCCAGGTAACCTTCTTAGGTTACATCATTTCCGCTGAGGGGTTCTCCATGGATCCTGAGAAGGTTTCGGCTGTCTTACAGTGGTCCCAGCCCAGTGGTCTTCGCTCCCTGCAGCGCTTTTTGGGCTTCGCCAATTATCGGAAGTTCATCAGGGACGTTTCCATGCTAGCCAAGCCTCTCACGGATCTGACCAGGAAGGGCAGTAATTCCCAGGTCTGGCCGCTCGAGGCCATCCGAGCTTTTGAGGCTCTAAAGTCCGCCTTTGTGTCGGCTCCGATTCTGTCGCATCCCAACCCTGGGTTGCCCTTTGTCCTCGAGGTGGACGCATCTGAGACGGGAGTAGGCGCCCTTCTGTCTCAGCGTAGAACACCAGAGGGTCCTCTGCTTCCTTGTGGGTTTTACTCCCGGAAACTGTCTTCCGCGGAGTGCAACTATCAGATTGGTGACAGGGAGTTATTGGCCATCGTGCAGGCCCTTAAAGAATGGAGGCACTTGCTCGAGGGTTCTGTGGTTCCTGTCCTCATCCTGACGGACCACAAGAATCTGACCTACCTTTCTGAGGCCAAGAGATTAACACCACGTCAGGCCAGATGGGCTCTGTTCTTGTCACGTTTTAATTACGTGGTCTCCTACCTACCCGGTTCCAAGAACATCAGGGCGGATGCCTTATCACGGCAGTACTCCGACCTGTCCAGGGAGGAGTCGATTCCGACTTCGGTCATACCTCCGAATCAGATCCTGGCCGCCATTCGCACCAGCCTGACCTCTCCCCTGGGTGAGCAGATTTTGGCGGCTCAATCTGGTGCTCCCTCTGGGAGACCCAACGGCAGATGTTTTGTGCCTGAGGAGTTGCGCACTCGGTTGTTGCGAACCTACCATAACTCCAAGACCGCGGGGCATCCTGGAAAGAATCAGCTGTCCTGGGCTGTTTCACGTTTGTTCTGGTGGCCTTCCCTACGTTCCGACATCGCCGCATATGTAGCGGCATGCTCCGTTTGTGCCCAGAGTAAGTCCCCTCGGCACCTTCCGTTGGGCCTTCTGCAACCCATAGCCACCGGGGAGCGCCCATGGTCACACCTGGGGATGGATTTCATTGTGGACCTCCCTGCATCCCGAGGCCATACGGTCATTCTCATGATTGTGGATCGATTTTCCAAAATGTGCCACTGTGTTCCTCTCAAGAAGTTACCCTCTGCACAGGAGTTGGCCACGATTTTTGCCAGGGAGGTCTTCCGGTTGCACGGTTTGCCCAAGGAGATTGTGTCGGATCGGGGGAGTCAGTTTGTGTCCAGGTTCTGGCGCGCCTTTTGCTCCCAGTTGGGGATTCATCTCTCCTTCTCCTCGGCCTACCACCCTCAGTCCAATGGGGCCGCAGAACGATCCAATCAGGCCTTGGAGCAATTCCTTCGTTGCTATGTCTCCGATCACCAAGACAATTGGGTTGACCTCCTGCCTTGGGCTGAGTTTGCCAGGAACACGGCGGTGAACTCTTCCTCTGGGACGTCTCCCTTCATGGCCAATTATGGGTTCCAACCTGCCGTGTTACCGGAGGTATTCTCTCCCCAGGATATTCCGGCTGTGGAGGATCACCTTTCCGTCCTACGTGCTTCTTGGGTACAGATCCAGAAGTCCCTTGAGGTTGCTGCGCAGCGCCAGAGACTCCAGGCTGATCGCAGACGAGCGCCTGCTCCTTCCTACCAGGCCGGAGACCGTGTATGGTTGTCCACCCGCAACCTCAACCTTCGAGTGCCCACTCCCAAGCTGGCGCCTCGCTTTGTTGGTCCCTTCCGAGTGCTTCGCAGGGTAAACCCGGTAGCCTATGCCCTTGCGCTTCCTCCTGGCATGCGGATCTCCAACGTGTTTCATGTCTCCCTGTTGAAGCCACTGGTGTGTAATCGTTTCACTTCCTCGGTTCCTCGGCCTCGTCCGGTCCAAGTGGGCAATCGTGAGGAGTATGAGGTGAGCAATATCCTGGACTCACGCCTGGTCCGCGGTCGGTTGCAGTTTTTGGTTCATTGGCGTGGTTATGGTCCAGAGGAGCGTTCCTGGGTTCCCTCCGCAGATGTCCATGCTCCTGCCTTGCTCCGAGCCTTCCACGCACGCTTCCCTCAGAAACCGTTCTTTACTCCGCGGAGGAGGGGCCCTTGAGGGGGAGGTACTGTCATGGTCTTACCTTCTTGCTGTTCTCCTTCGTTTGACATGTGCTGGCGGCCATCTTGGTTTCTGGGTTTCTTGTAGCCTCCCACCCTGCGGCTCCTCCTTCCCACTGGGAGGAGCTGGATGCCTAGCTCATATATATAGGAGGTCTGTGGCTTCAGTTCCTTGCTTGGTCCTCCTGTGTTCACATGCTTCTAAGACTGCTGCTGCTTCTGGTCCCTGATCCTGGCTACGTCTGACTACCCTGCTGGTTCCTGATCCTGGCTTCGTCTGACTACCCTGCTGGTTCCTGATCCCGGCTTCGTCTGACTACCCTCCTGGTTCCTGTCCCCTGGCTTCGCAAGGACTCTGCCTCGGTTTCGCCATCCGTTTGGACTTTTGCTTTACAGCTTGATTTTCAATAAAGCCTTCTTTTTCACTTATCTGTTGTTGTACGTCTGGTTCATGGTTCCGTGACAGGCACGAAAGGAACCCTGAGTAGGTTTAAAGGCGGGACCCTGCTTACCACGAAAAAACTTGCCCTTAGGATTCTGGTACTCTTGCCCCCAGTGACTCCTTTAACCAATTCATCCAGGGATTCCCCAAAAAGGCGAGACCCGGCATAGGGAATGTCAGCCACCGTCTTTCTGGATTTCAACCATATCAGCCGACGGTTAAGACACTGGACAGGCGTCGCCAAAGGGGCCTCATTTAAGGCAGCATCGCACAAATACATGACCTCTTGATAAATCTGGTCCACCATCTCTACAGTAGTGGGGGGAGCAGAATCGGCCACGAGTGTGCGTCTGAGCACCTTGGTCCAATCTGCCACAGCCTGAGCCGTCATGACCGAGGCAAAAATAGGTTTGAGCATGGAACCCGCCACCACATAGGAGTGTCGGGCAAGTGATTCCAGCCTCCTATCCGTAGGATCCTTAAACACCGGAGAATCCTCGGTAGGAACCAGAGTAGCCTTGTTTAATCTGGCTACAGTTTGATTCACTTGGGGAGCCACACATCAGCGTGCAACCGTAGTAGACGCAAAAGGATAAAGAAGTTGAAACCTCTTTGGCACCGTGAAGGTGTGTTTCAAATTGCGCCATTGCTCACTCACAGTGTGATGAAACTCAGCGGGACAGGGAAAAACCTGCGCCGTCTTGCGGGTCCTGTGTGTACCAAAAGATGACACAATGCCCAGAGGATTGGGCTCATCCTTTAAATGTAGTGTTTCTTTAATGGCAGAGATCAGCGTGTCCATAGCTGCACGTTCCTTCGGCGTCCCAGGGGGGGAATCATCCACCCCTGTAACCTCGACCTCCCCCTCAGACTCTTGCGGGTCCTGAGAAGAGCGAGACCCCGAAAGGGGCGCGCTACCTACAGCAACCATATCACATTCAGAATCAGAAGAAAAAGAAATCCTAGGCCTTTTTCTAGCAGCACGTTCGGCCATCAGCACATCCATTTTGGACACCAAAGACGCTACAACAGCAGCCAAATTAGTCATAGTAGAGGATTCAGAAGAACTGGAATCCCCCACCAAGGCTGGAGGGAATTTGCTGTCTTGGGAGTCCATTTTATATAGTACTGGCCCTTTAAGAGCGCCTGTGGACCCCGCAGCACACCGCTACAATACTGTGGAAACACAGACCCCCCGCAGGGACAAACTGAGCCAGGAAGATTGCACAATGGAGGAAAAGAAAAGGACAGCAGGACAGAGCCCACAAGAGTGTTACCAGCTTCTTAGGTCGTTCCTGAGTAAAGGAAGGAAGTGATGTCACCGCAGAGACTGAACTGAGGCTGCAGGCCAAGGAAACATGGATGCCCATGCAAAGCAATGGGAGGCTTCGGCAAGATGGCCGCGACATGTGCTCGGAACGATCGTTGCCACACACAAGATGGTGCCGCAAGGCGCCAAAAGACACTACACACAATGCTATACAAGCGCCCATAGTGAAGCCAGACATGCTGCCCACACCTAAAATGGCAGACCGGCGGTTTTCAACCCTGCAGCGGTCGCCGCACGTGTCTGCGCCTCCAAGCACCCTCAAGTGACACAGGAGAGGAAAACCCCACACAGCGCTGGCTGTGAGAGAGAAAACCGGGGACCGGGATCAGGGAGCCCAAAACGCACAGACATAGGGGACACCACAGGCACACAGGACTGCCGACCCCAGACAGAGGCCCCACACAGAGTGTACTTACCTGTACCCGAAGGCGTGGGGTGCCTCATATCAAACGGAAAACCGCCCACCCTCAGATGGCAGGGAAGTGCCGTCAGCCAAAAAACGCAGGAGACCAGGAGTGCACGGGCGAACCGTGCATGTGTCCGGTGTGGTAGCCACCTCACAAGGCTGCATCCCTGAGGACAGGGATGGGTCGTTTGTGAGGCCAGCCTATTAAACGCTCAATGGCGGGCTGGGATTCCATCTGACCCTCTGTCCTGGAGAAACAGGATGACCAGTGCGATTCCCAGCTCCGTAAACGCCATCTTCATCCGAAGATCCTACTAACTAACGCTGAAAAAATAAACAGCTAGTAATGTAAAGAAAAAAATGAAATTTTCAGAAAATAAAATCATAAAATAGAAGAAGCAGGCTGAGACTGTAGCCTCAGCACAGGGAAGCCTGACTACTCCTGAACTAGGCAGAAGACAAACTGAGTTGGGATGGCTATTGCAGGAGGGTAATTGGAACAGTGGGACAGCCCCCATGGGTGTGTCTATGTAAATGCTTTTGTTTTAACAAGTCTTTTGCCTAGCTACTCCTAAGGAGAGGAAGTCAATACCTCATAAGTGATGACTGTATGAGTGGGCGGCGACTGTCAGAGGACGTAAGAGAAATGGGATTTTTGGCTTACCGTAAAATCAGTTTCTCTAATGTTCATTGACAGACACAGCTCCTGATCTTCTTAACCTTTGGGTTTTACTGCCCCCTACAGGAGTAGGACACTAAGCAGAAAAAAAAAAAGCTTGAGTATGCCTATGGGCAGTCCCAGGGGGTATACTCCCATTCTCAGCTATAGGCACTCAGTTTTGTTACAAGCAGTGTCAGAAGAAATGGGATTTTTGACTTACCATCAATCCATTTCTCTGATGTTCATTGAAAGACACTAGGCAGAAAAGAATCTGGATACACCTATGGGCAGTTCCAGTGGGTATACTTCCTCTCTCTGCTATAGTTAGTCAGTTTTGTTACAAGCAGTGTCAGAAGATATACAACTTCACAGAGGGGTGGGTGCTGTGTTCGTCAATGAATATCAGAGAAAACTGGATTTTTGTCTTACCGTAAAATCCTTTCCTCTGAGGCTCACTGACGGACACAGCTTCAATTCTTCAGACCATTTGGGCTTATGCTCTCACTCTCTAGGAGTAGGACTAGGCGGAAACCTTTTTGGTTACGCCCCTGGGGCAGTCACAGAGGGTATACGATCACTTCCTGCTGTAGGACTCCAGCTTGTAACAAGCAGTGTCAGAAGAACAAATAACTCAACCCCAAACGAGGGACGGGTGCTCTGTCTTTCAGTGAACCTCAGAAAAAATGATTTCTCTATCGTTCATTGACGGACGCAGTTCTCTGATCCATATCAGTAGGGTTATACTGCCCCCTACAGGAGTAGGACACTAGGCAGAAAAAAGTTCTGGCTACGCCTATGGGCAGTCCCGGAGGGTACACCCTCTCTCTTCCTGCATAGGATATCAGTTTTAATCTGCCTAGTCAGGAGTAAGGACCTAGTTCCCTGATGGGATCTTTGGTACTGGCATAAAAGTGTTTTTATGTAGATTTTTTTAAACTATCCTTTTTCTCCGAAATTTTTTCCCGTGAGATCTTCAAGCAACTATGCCGGGCTGGATCTCTATAGCCAGTGGTTACCCCAGTCTAGCCAGCGAGAGCATGCAGGCCTTAGCTCCAAGCTGGGTCAGCTGCGACATAGTCCCACTGGACAGGGACTGGCCCCGCAAGTTAAACGTCTCGCCAGGACGCACACGACAGGGTCTAGGCTTATGTTGCAGCGTTCCTATTTGGCCAACAGCCCCGCCACTTCGGTGGCATGGGGTCCTGTCAGGAGATGGTGCCCACCTGTGTTCCTGGTATGGTGAGTAAAGGTTCCCCCCCTTCCCTGGTGGATTTTGGGGTGGACACAGCCCCTTCCTGGGATGGTCGGACCCTCACACTCCTGGGTTTCCCTCTATCCTGTTGTGACCCCCCACCTCCCTCCACGTGGGGGACTGTTTGGGCCTACCTGGGGCTGGGACCTCTTTTGCAGGCCGCATGCATGGGGGGCCGGGGAGTGCGCCGTCCGCGGCACTTGACCGATCGTGCGGGGGAGGGGGGCCTTGGTGAGGTTCCTGCAGCTGAATGGTGTAGATGGGCTAGCGGGCGGTCCCCCTGTGGGTCCTGATTACCGCGTTCCCGCCTTTTTCTTGTAGACTCCATCTGCTTCTATCTTGGTACACCCAGCCATCTTGGTACACCCGTTGTTGGCCATTTTGCGGTGGATTTTTTGCTGTGAAGTTTGTTGGGAGTGCCTGGGGGCGTTCTTTTGGTGGGAGGAGCCCCTCCCTTCACCCCGGGCAGTTCCCTGGCTCATTTCCTTTCACTGAGCCACCGCTGAGAACCCTCCTAATCTGATTGCTTATCTGGGGACAGTGAGTCACGAGGGTAGTCTCTCCCTCTCTGTAGGGGTTCATTAGTGCGTGCCTGACCTCCGGGAGGCGCTGTAGCGTTGCTTCTTAAAAAAAAAAAAAAAAGAATAATTTTTGTAATTTTTTTCAAATTTTGCTGGCAGGTTCCTCAGGTTCAGTATGGACCCTGCAGGCCATGTGTCCCCACCCAACCCCCTCATGGAGGCCGCAGGGCCTTCCGGATCTCCACTGTCCATCAATGCTTTTTCGGCGGTTCGGGAAGCATTTGGGCCCGGGTGGAGGTGCGCTGAAACGTTTTCTCCACCTACCCCTGCCTCATCTGACGTCTCCCTGCCCGGTCTGTTACCTAGCGCCCTGTCTCCTCGGATGACATTTCTACCTCCCCTGCCACGCTTGATACAGGCGCTGCTGGATGCACTGGCTGTTTCGGTGACAACCTGCAAGGAGGACACAGTGGCGGCTGCGCCTGGGGCGCAGGTAGCATCTGGCAATCACATGCCATCCGGAGCAGCTTATTTTGCTAGCATGCTCATGTAGGATGGGACCATCTGAGACGTTCCCCTGGGGTGTTTAAGCGGCTGCTAGACGTTACCCTTTAGGGGAGTCGCTGGTACAGAGGACTGTTCCGTCTTTGGTGGACGTACGGTCTCTAGGCTGAATAGGACTACCATTGGCCCGCGATCTGTACTCCTTGGCGGAGACTGTACTGGGAACAGTGTTCATGTTTGCCGCGCAGACTATGCCTGATGGGCGGAGTTCCAACGCTGTGACTTGGTGTGGGGCAAGTCCCTCCTGCCCTGCGGGAGCTGTTGGACCAGCTTGTGCAGGGGCTGCCATTTGTTTGCAATGCTGCGCTGGACAAGGCTCCTTTGTATGGGCCACTTGTCGGTTTTGGCGGTGGTTGTCCCGCATATGCTTGACCGGGTGTTGGTCTGGGGATTAAACTTCTAAGAAGGCCTTAATGGATCTCCCCTTTCAGGAGGATTGCCTGTTTGGCACTGCCCTGGATGACATATAACGGTCTCACGGGGGGCAGAGTACTATTCTTCCACAGGCTAACAAGGGTAAGGGCCTTCGTCGCAGACGGGGGTTCCTCCCTTCCAGCTCACAAACAGTTTTTCCGTCCCTCGGGGACAGTCGATGTGGCGAAGTCCTTCAAGACTTCCTCGGGTGGTTCCTAACGACCCTGGTCTGGCGAACAAGAGATCATTTTTTTCCAGACCTGCAGACAAGGCCCACTCGGCCTGAAGGTGCATCCTAACCCATCTAGGGGGTGGGGGCACATCCTTGCCAGTTCTCGGACCTGCGGCTGGCCCAGATCCCAGGCAGGGTTCAGGAGGTCATGCGGTCCAGTTGCAAGATCGAGTTTTGATCCGTTTTTTTTCCAGTGAGGTTTTCCCTTCCAATGTACGGCTGTCCCCAGACCGCTTGCAGGCGCTCTGTGGGGCAGTTCAAGCTCTGGTTCAACAAGCTGGACCTACTGGCCCTTTGATGGTTCTGTGCGGTTCAAAAATTCAAGATGGTATCTGTTCACACAATGGTGGCTTCCTTACATCAGGGGGATTCCTGGCCTCCATAGACATCAAGCTGCCTACCATCACATCCCGTTATGTTCGGGACACATACGGGTTCTCCGTTTTTTGCAATAGGGAAGGATCTCTATCGGGTTGTGGCGTTACCCCTTGGTCTCGCTTCTGCTACTCGGGTCTTCACAAAGGTTTTGGCTCCGGTCCTGGCTCTGTTGCGGCAGCGGGGTGCATCAGTCCTGGTTTCCTGGCCTATCTGCTTCTCTCTGTGAAGTCCCCTAAGGTGCTGTCAACGAAGTTGGAAGTCACCATGAGAACTCTGGAGGAGTTCAAGTGGGTTCTGAACCTTCAGAAATCATCCCTGGTCCCTTCCATGAGACTGGACTAGCTGGGCCTGACTTTGGACTCGTCCTCAGTCAGGGTGCTTCTCTCTCCGGGAAATAAAACTCTTGGAACTTCAGACTGCAGTTCGACTGTTACTGTCCCGCACATGGTCGTCCCTTCGGACCTGCATGCGAGTTCTGGGACTCTCTGGACTTGCGGATCCAGCTGAGCCGGGTGACCAGGGAGTCTTGATCTTGACTCCTTCCTCCCCTTTTTACTGGACAATTGTCACCGCAGATGCAGGCCTGTCCGGGTGGGGTGGAGTCCTCGGCAGGTTCTCTGCTTCGGGATTACTGTCCTGGAGCTGAGAGCGATCCGGCTTTCCCTAGTTCACTGGATCGGGCACCTGCAGCTGTCCGGTGCACGTTCGACTACGTCTCGACCGTGGCTTATGTCATTCACCAAGGGGTCACCAAGGGTGTCCTTGCGGCCTTGGAAGTGACCATTCTTCTTTGGGCAGAGTGCCTTGTTCTTGCTCTCTCTGCTGTTCTCTTTCCAGGTGTGGAAAAATTGGCAGGCGGATTGCCTCAGTCGACAGGCCTTGGATGCAGGGGAATGGTCCCTTCATCCAGAGGTGTTTCAGCAGTTGTGCCTTCGTTGGGGGCACTCCGGACATGGACCTGTTGGCGTCGCATCTACAGGATAGTGCAGGGTTGTTGACCTGCTCCTGGGACCCTCTGGTGAGTGCAATGGTGGCACCATGGGTTCTGTCATAAGCAAGAACATTCGCTAGGTTCAACATGAATGATGCTGAGAAGTTTGGCATGGTCATCTGCGCAAGGCTCACACCGGCATGGTCGTGTGAGAGTGCTCACGGATGGGCCAAGGTCAGTATCAGCTGCTGTCTGCCTTTCCTCCTCTCAAGTTGCTGCCAAGAATCCTTCGCAGGATCGAGGCAGATGAGATTTCGGTCATTCTCATGGCTCCGGACTGGCCTCGCCGAGCTTGGTACGCCAACCTGGTCAGGCTAGCCACTGAGGCTCCTTGGATAATTCCTCAGGGAGGATTTATTGTCTCCAGGGCTAATCTCCCATCTGGCTTACGGTCGCTGGCTTGCCGGTTTGGCTGTTAAAAGCCAGGTGTTGAAGGATAGAGGATTATCTGCTTCAGTGATTCCCACCCTGCTGAAAGCGTGGGCAGCGGCTTCTAGGATGATTTTTTCATCATACGACAAAGTCCTATATTGCGTGATGTGAGTCTCCTTGGGCTCCCCCTCGCTCTTACTCAGTGGCCAGGATCTTGGCTTCCCTCAACGGGGTGTTGATCAAAAGTTGGCCTTAAGTACTTGCAAGGGTCAGGTTTCGGCTTTGGCAACTTTCTTCCAAAGGCCGTTGGCCGCCCTTTCCCTGGTGTGTAACTTCTTCCACGGGTTTGCGACACTTGGTTCTTCTGGTGTGACCTCCGTCACCAAATGGGGACCTTGATTTGGTGCAGTCGGTTCTTCAAGACCCTCCGTTTGCGAGTATCGAGGGAATCCCCTGCCTACCTTATTACAGAAGGTGGCCTTCTTGGTTGCTGTCACTCTGCGCGCAGGGTGTCGGCACTAGCGACATTGTCCTGTCGTTCTCCCTATATTTTGGTACATGGGTTCAAGTGGTACTTCGTCCGGATCCGTCCTTCCCTCCGAAGGTGGTTTCTAGTGTTCACTTGCGCGAGGACATTGTATTGCCATCTTGTATCCTAAGCCCCCACATCCTAAGGAATGTGCGTTGCATACTCTGGATAGAATTCGGGCACCCAAGGTGTACTTGGCAACTACTGAGTCTTTTCCTAACTCAAGTTCGCTCTCTGTACTCACGGATGGCCCAGGAACAGGGCTGACTGTGTCTGCTGCGACTATTTCCAGATGGATCGGTCAGACGGTGGTGCAGGCTTATTCAATTAAGGTCAGGTCCCACCTTTCCCTGTTTCGGCGCATTCTACTCTGGCGCCTGGTGCTCCTGGGCTTTTCGCCATAAAGGCATCTGTGCTTCAGGTTGCAAGATGGCTACCTGGTCGTTCACACCTTTACCAAATTTTATGAGGTGGATATGCTGGCATCTGCAGATGCCTCTTTTTGGCCACAAAGTTTTTGCTGGCTGCTGTCTGGAGGGCTTTTAGATTTCCTTGAGGGTGTTTACTGTTTGTTTCAGGTAGGCCTCATCTTTTGTTCGGCTGAGTCCTATGTTGCCTGGTTGGCTATGTTTAGCCTTACATAGTTACATAGTAGGTGAGGTTGAATAAAGACAATAGTCCATCCAGTTCAACCTGTGTAGGTGTGTGTGGCTGTAATCATCTCACATACCCCTGAATGTTCTGATCCTTGAGATGTAATAGTCTTTTGAAAGCCACCATACTACCCGCAGAAACCACCTCTTGTGGTAGAGAATTCCACAATCTTGTAGCCCTAACAGTAAAGAACCCCCCACGTTGCCTGAGGTTAAAGCGCTTCTCCTCTAATCGCATTGAATGCCCCCGAGTCCTCATGCAATCCCTTCGACTGAACAGTTTTTTTTCTAAGCTGAGATCCCCATTGAGATATTTAAAAATTGCTATCATGTCCCCCCCCTAAGGCATCTCTTCTTCAGGGAGAATAAATCAAGCGATTGCAGACGCTCTTCATAATCAAGGTCCTCCAATCCCCTAATTAGTTTAGTTGCCCTTCTCTGGACTCTCTCCAGCTCCAACACATCCCTTCTGAGGACTGGCGACCAGAACTAGACAGAATACTCCAGATGCGGTCGGACCAGAGTTTTATAAAGTGGAAGGATTATAGTCTTATCTCTGGAATACATCCCTTTCTTTATGCATGCTAATATTCTGCTAGCCTTGGCAGCTGCCGCTTGACATTGCATGCTGTTGCCTAGTCTATCATCAACCAAGACTCCCAGATCCTTCTCCATTTTTGATTCCCCCAAGGGTTCCCCTCCTAATGTGTATTGTGCTTTTATGTTTCTAGTCCCCAAGTGCAAAACCTTACACTTCTCTACGTTAAACCTCATATGCCAAGTCGTTGCCCACTCCGTTATTTTGTCCAGGTCATCCTGTAGGATATCTGCTTCATGCTGTGCAGTTATTGCCCTGCCCAATTTTGTGTTATCTGCAAAAACTGATATCGAACTACTGACCCCGACCTCAATGCTGTTTATGAATAAATTGAACAAGGTTGGTCCCAGGACTGAGCCTTGGGGGACCCCGCTTACTACCTCAGACCAGTCTGAGCATGCACTGTTTATTACCACCCTTTGGACACGCCCTTTTAGCCAGTTCCGTATCCAAAAGCAAACCCTGCTGTCGATACCTGCAGACCTTATTTTATAAATTAAGCGCTTATGGGGCACTGTATCAAACGTCTTAGCAAAATCTAGGTACACCACATCCACTGGTCTGCCCCTATCTAGCTCACAGCTCACCTCCTCGTAGAATGTTAAGAGATTGGTTTGACAAGAACGCCCATTTGTAAACCCGTGCTGGTTACTACTGATGATGCTGTTGTCTTTAGCAAACTCTACGATATAGTCCCTTATCATCCCCTCCAGAAGTTTACATACTACTGATGTCAGACTGACAGGCCTATAATTTCCCGTTATATGCCTCTGACCCTTTTTGAATATCGGAATCACGTTTGCTTTCCTCCACTCCCCTGGTACATCTCCTGTCCTAATACTGTCCGCAAAGATCAGGAACAGTGGTCTGGATATAACCTTACTGAGTTCCTTGAGTACTCTCGGATGTACGCCATCCAGGCCTGGTGATTTGTTTGTGTTAAGTTTATCCAGCCTTTCCCTGATTTCACCCTCTGTTAGCCATAGTGGCAAGTCCTGTGTATTACTACTAACCATACAGTCGTGGTCAGTGTACCCCTCCGTTTCCTGTGTAAATACTGACGAGAAAAAAGCATTCAGCACGGTTGCTTTTTCAGTGTCCTCTGTAACCATCCTCCCATCATTGTTAATTATGTGTGCAATATGCTCTGCCCTAGTTTTCTTGCTGTTGATATACTTAAAGAATTTCTTTGGGTTTTTTTTTTACTATCCTCCGCTATTTGTCTCTCAAAGTCAATTTTAGCCATCTTGATTTCGTGTTTACACTTCTTATTTGCCTCCTTGTATTGGTCGAAAGCCAATACTGTGCCTTCTGATTTATATTTCCTGAAGGCCAATTTTTTTCCCCTAATAAGTTTTTTAACGCTACGGTTTAGCCAGCCAGGTTTGGCTTTGTCTCTTCTAAATTTATTTCCCATAGGAATGCACTGCAAGATGCCTTTGCTTAATATGTTTCTAAAGCATTCCCATTTTTCCTCTGTGGTCAGGGATCCCAGGGTTCGGTCCCAGTTTACCCTTTCCATCAATGAGTACAATTTTGAAAAGTCTGCCCTTCTGAAGTTAAGGGTTCTTATGTTCCCCACTAGCCTTGCTATATTGTTATTTACGCTAAATGTGATCATCCTGTGATCGCTAGAGCCCAGGTTGTCCTGGACTCCTACCTCCGAGATTAGGTCTGGGTCATTAGTGATCAATAGATCCAGGATTGCGTTTTCTCTAGTAGGAGAATCCACCAGCTGTGACATGTAATTATCCTGTAAGGTTTCCGTGAATAGACGGGCCTTATGTGAGTGTGTAGTCCCCTCTCCCCAGTCAATGTCCGGGTAATTGAAGTCCCCCAATATGATGACTGATCCTAGCTTTGCCACTTTACCCAAAAGTGCTAAAAATTCCAGCTCTACCTCCTCCCCTTGTTTAGGTGGCCTATAGCAAACCCCCACAATTACTTTTCCCTTATCTCCTTCCCTAAGGAGTTCTACCCACACGGATTCTAACTCCATACTCATCCCTTCCGTAATGTCACTCCTCTCTATCACCCAAGTTTTTTTTTTATTATGTACAGAACAAGAAAGACACGCCCGGTACATTTAGCCCAGTTTTGTGGCCAGTTCCTTGGCCTTTGCCTTCTCCAGCTTGGCAATTCTGGCCACAGGCTTGGGTCCCAGGATTCCTCCGCCCCAGTGACGACGGATCTCATCATGTCTGTCATTGTAGTTGGTCTTTACTGCCTCCGCCAGTTTGGCGAGAGAGCCTTTGTCTTCAGGATTGACTTGTGTGAAAGCGATGCTGGTGCAGGTCTTTCTGTGTACCAAGCGGCCCAGCCTGGCTTTGCCCTTAATGATGCAGTAGGGCACACCCATTTTCCGACACAAGGCAGGGAGAAAGACCACCAGCTCAATGGGATCCACATTATGGGCGATAACCACCAGTTGGGCCTTCTTGTTCTCCACCAGAGTGGTCACTGTGTTGACACCTGCTCTGACGACTGCGGGTCTCTTGGTAGGGACATCTGGTTTACCAGCAGCTTTTTGCTCTGCACGGGCCAGCAAGCGTTTCTTCTTCTCTTGCTTGGTCTCTGGTCCGTACTTGTGTGCCAGTTTAAAGAGCTGAGTGGCTGTCTGCTGGTCCAGAGCCTGGGTGAACTGGTTGATTGCTGGTGGGACCTTCAGGCGTTTGTACAGGATGGATCGCTGACGCTGAAGCCTGATATAGCGAGGCCATTTCACAAAGCGGGTGAGATCTCTTTTGGGTTGGATGTCCTGGCCAATGCCAAAGTTCTTAGGCCTCTTCTCGAACAGAGGGTTCACCACCTTCTTGGCTTCAGCCTTCTTGACCACAGAAGGGGCCGGGGCCACCTTCTTCCTTCCCCTTGGCCTTCTTTCCTTTGGGCATGGCGGATGGGGGAGAGTTGTTCTTTTCTGCTGTTCCCACCCCTCATTTTATGGCACTGCTTTGGGACATCCCTACAGATATGGATCAGAGAACTGCGTCCGTCAATAAACAATAGAGAAAACTGGATTTTTGACTTACCGTAAAATCCCTTTCTTTTAAGTATATTGACAGACGCAGTACCCGCCCCTCTATTTTGAGTAGGGCTGGGGAATATAATCGAAAGATCGATGCATTGCGATTCGACCCTTCGCGATTCTACATCGATGCGGGCTGCCGGCATAATCGATTATACGAAATGATGTCATCAGCCGCGGCCACGCCCTATCGCGCAAGGGAAAAAAAAAAAAATCACAAGATCGCAGGATCGGCAGCTGATTGGTGGGTTAGTGGCAGGAGCTTAATAAAAAGGCTCCGCCCCTCCCCTTCCACCTCTTTGACCCGGGCCGAGGCGCAGCAAGACATTCCCCGCGTGTATCGGCGTTCCACCTGCGGCCTAGAAGCCAGCCATCCAAGCCAGAAGCCGCCAGTCCAGTGAGTCCACACACAGGAGCGAGGAGCCCCAAGTGCATCCCCATCGCAGCCAGCCAGCGCCGCCAGCCTCACCTCACCGTAGCCGACAGGCCCTGGAGGCCCAGCCGCCACGCCACTGCCAGTGACGCCAGCCGCCCGCCACAGAACTCAGAGAGCAGCACAGCACCTGTCCTCCTCTGCAATGCAGTGCACAACAACCCACACAGTCACACAGCAGGTATGTCCGAACAAATAATTGTGTAATCATTCATGGGGGTCTCTCGTCTGTATCTCTGGGGGATGTCTGTGATGGAGGGGGGCCTGGGACAGGGGACGGTCGGTCGGGGCCCGGGGGTACTGTTCTGCTGTGGCAGTCTGGCAGCCAGGGGGGTCAGTCAGTGTCAGTGGGGGCCTAGGGGTCTCTGTCAGTGTCAGTCAGCTATGGGGGTCTGGGCAAGGGGGAGACTCACTCAGTGTTTGTCAGTGCTGTGGGGGATTGGGGAAGGTGTGGGGGACATCTAGGTCTCTGTCAGTGTGGGGGTCTGGGCAAGGGGGGGGACTCACTCTCACTCAAGTGTTTGTCAGTGCTGTGGGGGATTGGTGAAGGTGTGGGACTTCCAGGTCTCTGTCAGTGTGGGGGTCTGGGCAAGGGGGGGGACTCACTTACTCTCAGTGTTTGTCAGTGCTGTGGGGGATTGGGGAAGGTGTGGGACATCCACCCAGGTCTCTGTCAGTGTGTCAGGCTGCAGTCAGCTCAGCTGTGGGGGGAGGGGGGTCTCTGTCAGTGTCACTGTCACAGGCAGCTGTGGGGTAAGGGGGGGCCCCGGGGGTTTTGGCTCAGTGCATGCAAGGAAGGGAGTCTGACAGACAGACAGACAGTCATATTTTATGAAAGATGTTGCTCGGTTGATTTGTTGCGGCTTAGTTTACAAATTTTTTTTTTTATTTTTTTTTTAAACACTGATAGAGTTTGGCAACTTACGTCATCCGTCTCCGTCACATACGTGGTAGTATGGTGGTAAATATGGCAGAAGGAGAAAAAGATCGAGAGATAAAAAATGCACCTAGCGTTTTAAGAGCAAACATCTGGGCACATTTCGGATTTTACGAACACACAGGGAAGCGTGAGTTGGACAAGACACACGCCGTATGTAAAGCCTGTCACACAAAAATTAAATACCTAGGGAATACTACGAACTTGAGAAACCATGTTAGCCGTTTTCACTCTGAGTTAGTAACACCTGTCGCCACCAGCAGTGCCACCACTGCCAAGGAAAGACTGCTAGACCCAGATCAGCCAAGAATTGATGCCATACTGTCAACTTATCCGCCCAACTCAGAAAAAGGGAAGAAACTAACCAAAGCTGTGGCAGCTTTCATCGCCAAGGACCTACGGCCTTACTCAGTTGTGGACAACGCCGGGTTTCGCTACCTTGTGAAGACGCTAGAGCCACGTTATAAGATCCCATCACGCAGGCACTTTACAGAAAACGTTATACCTGCACTCTACCACGACACCAAAGCTCAGGTACTTGCGTCAATGAACCATGCCAGTCGAGTCGCAATAACGTGTGATTCATGGACGTCAGTCACAACGGAGTCCTATGTTACAATAACAGCACATTACGTTACTAAGGACTGGCAGGTCTTGTCACATGTGTTGCAAACAAGAGCCATTTATGAGTCTCACACAGATGCTCATCTGGCAGAGCTACTGTCTCATGTTGTGGAAGAATGGCAGCTGTCTGATAAATCTGTTGTGCTTGTGACCGACAACGCGGCGAACATGATAGTTGCAGCTCAAGTTGGTAAATTTCCTCATGTTAAATGTTTTGCCCATACACTCAATCTTGCATGTCAGCGGGCACTGAAAGGGGCCACGCTCTCCAGGCTTCTCGCCAGAGTGCGACGAATATCCACATTCTTCCATCGCAGCACTAGAGCAAGCCACTGTCTAAAAGAGAAACAGAAATGTCTGGGCCTGAAGAATCATAAGTAGGGTTGAGCGGACACCTAGATGTCCGTGTTCGACGGGTTCGGCCGAACTTTAAAAAAAAGTCCGGGTCCGTGTCCCGGACTTTTACCGAACTTTTCCCGGACACCGAACCCCATTGAAGTCAATGGGGACCCGAACTTTAAGGCACTAAAATGGCTCTAAAACACCAAAGGAAAGGGCTAGAGTGCTGCAAATGGCAGCAAAACGTAATTAAGAGCATGGCAAGTGCTCTGCAAACAAATGTGGATAGGGAAATAACTTAAAACAACAAAAAAAAAACAGAAAAATAAAACAATGTTCTTCTTCATCTCTGAAGGACGAGGCCCATATGGAGTAGGAGGGAGGTTGAGGTGGTGGTGGATGTGGCGGTGACATAGGCGTGCGCACAGGGTGTGCTGGGTGTGCCTGGGCACACCCTAATCACCTAGGGCACATAGCATTGCCAGTGAGGAGATGGGAAAGATCTCCCTGGGACCTGCTCTGCTCTATTTCTCCTTGCCTACAGGTACATGGCCCCGATACATTACTCTCCCTGCTGGCAAACACATGCATGTGTATTTCAACTTTGGGGTGCACACCTTAATGCAATAGGCTGCGCACACCTATGGGCGGTGTAGGTGGAAGCGGCGGTGGAGGAGGACCAGGGCCGGATTAACAGCATCATGGGCTTGGTGCTGAGGATTTTGAAGGGCCTTAGGGCCGTGCCTTGCCATGCACCCAGAGGAGGAAGGGTGCAGCCATGCATGCCTAATTCAACATGGGATGCTGTCTCTGAAGCCCATAAACACATCCATGCATCGCCAACTGTCCCTCCTTGTCCGGCCTTCACGCTGTGTGGGGAGGTTCTGAGGGTGCTGCCTGGGGAAGCGAGCATAGAAGCCAGACTTCTGTGTTTACAAGTGACAGAAGAGCGGTAACAGTGAATATGGCCAACCCGGGGCCTATATAAAAGGTAGGGGCCTGGAGCTGCAGCTCCAATAGACCCTACATTAATCTGGCCCTGAGGAGGAGGACGAGGTAGCCAACACTGCTTCTTTTCACAAATTTTAAATGAGGGTACACCCCAAAAGAGTGAGAAAGAGCAAAAATGGAACAATGGGTGGGTAAGGTCGGTATCCATTGCTATTCTGCATAAGGTACGGAAAAGTCCCGTGGGATCCATGCCTGGTTCATTTTAATGAACGTGAGCTTGTCCACATTGTCTCTGGACAGGCGGCTGCGCTTGTCTGTTATAACGCCCCCAGCCGTGCTAAATACCCGTTCAGATAATACACTGGCTGCAGGGCACGCCAGCACCTCCAAGGCGTAAAGGGCAAGCTCAGGCCATGTGCCCAATTTGGAGACCCAGAAGTTGAAGGGGGCAGACCCGTCATTCACTACATGTAGGCGTGTGCACACATACTGCTCCACCATGTTGGTAAAATGCTGCCTCCTGCTAAGACGTTCCATCTGAGCTGCTGGTGCTGCTGTTTGTTGTGGCGTGCTGACAAAGCTTTTCCACATTTCGGCCATGCTAACCCTGCCTTCTGAGGTGCTGGCGGTGCCCTGGTTGCGTTGGCGACCTCCTCCTCCTCCTCCTCTGCCTTGTGCTTCCACTGTGGCCCCGCTGTCAGATGGGAATGCCAGCAGCATGGCGTCTACCAGCGTGCGCTTGTACTCGCGCATCTTGCGATCGCGCTCCAGTGAGTGAATTAAGGACGGTACGTTGTCCTTGTAACGGGGATCCAGCAGCGTGGCCACCCAGTAATCAGCACAAGTTAGAATGTGGGCAACTCGGCGGTCGTTGTGGAGACACTGCAGCATGTAATCGCTCATGTGTGCCAGGCTGCCCAGAGGCGACGAAAGGCTGTCCTCTGTGGGAGGTGTATGGTCCGTGTCCTCTGTATCCCCCCAGCCACGCACCAGTGATGGCCATGAGCTGGCCTGGGTGCCACCCTGCTGTGAACATGGTTCCATCTCCTCCTCCAGCTCCTCCTCCTCCTCATCCTCCTCATCCTCCAGAACTGTGCCCCTGCTGGACAATTGCGTCCCTGGCGTTTGCGTGTGCAGGAACCCACCCTCGGAGCCCCTTGCGAATGACTGCCCTGAAAGCCTTGGAAATGTTACCTCTTCATCCTCCTCCTCCTCCTCATCCTGTGCCACATCCTCTTCCATCATCGCCCGAATTGTTTTTTCAAGGAGGCATAGAAGTGGGATAGTTAAGCTGAGAACGGCGTCATTGCCACTGGCCATGTTGGTGGAGTACTCAAAACAGCGCAACAAGGCACACAGGTCTCGCATGGAGGCCCAGTTATTGGTGGTGAAGTGGTGCTGTTCCGCAGAGCGACTCACGCGTGCGTGCTGCAGCTGAAACTCCACTATGGCCTGCTGCTGCTCGCACAGTCTTTCCAGCATGTGCAAGGTGGAGTTCCACCTTGTGGGCACGTCACATATGAGGCGGTGAGCGGGAAGGCCGAAGTTACGCTGCAGCGCTGCCAGGCGAGCAGCAGCAGGGTGAGAACGCCGAAAGTGCGCACAAACGGCCCGCACTTTCTGCAGCAGCTCTGACATATCGGGGTAGTTTTTAAGGAACCTCTGCACCACCAAATTCAGCACATGCGCCAGGCAAGGGATGTGCGTCAAACCGGCTAGGCCCAGAGCTGCTATGAGATTTCGCCCGTTATCGCACACCACCAGGCCGGGCTTGAGGCTCGCTGGCAGCAACCACTCATTTGTCTGCTGTTCCATGCTCCTCCACAACTCCTGCGCGGTGTGTGGTTTGTCCCCCAAACAGGCAAGTTGTAAAACTGCCTGCTGTCGTTTACCCCTGGCCGTGCTGAAGTTGGTGGTGAAGGTGTTACGCTGTCCGGATGAGGAGGCGGTAGAGGATGAGGAAGCGGAGTAGGAGGAGTTAGGAACAGGAGGCAAACTGAAGCGCCCTGCAATCCTCGGTGGTGGAAGGACATGCGCCAAATTGCTATCCGCCTCAGGCCCATCCGCCACTGCATTTACCCAGTGTGCCGTTAGGGAGATATAACGCCCCTGACCGTGCTTACTGGTCCACGTATCCGTAGTTAGGTGGACCTTGGCACAGATGGCGTTGCGCAGTGCACACCTGATTTTTTCCCCCACTTGGTTGTGCAGGGAAGGGATGGCTTGCCTGGAAAAGTAGTGGCGGCTGGGCACGACGTACTGTGGGACAGCCACCGACATAAGGTTTTTAAAACTGTGCGTCTCCACCAGACGGAATGACAGCATTTCAAAGGCCAATAATTTTGAAATGCTGGCATTCAGGGCCAGGGATCGCGGGTGGGTAGGGGGGTACTTCCTCTTCCTCTCAAGTGTTTGGGAGATGGAAAGCTGAACGCTTCCACGGGACATTGTGGAGATGGTTGTTGGTGACCCAGGTGGTGGTGTTGCTGACAGATCGTCTGTTTGCGGGGTGGCAGGTGCCGGTATCACTACAGATGTGGCTGGAGCGGCCGAGACTGCAGCAGAAGAGGAAGCAGGATGAGCCAGAGACGTTTCTTGGTTTTGAAGGTGTGTACTCCACTGCAGCTCGTGCTTTGCACTTAGATGCCTGATCATGCAGGTTGTGCTCAGGTTGAGAAGGTTCATGCCTCGCTTCAAGCTCTGATTGCACAGGGTGCAAACCACTCGTGTCCTGTCATCAGCACATTTTCTAAAGAACTTCCACGCTAGAGAACTCCTTTGAGCTGACTTTGGTGCGCTCGTTCCCTTGCTGCGTTGGGCAGTAGCGGGCGTAGTGTCTAGGGCACGGCCGCTCCGCTTCTGCACCCTGCTCCCTCTTCTGCTGTGCTGGTGGCTCTGTGCGACCACCGCCTCTTCCTCCAAACTACTCAGTTCACCTGCATGACGTTCATTCCATGTGGGGTCGAGGACCTCATCGTCCTCCACATCATCTTCCACCCAGTCTTCACCCCTGCCCTCCTTGTCGGTCTCCACAATGCTGAACGCCGCAGCAGTTGGCACCTGCGTTTCGTCATCATCGGAGACGTGCTGCGATGATCCTTGCATGTACTCATCTTGAGGAATAAGTGGTTGGGCATCGCTGCACTCAATCTCTTCCACTTCTGGGGCAGGGCTAGGTGGATGGCCCTGGGAAACCCTGCTGACAGAGTCCTCAAAAAGAATAAGAGACTGCTGTATGGCTTGGGGCTCAGACTGCTGGCCTGATTTGCAAGGGGGTGAGGTGAAAGACGGTTGGACATTGGCTGCAGGTGCCAACTCTGACCTTTCTGCAGTAGACTGGGTGGGAGACAATGTGAAGGAACTGGAGGCACTGTCAGCAGCAAACCAATCTACTATCGCCTCAACTTGTTCTGGCCTCATCACTTCTAGGGGCGTTTGATGCCCTACCAAATACTGATGCAGGTTCTGTCGCCTACTCACACTTGAGGAAGGTGTTTCACTTGTGCGTGTAGCTGGCACAGATCGACCATGTCCTCTCCTTGCAACAGGAGCTCTACCAGCAGCACCACGACCCAGGCCACGGCCCTTATTTGACGGTCTCCTCATATTTCTGTAATTTAAGATCTTGCCCTAGAAAGGTTTTTATTGAATAGCGGAATAGAAAATATGATCCAAAAAAAGTGTATGTATATCACACGTACACAACCACACTAGGCCCCAATTACTATTGTTTGTACCCCTAAAAGGCTAGATGAGGAGTAGGGGGAGTATGGAACAGGCAGCACCCTCAAACCTTCAGAAGTATGAGATGAACCCCAACAACTTGGAAAGGTGGATCTCTCTCACACGTACCGACACAGACTATCCCGCAATTCAATTGATCCTCAAAGGTTTTTATTGAATAGCGGAATAGGAAATATGATCAAAAAAGTGTATGTATCTCGCACGTACACAACCACACTAGGCCCCAATTACTATTGTTTGTACCCCTAAAAGGCTAGATGAGGAGTAGGGGGGGTATGGAACAGGCAGCACCCTCAAACCTTCAGAAGTATGAGATGAACCCCAACAACTTGGAAAGGTGGATCTCTCTCACACGTACCGACACAGACTATCCCGCAATTCAATTGATCCTCAAAGGTTTTTATTGAATAGCGGAATAGGAAATATGATCAAAAAAAGTGTATGTATCTCGCACGTACACAACCACACTAGGCCCCAATTACTATTGTTTGTACCCCTAAAAGGCTAGATGAGGGGTAGGGGGAGTATGGAACAGGCAGCACCCTCAAACCTTCAGAAGTATGAGATGAACCCCAACAACTTGGAAAGGTGGATCTCTCTCACACGTACCGACACAGACTATCCCGCAATTCAATTGATCCTCAAAGGTTTTTATTGAATAGCGGAATAGGAAATATGATCAAAAAAAGTGTATGTATCTCGCACGTACACAACCACACTAGGCCCCAATTACTATTGTTTGTACCCCTAAAAGGCTAGATGAGGAGTAGGGGGGGTATGGAACAGGCAGCACCCTCAAACCTTCAGAAGTATGAGATGAACCCCAACAACTTGGAAAGGTGGATCTCTCTCACACGTACCGACACAGACTATCCCGCAATTCAATTGATCCTCAAAGGTTTTTATTGAATAGCGGAATAGGAAATATGATCAAAAAAAGTGTATGTATCTCGCACGTACACAACCACACTAGGCCCCAATTACTATTGTTTGTACCCCTAAAAGGCTAGATGAGGAGTAGGGGGGGTATGGAACAGGCAGCACCCTCAAACCTTCAGAAGTATGAGATGAACCCCAACAACTTGGAAAGGTGGATCTCTCTCACACGTACCGACACAGACTATCCCGCAATTCAATTGATCCTCAAAGGTTTTTATTGAATAGCGGAATAGGAAATATGATCAAAAAAAGTGTATGTATCTCGCACGTACACAACCACACTAGGCCCCAATTACTATTGTTTGTACCCCTAAAAGGCTAGATGAGGAGTAGGGGGAGTATGGAACAGGCAGCACCCTCAAACCTTCAGAAGTATGAGATGAACCCCAACAACTTGGAAAGGTGGATCTCTCTCACACGTACCGACACAGACTATCCCGCAATTCAATTGATCCTCAAAGGTTTTTATTGAATAGCGGAATAGGAAATATGATCAAAAAAAGTGTATGTATCTCGCACGTACACAACCACACTAGGCCCCAATTACTATTGTTTGTACCCCTAAAAGGCTAGATGAGGAGTAGGGGGGGTATGGAACAGGCAGCACCCTCAAACCTTCAGAAGTATGAGATGAACCCCAACAACTTGGAAAGGTGGATCTCTCTCACACGTACCGACACAGACTATCCCGCAATTCAATTGATCCTCAAAGGTTTTTATTGAATAGCGGAATAGGAAATATGATCAAAAAAAGTGTATGTATCTCGCACGTACACAACCACACTAGGCCCCAATTACTATTGTTTGTACCCCTAAAAGGCTAGATGAGGAGTAGGGGGGGTATGGAACAGGCAGCACCCTCAAACCTTCAGAAGTATGAGATGAACCCCAACAACTTGGAAAGGTGGATCTCTCTCACACGTACCGACACAGACTATCCCGCAATTCAATTGATCCTCAAAGGTTTTTATTGAATAGCGGAATAGGAAATATGATCAAAAAAAGTGTATGTATCTCGCACGTACACAACCACACTAGGCCCCAATTACTATTGTTTGTACCCCTAAAAGGCTAGATGAGGAGTAGGGGGGGTATGGAACAGGCAGCACCCTCAAACCTTCAGAAGTATGAGATGAACCCCAACAACTTGGAAAGGTGGATCTCTCTCACACGTACCGACACAGACTATCCCGCAATTCAATTGATCCTCAAAGGTTTTTATTGAATAGCGGAATAGGAAATATGATCAAAAAAAGTGTATGTATATCACACGTACACAACCACACTAGGCCCCAATTACTATTGTTTGTACCCCTAAAAGGTTAGGAGTAGGGGGAGTATGGAACAGGCAGCACCCTCAAACCTTCAGAAGTATGAGATGAACCCCAACAACTTGGAAAGGTGGATCTCTCTCACACGTACCAACACAGACTATCCCCCAATTTAACTGATCCCCAAAGGTTTTTGATTAAATAGCGGAATAGAAAATATGATCCCAAAAAAGTGTATGTATATCACACGTACACAACCACACTAGGCCCCAATTACTATTGTTTGTACCCCTAAAAGGCTAGGAGTAGGGGGGAGTATGGAACAGGCAGCACCCTCAAACCTTCAGAAGTATGAGATGAACCCCAACAACTTGGAAAGGTGGATCTCTCTCACACGTACCAACACAGACTATCCCCCAATTTAACTGATCCCCAGAGGTTTTTGATTAAATAGCGGAATAGAAAATATGATCCCAAAAAAGTGTATGTATATCACACGTACACAACCACACTAGGCCCCAATTACTATTGTTTGTACCCCTAAAAGGCTAGGAGTAGGGGGAGTATGGAACAGGCAGCACCCTCAAACCTTCAGAAGTATGAGATGAACCCCAACAACTTGGAAAGGTGGATCTCTCTCACACGTACCAACACAGACTATCCCCCAATTTAACTGATCCCCAGAGGTTTTTGATTAAATAGCGGAATAGAAAATATGATCCCAAAAAAGTGTATGTATATCACACGTACACAACCACACTAGGCCCCAATTACTATTGTTTGTACCCCTAAAAGGCTAGGAGTAGGGGGAGTATGGAACAGGCAGCACCCTCAAACCTTCAGAAGTATGAGATGAACCCCAACAACTTGGAAAGGTGGATCTCTCTCACACGTACCAACACAGACTATCCCCCAATTTAACTGATCCCCAGAGGTTTTTGATTAAATAGCGGAATAGAAAATATGATCCCAAAAAAGTGTATGTATATCACACGTACACAACCACACTAGGCCCCAATTACTATTGTTTGTACCCCTAAAAGGCTAGGAGTAGGGGGAGTATGGAACAGGCAGCACCCTCAAACCTTCAGAAGTATGAGATGAACCCCAACAACTTGGAAAGGTGGATCTCTCTCACACGTACCAACACAGACTATCCCCCAATTTAACTGATCCCCAAAGGTTTTTGATTAAATAGCGGAATAGAAAATATGATCCCAAAAAAGTGTATGTATATCACACGTACACAACCACACTAGGCCCCAATTACTATTGTTTGTACCCCTAAAAGGCTAGGAGTAGGGGGAGTATGGAACAGGCAGCACCCTCAAACCTTCAGAAGTATGAGATGAACCCCAACAACTTGGAAAGGTGGATCTCTCTCACACGTACCAACACAGACTATCCCCCAATTTAACTGATCCCCAAAGGTTTTTGATTAAATAGCGGAATAGAAAATATGATCCCAAAAAAGTGTATGTATATCACACGTACACAACCACACTAGGCCCCAATTACTATTGTTTGTACCCCTAAAAGGCTAGGAGTAGGGGGAGTATGGAACAGGCAGCACCCTCAAACCTTCAGAAGTATGAGATGAACCCCAACAACTTGGAAAGGTGGATCTCTCTCACACGTACCAACACAGACTATCCCCCAATTTAACTGATCCCCAAAGGTTTTTGATTAAATAGCGGAATAGAAAATATGATCCCAAAAAAGTGTATGTATATCACACGTACACAACCACACTAGGCCCCAATTACTATTGTTTGTACCCCTAAAAGGCTAGGAGTAGGGGGAGTATGGAACAGGCAGCACCCTCAAACCTTCAGAAGTATGAGATGAACCCCAACAACTTGGAAAGGTGGATCTCTCTCACACGTACCAACACAGACTATCCCCCAATTTAACTGATCCCCAAAGGTTTTTGATTAAATAGCGGAATAGAAAATATGATCCCAAAAAAGTGTATGTATATCACACGTACACAACCACACTAGGCCCCAATTACTATTGTTTGTACCCCTAAAAGGCTAGGAGTAGGGGGAGTATGGAACAGGCAGCACCCTCAAACCTTCAGAAGTATGAGATGAACCCCAACAACTTGGAAAGGTGGATCTCTCTCACACGTACCAACACAGACTATCCCCCAATTTAACTGATCCCCAAAGGTTTTTGATTAAATAGCGGAATAGAAAATATGATCCCAAAAAAGTGTATGTATATCACACGTACACAACCACACTAGGCCCCAATTACTATTGTTTGTACCCCTAAAAGGCTAGATGAGGAGTAGGGGGAGTATGGAACAGGCAGCACCCTCAAACCTTCAGTATGAGATTGTGTTCACTGTACCCCACAAAGATTGAGTTCACTGCACCCCACAATGATTGTGTTCACTGCACCCCACAAAGATTGTGTTCACTGCACCTCACAAAGATTGTGTTCACTGTACCCCCCAAAGATTGTGTTCACTGCACCCCACAAAGATTCTGTTCACTGTACCCCACAAAGATTGTGTTCACTGCACCCCAAAAAGATTGTGTTCACTGCACCCCAAAAAGGATGTTGTTCACTGCACCCCAAAAAGGATGTTGTTCACTCCACCCCAAAAAGATTGTGTTCACTGCACCCCACAAAGATTGTGTTCACTGCACCCCAAAAAGATTGTGTTCACTGCACCCCAAAAATGATTTTGTTCACTGCACCCCAAAAAGGATTTTGTTCACTGCACCCCAAAAAGGATGTTGTTCACTCCACCCCAAAAAGATTGTGTTCACTGCACCCCAAAAAGATTGTGTTCACTGCACCCCACAAAGGATTTTGTTCACTGCACCCCAAAAAGATTGTGTTCACTGCACCCCAAAAAGGATGTTGTTCACTGCACCCCAAAAAGGATTTTGTTCACTGCACCCCAAAAAGATTGTGTTCACTGCACCCCACAAAGGATTTTGTTCACTGCACCCCACAAAGATTGTGTTCACTGCACACCAAAAAGGATTGTGTTCACTGCACCCCAAAAAGATTTTGTTCACTGCACCCCAAAAAGATTGTGTTCACTGCAGCCCAAAAAGATTGTGTTCACTGCAGCCCAAAAAGATTGTGTTCACTGCAGCCCAAAAAGATTGTGTTCACTGCAGCCCAAAAAGATTGTGTTCACTGCAGCCCAAAAAGATTGTGTTCACTGCAGCTCACACACAGAAAAATGGATGTGGATCACTGACACCTGCCTATCTCCAATCCCACACCACACAGCAATATCGATTGTAGTTTGTAGAACACAGTTTCCCTAAAATTCAGCAGACTCTGTCCCTAACAGGATTGAGAAGAGATCGTAGATCAGGATTGAGTGCAGATTCACCCCACCCCCCACACAGCAATATCGATTGTAGTTTGTAGAACACAGTTTCCCTAAAATTCAGCAGACTCTGTCCCTAACAGGATTGAGAAGAGATCGTAGATCAGGATTGAGTGCAGATTCACCCCACCCCCCACACAGCAATATCGATTGTAGTTTGTAGAACACAGTTTCCCTAAAATTCAGCAGACTCTGTCCCTAACAGGATTGAGAAGAGATCGTAGATCAGGATTGAGTGCAGATTCACCCCACCCCCCACACAGCAATATCGATTGTAGTTTGTAGAAGACACTGACCCTATATAATTCAGCAGACTCTATCCCTAAAATGCCTACAACTCGCCCTGCCTAAACACTCCGACCTGTCCCTCAATTCTATCCGGACACAAATGGTTTTTTCCTGCCTATCTTTCCCTAATCAGCAGCCAGCACGTTGATGTGTGCTCTGTCCCTGAATCTAAGCAGCATAATGACGCCGCTGCGGCTGCCTCGAACTTATAAAGACTTGGTCACATGCTTCAGACGGCCAATCACAGCTACTGAGACATTTGCAGGCATGGCTGGGATGGCTTAAGGCACACCAGTTAAACGATTGTTGATTGGCTGTTGAAAGCCCGCCATGAAAAGAGCGCCAAAGCATGCAAAACCCGGAAATAAAACGACCGAACACGGATTTTTACCCGAACATACAGTAAAGTGTCCGTGTCCGTGTTCGGGTACAAAAAATCCAATTATTCGGTACGAACACGAATAATACAGTCCGTGTTCGCTCAACACTAATCATAAGCTAATAACTGATGTGCCAACAAGATGGAACAGCACATATGACATGGTCGAGAGGTTCTTAAAACAACAACCTGCAGTTTGTGCCACCTTGCTGTCTCCAGAAGTCAGAAAAGGAGAGTCTGATCTCTGCACTCTCAATGAAACAGATGTGTCAAATGCAGAGGACGCTGTGAGTGCATTAAAGCCAATGAAGGATGCAACCTTGCTGATGTCAGAAGAGCGCAACCCAACAGTGTCTCTCATTGCCCCTCTAAATGCACAACTGCTCCAGAGCATGACAGACACCATGGGAGACACAGCCATGACCCATGAGATCAAGAATGCAATCAAAACAGATCTCCTGAAGAGGTACAGCAGTGAGGCAGAGAAGAAGATCCTTCATACAGCCTCTGCTCTGGATCCTCGCTTTAAAGGACTGCCTTTTATTCTCACAGAGGAGGAGAGATCGGAGATATACAGAGGAGTGACTGAGGAGGCTGCATCTTTGGAGGTAATTAGAATTTCATCATGTTTCCTGCCAGACAGCTAGAAGCTCAGCTACATTGTGTTGTGTAATAACATGCCCTGATTCACTGATGCGGTGTGGGAAGTGGAACTGTATGGTATGGATTACCGTGCAGTTTCCCACACCTCATCAATGAATCACACTCTTAGTCAGTTCAGCTCTTCTTATACTATTATCTTTTGTTCAAACACACAGATTACATCTAATAGAAGGACAAATGTGGATGAAGTGCGTAGGGAAAAAGCAACTGTGGAAGAAGAAACAACACCCATTGAGGACAGCCATTCTCCTCCCAAAAAAAAGGCCACAACATCGCTGCTCATGACTTTGCTGGGGCAGTCTTTCACTGATGGTGCAATAGAACCTAAGACCCCCTATGCCAAGGCAGAAAACAAAATGGAAAAATATTGTAAAGCCCCACCTCTGCCTCTCACTGAGGACCCTTTAAAATGGTGGCGTGAGCATGAGGTCATATTCCCCCTCCTCTCTCAGCTGTCAAAGCAATACTTGTGTATCCCAGGTACAAGTGTATCTGCAGAGCGGGTTTTCTCTACTGCAGGAGATGTTATAACAGCGAAAAGAAGCAGTCTTAAACCTGAGCATGTGGATCATCTAGTGTTCTTACAGAAAAACCTACATGTTCCCAAATGCTAAGCACTGAAATAATTACTAATTCATGTTTTTAATGAATTAGTAATTACTAATTCAGTCTGCCGCCAGTCACCAGTCAGTCACATCACCAGTCTTGTTTTATAGCTTTATAGCACTGATGGTTTGTTTTTGAAGATTGTCCTGTCCAATGTGTCCATTTCCAATCCATAATCCGTTCCGTTGCTTCACACTAAAAGTGTCTAGGCAAGTACTAGGGGTTCATTTAACCCTCAACCAAATAAATAATATTAAAGTGTATTTTCTTCTAGACAACTGACACCAAGCCAGCCACGGTGCAGCATTATAGGAAGGAAAATCATTGAGAGAAATAACTTGTACATTTGAAGCTTAACCTCGAGTAAATCTTATCTTATTGGATCACAAACACTAATTGTGGATTCTTGTGTAATATACTATATTTGTGAGTTTGTGAATGTGACCCCCATAGGATTTCCTCAAGGTTAAGCTTCAGTTTACAATTTATTCTCTCAAGGATTTTCCTTCCTCTAATGGTGGCTTGTTGGCTAGCTTGGCTTCAGTTACAGATGTAATCGACATGGTAGAGTGCTGCTCAGTGCAGTGCACGTAAAGTTTTCTTTCTGTAACGTGACTGACTGTCGTGACAACTCAAGAGCTTATAACGCAGCTCTAGCATTAACTCAACACACACACACAGTGTGTGTGTGTTGAGTTGATGCTGCGTATAAGCTTTTGAGTAGTCACGACACACACACACACACTGTGTTTAGTTGACTGGCAATGGCAGGGGCAAACACAATCGCAGTGAACCTGGAACATTTTATATTTTTTACAGCTTTTCTAGCACTGGAGAGATGGAGAATGGCTTGTTTTCAAAAATGGTCCATTCACATAAGTGAATTGATAATTATTTAAGCTTAAGCTTATATTTGTATAACTCCCCTCTAGCAGCCATCAACTCACTTCACTTGAGTTGACTGGCAGTTGCAGGGGGAAACAAACATCACGGTGAACATGGAAGTTATGCAGCAGTGCACTATTGCCAGGTTCACCTTTGATATTTGCTACTAGTCAGGAAGTGCTCTGTTTTGTAGAGGACAGGTTATGGCACACACCTGGAAATTATTGCAACGCATGTCTGTCTGCTGGTCTGTTGTACTCTGTAGCAATAGCAAGTGTAGGGGGTTCCCTCAACCAAACAAATACTAAAGGTAAAAGTGTATCTAGACAACTGAAGGCAAGCCAGGCAGCCACGGTACAGGAAAGGACATCCTTGAAAGATTAAATCAATCATACATTGAAGCGTAAAACCTTGATTAAATCTTTACTGGATCACAAATACACACAAACCTGACCTAACCTATATGCCTTGAGTTGTACCAGTGTGGCAATGCCAAACCTTTCTTCAGTTCTCATGATTCTGATGCAGACAATCGTGTTGTGTGTTTTTTTGTGATCCCATGAAGATTTACTCAAGGTTTAAGCTTTAGTTGATGATTTACTCTGTCAAGGGTTTTCCTTCCTCTAATGGTGGCTTTGGCTTGGCTTCAGTTGGGTTTAATCGTGGTAGAGACAGAGACTGTCTGCAGGACAGGTAACGTTTTCTGTAAAGTAAGTGACATAAAAGTGACATAAGTGAATTGATAAGCTTAAAGCTTATATTTGTAACTCCCCTCTAGCAGCCAATCCATTAACTCACTTGAGTTGACTGGCAGTTGCAGAGGGAAACAAACATCACGGTGAACATGGAAGTTATGCAGCAGTGCACTATTGCCAGGTTCACCCTTGATGTTTGCTACTAGTCAGGAAGTGCTCGGTTTTGTAGAGGACAGGTTATGGCACACCTGGAATTTATTGCAATGCATATTCACATAAAAGGATTTATATATAATGTTTTGTGGGAATTTATGATGACCATTTTCACAAGAATATTAGCTTGGCTGGCTGGCTGGCTGGCTTGCTTCTATCTTGGCTTGCCTTAAAGTACAACTATAGGCCAAACTTTATCAAAATCCAAAAAGTTTGGCCTTTAGTTGTACTTTAAATGGTGGTAGGCCTGGCTTATATTAATATTTTCTTTTATGAAGCAGTAAACTGCACTACTACAGTTTTTTACTAATTTTACTGTTACTTCTAGTAAAATACTAGTGTTGTTGTCTGTCTCTGCTATGCTGTTTGCATTTTCAGACCTTCCTATATGTTTGCAGTGCAAGTGCACTAAAGTATGCAGGGCTTGCAGGCCATGACAGGGTCCAGGAAAGTGTCCTTTGAAGCAAATGAAAATAAAAAGGATTCTTTTATTTGTGACTGCTTGATTGTTTGTTTTTTTTGATAAAGTTTTGAAAACCATTGGGCAGTGGGCTGGGCATGGGCAGTAATCGTGATGCATTGTGATGCATCGCGGAATCGAATCGTATCGAATCGCGACCCTAATAATCGTAATCGCATCGAATCGTGAGGTAAGTGAAGATGCACAGCCCTAATTTTGAGTTGGGTTGGTGTTACTTTCTGACATTGCTTTGATACAAAACGGACATGCAGGAAAAGAGAGGGTGTACCCTCCGGGACTGCCCATAGGCGTAGCCAGAACTTTTTTTCTGCCTAGTGTAATACTCCTGTAGGGGGCAGTATAACCCTACTGATATGGATCAGAGAACTGCATCCGTCAATGAACGTAAGAGAAAAGGATTTTAAGGTAAGTCAAAAACTCAGTTTTTTCTTTCGTTCACTGAAAGACGCAGCTTCAATTCTTCAGACCATTAGGACGTCCCAAAGCAGTGTCAACATGAGGGGTGGGCAGAGATGTATAGTAACTAAGTAGAACTACTTCACTACTGTACTTAAGTACCGAAAGGCAGTATCTGTACTTTCCTGGAGTAGAATTTTTTTCTCCTACTTCCACTTTTACTTCACTACATTTTTTCGATGATTTAAATACTTCTACTCCGATATTTTTTTTTTTTTGTGCTGCATAGTAACTCATTACTATTATAAAAATTACCACTGTCAGAACAGTAGATGCCAGGTTTCATGCAGCTCAAAACGTGTATTATCAGCACATACGAAAATAAATGCTACTGTATGCATAAATAAAAGCTGCATTTGAAATAATTAAAAACGGATATGATGTTCATACTTTTGACTTCTGTCTTTAATAACTAACTACATAACACAGTACTGGTACTTTTACTTTCAGTACTTGAGTAGCAAAATTTTTTAAAAAAACTACTTGCAATACTTAAGTACAAGCAATGTTGAATACTTTAGTACTTCTACTCAAGTCACTTTTTGATCGAGCACTTCCACTTCTACTCAAGTCAATTTTTCATTGAGCACTTGTACTTTTACTCAAGTATGGGTTTTGAGTACTTTATACAACTCTGGGGGTGGGGGAAAAAAAACACAGCAAATGCAGAATTCCCAACAAGGCTAAACATAGCCAACCAGGTAACAATAGGTGCTCAACTAGGAACAAATGTAGCTCACCACCAGGAAAAATTTTCACCCTCAAGAAGGGAAAGCATCCGCAACCACAGCCTGCAAAACTTTGTGGCCAAACGCTGCATCCGAAAATGCAAGTACATCCACCTTTTAAATCTTTGTGAATGTGTGTACAGACGACCACATAGCCACCTTGCACACCTGAACCCCTGACGCCTGATGACGGAAGGCCCAGGAGGCACTAAGCGCCTTCGTAGAATGCGCTTTTAACAGGGAAAGGAGGAACTTGACCCTTAATGGAGTAGGCCTGTTCCACTTGGAAATGGTCGCAGCAGATGTGGCCTGCCCCTTACGGGATCCAACCAAGAACAAAGAATCAGATTTCCTAATCGGTTCAGTCACCGCCAGGTAGACCCGAATCGCCCTAACCACATCCAAAGAATGCAAAGCAATTTCCTTAAGATGTGTAGGCTTAGGACATAGGGACAGTAGCAATATGTCTTCATTCAAAGGAAACCCGAGACAACCTTAGGAAGGAACGCCTGACAGGGTCGCAACACCACTTTGTTCCTATGAATCACCAGGTAAGGTGACCGACAGGACAACGCAGCCAACTCCGACACGCAATGTGCGGAAGTAATGGCTACCAAGAAAGCCACCTTCTGCAACAGAGTGAGCAGAGGAATTTCTCTAATATTTTCAAAGGAAGGCCTTTATAGCACAGACGGAACCAAATTGAGATCCCATGGAGGTACCAGGGATCGCACCGGAGGAGACAGATGGCAAACTCCCTGCACAAAAGTGTGAACCAAGGACTTCACCGCCAACAGCCTTTGGAAAACAATAGCCAAGGCGGAAATCTGGCACTTGATGGTGCCCAGAGCCAAAAGTTGATCTACACCACATTGTAAAAACTCCATCAGGCGAGACACAGAAAAGGAGCGAGGAGAAACCCTCTGCGACTCACACCAAGTGATGTACGCCTTCCAAACTCGATAAGCCTTCCTGGAAGTGGTTTTGTTAGCCTTCAACTGCATAGGAATCACCAACTCCGACACACCTCTGTCTTTCAGCACCTGGCTTTCAATAGCCACGCCATTAAAGGCAGCGAACGTAAAGCAGGATGGAAGATTGGTCCCTTAAACAGAAGATCTTCCCTGAGAGAAAGTTTCCAAGAGACGTCTGCTACCAGCCTTACCAGGCCTGCGTACCGAGACCGCCGAGGCCAGTCTGGCACTACCAGAATGACTGGAATCCCTTCTACCTCGATTCTGCCTAGCAGTCTCGACAGAAGTTGTATTGGAGGAAAGGCGTAAATCAGACGATACTGACCCCAAGGGGCCACCAGAGCGTCTGCAGCTTCGGCAAGGAGGATCCGAGACCTTGACACGAACCTCTGCACCTTCCTGTTGAGACAGGAAGCCAGCAGGTCCACATTGGGGGTCCCCCACCGAAGACACAGTTGATGAAAAACCTCCCGGTGAAGAGACCATTTTCCCGAATCCAACATCTGCCGACTGAGATAGTCCGCTTGCCAATTCTCTACCCTCGGAATGTGCACAGCAGAGAGGGCTGGAACATATTCTGCCCACCTCAAGATCCCAGCCACTTCCCAGGCCACTCTTTGTGCCCCCTTGATGATTGACATATGCCACAGCTGTAGCATTGTCCGATTGTATCCGCACAGGGTGTCCCTGCAGACGATCCGTCCATTGAGACAGACAGACTGATCGCTCTAATTTCCAGGATGTTGATCAGCAACCTGGACTCTTCCCGAGTCCAGACACCTTGGGCCGAACACACTCCCAAGACAAATCCCCATCCAGACTGGCATCCATGGTGATTACAGCCCAATGCGGGGGAAGAAAGGATTTTCCCAGACGTAGAGCCGGGGAATGGTTCCACCAAAGGAGAGGTTCCCTTAAACCCAGACTCAACAGAATCAGATTGTCCAATGACAGCAGATTCTTGTTCCATTTGATCAGAATCTCTCTCTGCAAAGATCTGGTGTGGAACTGCGCAAGCAGAAGCGCCTTGAAGGTGGATACCAACAAACCCAGTACTTGCATGCAAGCCCTGAGTGATGATCGATGGTTGGACAACAGGATTTGAATCGCATCCTGTAGCTTCAGAGGTTTCGTCTGAGGAAGAAACACCCAGGCTGATGCTGAATCCAACGTCAGACCCAAGTAGTCCAGCTTTGTGGATGGACTCCACAAAGCTACTACCGTGTGGATGGACTCCATCCGAAATTTCTGAACCTGTACAAAGTGGTTCAGAGCCTTGAGATCCAAGATCGGACGAACCTTGCCTTCCTGCCTATGAACTGTAAACCAATTTGAATAAAACCTTAGAAACGTTCCGACTCTGGAACTGGCACAATAACAGGTCCTGCACTGCTCCGTAGAGGCCCTGTAGCCATTCTGGAGACAGGCATAAGTTGGAAGGAAAGAACCTTGCTGGAGGCAAGGACTGAAACTCGATCTTGTAACCGAACCAGTTTGTGGACCCATTTGTCCTGAATGAGCAAGGTCCACGGGTAGATGATTGGTCCTTGGGACAGCAGATCTCCCTGAGGAGGAAGCTTTCAAGGAACAACGGCGACCAGCCGCACCAGATCGGCATACCAAGCCCGGCGAGGCCAGTCCAGAGCCACTAAGATAACCAGAACCCCTTCTGCCTCAATCCTGGGTAGATGCCTTAGCAGAAGCTGAGAGGAGGGAAGGAGTAAATCAGACAATACTGACCACACGGGGCCACCAGCGCATCTGCGGCGTCCACCAGAGGATCCCGTGACTGAGCCACAAACCTCTGCACCTTTCTGTTGAGATGAGACTCCAACAGATCCACCTTGGGGATGCCCCACCGGAGACACAACTGATGAAAACCTACGGATGAAGGGACCACTCCCCTTTGTCCAACACCTGCCGACTGAGGTAAACCGCCTGCCAGCTTTCCATCCCGGGAATGTGTACGGCTGAGAGGGCTGCAACAAACCGTTCTGCCCACTCTAGAATGCCAGCTATCTCCAGAGCCGCCTGGACACTTTTTGTGCCCATTTGGTAATTGACATAAGCCACAGCCGTGGCATTGTCCGATTGAATGCGCACTGGACATCCCTGAAGACGATCCGTCCAATGGTCCAGGCTCAGTCTGTTCCAAGACATTGATCGGAACTCTTCCAGTGTCCAGATCCCCTGAGCAGAATTTTTGCAGAGGACACCTCCCCAGACAGGCTGGCATCCGTGGTGACCACTGTCCAATACAAGGGGAGGAAGGATTTGCCCAGCCGAAGCACAAAGCCACCATATCAGGGACTCCTTCGTTCCCCAGCTCAGCCAGGTTTGATTGTCCAGAGACTGTGGAGTCTTGTCCCATTTGGCCAGAATCTCCCTTTGCAGGGACCTCTTACTGAACTGTGCATATGCATCGCATACTAGCTCATTACGAAATACTTGAAAAGATAAATAAGATGCAGCTGCACTAGAAAAGGTGAAAATAACAGTGAAAGAAATGAAATAGTGCGCTTACAACAAACACAATAAATCATATACTGATACTGAACCACACAGTGGTGATAAAAAAAAACATAAAAAATAAATACATCAAAAGTCCATTTAAAAAAGCAATCTCTCAAAAGAATGCATAAGTGTGATAACACACAGAGTCTTTTAAAGAAAGAAGTGTCTTCCAATTGGACCGATGTGAGACGACAAATCAGTGAGACAAACGTGAATAAGATGGCCCCTTACCGACTGGTAACAAGAACCAGGTGCAATGAAATATAACCTCCAGTCGTGCACAAAACTTGTCTGGTGTCACCCGAGTGGTATGTGTGGCTTCTTACCAGAATTCTAAAGAGGGTAGGGTAGGCCTGGATCCTCTGTTGGAATATGGGTAGTGTGGACAGTTTCCAAAGTCAGCTTCTGATCATAAGGTATAGGTGTCTATCCCTTCCCAGGGGCGTATCACTCTTCTTTAGGGCTCTTTCACACCCTGTGTCCGTCAAACAGACTCCGCTTTTCTCAGCGGGGGATCGATCCGCCGATCCCCTGCTGAGCAGAAGGATGACAGCTCTGTCTCGGCTATGTGCGGAGACACAGCTGTCAGTTCCCCATGCATCTCTATGGGGGAAATCGGATGGGAACAGACCGTCGGTCCGTTCTCATCCGATCCAATCCGCTGGACGGATGGAAAATAGGGTTTCCATCTGTCCAGATTTGACGGATCGGGTCGGATGTCAGCGGACATGTCTCCGCTGACATCCGATGCCCCATAGGAATGCATGGGGGGACCGTACAGATCCGCCAAAAAAACGAAAAGGTGGATCTGAACGGTCCGCCTGTGTGAAAGGGGCCTTAAGGACCGAGACTGGATATAGCCGTCTCAAATTAAGATCCCCCAAAGTGGAAAGGAAAAATGGCTAATATTGCTTTACCCTTATTAAAACACTTTATTTAAATGCGATATTGCACTTACATGGCATCAAATGGATAAGACAATAGTTTCCAGTAGCAGAACATGGCTGCCTGCAGCGCGGTTCACGTGGCGTGATGGCTCCTCCGACGCGTTTCTCCTTACTAGGCTGGGACTGGAGCAGCGGACGCCTAGTAAGGAGAAACACGTTGTGGGAGCCACCACACCTCGTGGACCGCGCTGCAGGTGGCCACGTTCTGCTACAGGAACCTATTGTCTTATCTATTTGATGTCATGTAAGTGCAATATCGCATTTAAATAAAGTGTTTTAATAAGAGTAACGTACTATTGGCAATTTTTCCTTTCCACTTTGGGGGAGCTTCATTTGAGACAGCTTTATCCAGCCTCGGTCCTTAAAAGGAGAGCGATACGCCCCTGGATAGGGATAGACACCTATACCTTATAGTCGGAACCTGACTTTGGATACTGTCCACACTACCCATATACCAACAGAGGATCCAGGCCTACCCTTCTGGTAAGAAGCAACGCATACCATTCGGGTGACACCAGACAAGTTTTGTGCACGAGTGGAGGTTATATTTAATTGCCCCTGGTTCTTGTTACCAGTCGGTAAGGGGCCATCTTATTCACATTTGTCTCACTGATTTGTCTCACATCGGTCCAATTGGAAGACACTTCTTTCTTTTCTGTGTGTTATCACGCTTATGCATTATTTTGAGAGATTGCTTTTTTAAATGGACTTTTGATGCATTTGTTTTTTATCACCACTGAGTGGTTCAGTATCACTATATGATTTTTTGTGTTGGTTGTATACACTCTATGCCACATTTTAAGCCCACTATTTCATTATGAAATACTTACTTTAGAACGAAGCCCTCCAGCGGCAACCGCACAAACGCTGAGGCAGCCGACATCTTCCCCGTGTTTCTCCCGGGTTCACAGGCTTCGGCGCTGTGAGTGTCTGGAGCCGTGATGACCTCACTCACGCACATGCGTGCGGGAGCCACAGTTCACAGCAGGGGCTCTGAAGGCCTGGCACAGTAAGCCAGGCCTTTAGAGCGCATGCGCCAATGTCATCGGCCGCATGCACTCTGAATATCTCCTAAACTGTGCAAGTTTTGGAGATATTCATAGTACCTACAGGTAAGCCTTATTATAGGCTTACCTGTAGGTACATTTAGAAAAATAAGACTTTACTTCCTCTTTAAGTATACCACAGTAACATCTGACACAAAGATCTAAAAACACTGAAGCAGCAGACTTTGTGAAAATTAGTATTAGTGTCATTCTCAAAACTTTTGGCCGTGGCTGAACATACAAATCATTTAACACATTTTAAAAAAATTACAAAAAAAAAAAACAGATCACAGACATTAAAATAGTAAAAACAAAATCCCCAAACATGTTTTCCAGTTTTATTGTAAAAAAAAAAAAAAACGAACGTAACAAAAACGGTTTTCTTCAATGCTCAAAACATAACAAGCTTATAACATTTTTTTCATAGTACTCCCATCAATACTGATCTAACCTTGAAAAAATAAACTCAAATTAAATCTCCCCAAGCTTTTTTTCTTATTTACAAAGAAAAAACAAATAATTTCTCCCAGACATTTCTCATCTTTAAAATATTTACACTGAAAAATTATTTAACACGTTAGAAAAACAAATTGTGAGAAAGGTGAATTGTTTGTGAAAATGTAAACTGCTTTTTTGCACTGTGATGGCATATAGTTCAGACGACACCCCCCGTCATTTGTAGAACAATGAAGTGCAGGCCCCTCTGGCGGTACATGGGCGGTTTCCTTCACAGTGCGTAAACTTGGTTAAAAACGGTCTTCAGTAAGCAAGGCGGACAAGATAACAGTTTGCTTTATCATTAAACACCATTCGCTTTCAGTGAGGTAATAACTGTTTCAGAGATCCTGATCTGGCCTGGAGCACACAACATTTTCTACTGTTGGTAGCAGTAAAAAATAATGCCATAATATGTCCGTTACCAGCATCAATTAAAAAAGAGCATGTCAATTAAGAAGCTGAAACATGAACATGGGTTCAGCTCACAGAACAACGTGAAGCCAATAGCTACAAATAAAATAGAAATTTACTTCCAGAGAGAGATGGGGTAGTAGGAAACCTCTTCTACCCCCAAGCAATGACACAATGATGGGTTCCCCCCTTCTGGGAACCTACCTTTATGTTGAATGCATTTAGGCCCGTCAGCTTTCTCTATACTAGCAGCAAATAAGGACAGACTGCATAAGAAGTCAATTTAATTTCATAGTAGGCACAGTGTCAGCATTCTGGGAATAAGGAGGGGGAGTGGGGGAATTAAAGTGCTGAATGCTACGTATCCCCACAGCACTGCTTAATCAGCAGAATAGCAAGGTCTGAGATAGGGGGAATCCTTCCCGAATGACACAGTTAAAAAAAAGAGAAAACCCAAGGGAATCACTCTCTCTGAAAAAAGAAACCTCCTTTAAAATAAAAATAGTGAATTTAAAAAGAGTATTGTAATTTTACCTAAATAAAACCTCTAATGAGAGAAACAAAGCCATTGCTTTTGATGCTAGTTGCCTGGCCATCAAGCTGACAGTCTGGCTTCAAAACTTGTGAACAAATATGCAGATAAGAATTTCTCACTTCCCTGATCTTACATAGTTATTTTGTTTCAGTGACCCTGTATAATAGTCAAGCAACTAGCATTATCAGAAAGAGATCAGCAAATGCAGCCTTCATGTTAGAAATGTTTATTTAAGCCTACTTAAATTTTGTGGCATAGATATTGGAGGTACATGGCCTACTTTACTGGATAGAAAGCACCTGTGTGCCCCCCTATAACTACTACACTCCATAGGCCCAGCGATTACAACTACCAGCAGTGCTGCTTCTAAGAGCTATTCTGGGCTCTGCTTTAAAAGCCAATCTCCAGCTTTAGCTTAAGTTTAAATAAATGGTTTGGGCCAAAGCAGCCCAAACTATTTCCCTATCATGAGCAACTGCTGGATGTGCTGTATTAACTGTATGTAGCGGAGGCTACATACAGTATACAGCACTGTGATCCGGGTGCAAGAGGAGACCTTCCTGTCTCACACCTGGGACAAAAGGAGCATTGGTCTGAGCGGGACCATTCATAGAAAGCTTTGTATTAGATCAATTAATAGAAAGCTTTCTCTAATTGGCTGGCTGAGTCAGTTGGGTTAATGATGTCACAATCTCTGACTCAGCCAACCACAAGCCACCATGTATTCACTGAAAGTGCCACTCAGACCGATGCCATCATGTTCTGGGTGTGAGACAGGAAGGTTTCCTCTCACACTCAGAATACAGTGCTGTATACTGTATGTAGCCTCGGCTGCATTCAGTTTATACAGCACATCCAGTTGCCACACATGAGGGAAATAGTTTGGGCCAGCATGACCTGAAAAAAACTATTTCAAAAGAAACTTAAGCTGGAGATCAGCTTTAAAAGTAGAACTATAAGCAAAACTTTTTTTCTCATTTTGCATAGAGCAAGTGAGGGTTATAACCCGTCAGATTTTTATTTCGCAATCTGTGTCTCGTTGCAGATATTTACCTTCACTTCCGGTCTCATATACAAACAGGAAGTTAGAGGAAATCCCTGCATATTAAAGGAATTCCATTGGGGACCCCCAGGTCACCAGAAATAGTTTGTCCATTGGAAGATTTTCCCTTTATTACTTTTTTGGGGAAAGCCCAAAATTTGGGATTTTCGTTTACTTTCACTTTTAATGATAGTAAACAAGGCAAATAGAGAGAGTGAACCCCCTTAACGGATGCACAGTCGTATTAAAACCTGACAGGTTTTTTTTTTTTGTAATCCGCGGTGGTGCAAAACTACAACGAAAAAACCCGATAGTGAACCAAAAAAGTGCATTAGGATCACACACAAAAAAGTGCACTTAGGGGTGTGCTTTGTCTAATCCCCCTGAAAGGGTAGGACCTCTACCCTGATCCCCCGGGGCGCAAGGCTCTTGACAGGGACAAAGGGTTTCCAATGGTCTGCCTAACCAGAAGGCCTGGCAGACCCCGTTCTTCTAGGCAGCCGAAGCGACCCCGAATACTAGGTCGAGGGGATGTCCCGAAGAGAGACCCCCCCCAGGGACAGGGGAGGAAGGAACCAGAAGGCCACACATCCTCCCCCTAGACTTTAGGGCAAAACATGACAGGTGTTCTAAACCATCTCCACCCTATCCAAAATTAAAAAGGAAGGGGTTGTCTTTAGTTATACTTTAATGGATTCTGAGAACAGGGTCTGACAGTGTGAGGAAACATGCTCCCTTGAAGTAATTCAGGACACAGAACATGATCAGTAATAGAAGTAGTACTGCTGGAAGCTGTACAAAGTCCAATCTGCAGGGTTTAGGGCTCATCTTATAGGAGCAAAAAAAGAAACAATATCCAGTAAGATGGCCTGCAGGTACCCAAAAGATGTGCCAGGCAGTAAATGTACAGCTACACCTTTAATAGACTCAAAAAGCAGTTTTCAAGAGCACTGCAGAAAACAGAGGCTGGAAATAGTTGCGGCACACTACTATTCTATAACAAACAAAGGGCACAAGCTTTGACACCAAGGCGGCAAGCACATAAGAATGCCCTCTGCAACATACAGCTGTTCACTAAAAATTATGGAGGTTAACAAGCATCAGGGTGAGCAAGTTCATTTTCAAATCTAAAAAAAATCTAATTTTTTTTTTTTTTAATTGCAAGCTTTTCATTTGCCTGAATGTGTGCATACGGATGTGTCCAATTTGCAGAAAAGCATACCGTTAATAAATTGTCTGAATGACATGATTCTCTGCAGATCGGACAAAACACATTGGGCCAATTAAAAGTCATTTTCCGAAAAAGGAGGAGTTTAAAGACTGATTTGCTCATCTCTAACATAAATGTAATGTGTGGAGTTGGTAACGTGTTGAGTTGGCTGCAATGTGGACAATTTAATCACAGGGGAAAACAGAAACTAAGTGAACTAGCAGCAACTGTGAGAATGAATGTCAATAGAAATTAAAAAGTGGAACTCCAGTTAAAGCTTTATATATTCTTTGGATCAAGAAGAAATAGGGGAAATACTCGCCTGATTTGTGCCAAAGAAGATTTTCCCTCACTTCCTGTGCTGTGCCAGGTTGTCAGCAAGACAGGCAATGAGGGGAAAGGTTTAATGATGACACAGACAGTAATAAAATGGTTGTTTGTCTTTTCTTTGGGAAAGTTAGAACCAGTCAGCTTCTTATTGTGGTCCTGGGATCCTGTGTCTGCAATAGGTGGCTACAGAGGAAATCGTGGTGGATGCGTGGAGTCACACAGAATAGCCATCTTGCTTCCTGCTCTTACACGCCAGTGCTGAATGTTAACATTGCCAAGTTAACAGCAACACCTCACCTCAAACTGCAGAGGATAAGAGAAGGGGTGTCTGACCAGTTCTGTTAGGCCCCATTCACATCGAGCGATTTGGGATCACATTCAAATTCTGGAAAAACGTAGCACACGTGTCAGCTGCCATTCATTTTCAATGGCACCTAAAAGGTGTGCATTTGCCACGATTGTCCCGTGATAAATCGTGCTGTGATCGCGGCAAATCACATCACGCAAAGCTTGTTGGACAAAACAAAAGCTCCTGCTCCTTTTTGGGCGACAAGCTTCGCAGCGATGCAGTTTCGCTGCCATTTATTGTGTAGCAATACCACACCGTGTTAGATGCCTTTGAAAATGAGAAGCAGCCGAACACGCTTGCTGCGTTTTGCCAGCACTGCAGTGGATTTCGGAATCACAGGCAGAATTACAGTGATTCCGCCCACAATCCCTACACGTGAACAGGGGCTTATTGCTGATTAGTGGGAGCACTGGTTTCCTATTGTACAGCACAGTCATATTTAGACACCCAGAACACATGATGTAACAAGAAAGTGGAGGCAAGACTAGAATGGTGGACTTCGGAAGTACAACTTCTGTGACTTCAAATTGGATAAGTTGGATGGTGATAATGTGTCTTTTACCCTCTCAGTATCTCTGCAGACCAGAAATCAGAAGGAGTGAAAGTACTCTATAATCCGCTCCAATGCTTTTCACACTTCGGGCTCAGGAGCCCAGAGGTGTTTAGGTGAGATAACAAGAAAGGAAAGCAAAGAGAATCTCAGAATTTCAGCAATGTGCTGAGAATTAGTCATATTCTGAAGGCTATAAAGCTGGGAGCTGACAAACAACAAAGTTCTTCAAACTGTGTGGCAGGGAGAAAGAACAGCTGAATAAAATTACAAGTAAACAGGTCATATATATGTAGTTCAACTGTATATTTAGTTTAGCTGAAGTTCCGCTTTAAGAGGATGCTGTTGCACAGGTTAGAAACAAACCGGCATACCTGCTAAATTGCTAGCCTACCCAAAGTGGATAGCTTACTTTATATAGATTCCCTCAATCCGTTTCTAACATCAGGTGATCCCAGCTTTAGTTTCCCTCAGAAGCAGTGTTCAAGATGTATGAGGAAGATGAATAAAACTGGCATTCATAATGACATCAGGAAAAAATGCAATGTCTCTACATGCCTCATATGTAGGCATGGTGGACAAAATTTCTGCAGCTGTTTTAACATTCTGGCAAGAAGTAGTCGGGCTTTGTGGGGTAGAGTGGAATTTCCACATTTTACTCCTGCAACCTGCAGGACACCTGTGACATTTTACAGGTATTCCTATGAAATGTCAAACATTGTTTGAGTCCTACAAGGGTAACTCCTCTACAAAAGCACTTGACTACCATTAAGCAGAATAGGACCCTGACAACATTATGTTGTAACACTGTAATGAGAACAGCCAATGGGAGAAGAAAATACAAAATAAAATCACTAAATACTCTGCATAGATGAGGCAATAAAGACAATACTAAAAAGTTATGAAGTTTATGTATAAAAATAAATTGACAATATTTTGCTCCAGAAGCATTTAAAAACTTTTAGTGGGAAATTCATAAATCCACAAAAAGAAAGGAAAAAAATTCATATTTGATGATGAAGAATAACTTCAAAGCCAGTGGGGTCTGAAATTCATTGCAGGCCACGCTTGAGGGTAAAAAGAAAGGCAACAATAACCCCTCGGGTCTTGTACACATCAACTTGCAGTGCATATAATTCAGTACTTAAAGGTTGTCAACAAGACAAGGGTTGCCTGGCTATTTACGGGGTGTCCTGTGCGGGGTTTGCTTCTTTTGCATTTCAAGACGGCATCGACTCCGTTCGTCCAGCCAGGGGAGCTCAAAATTCCTACAGGAAAAAAAAAAAAGTATTAAAAGAACAAGGTTTTTTTCAAATAAGACAGTAGAAAAAGCAGAGAGGGTCAGTAATCAGATATCAGATATAACACTAAAAAGACTATTTCTGATGTATAAGCATGACTGCACATGGACTACATATGTAGTCTGCCACTGCTCATCTCTAAAAAAAAAAATTTTCAATTCTTGCCAACTTTCTGACATGGGGATCAAACAGCCTCACTACTTTCATCAGATCATTCTAATATGCATAATGGTTTTGGTTGGGTGACTCAAATTATTAAAGCCAAAGAAAGCCAAACAACCAATATTCGTGGGTGGCCAGCGATATTTCCCCAAGTACAGATTACCTGTAAATGATAAAGTCAGCATTTTCTGACTACAGCAAAAGTAAATATAAGAATGCTACTCCTCAGATGTAAAAGTAGCCGTAGTTCAGTATTGTTAGTGCTCCCAGTACCAACCTGCACATGTGCCAAAGAAAATGGAAAACACAACAATCCGTCTGGCAGACAAGCACTGGGCAGACTGCCACAATGCTCTATGGTTAAATGCCATTTAGTGTGGGAGATAACGAACACATCCATTTTTTAAGTAGTTAAAGCAATAGTGTTTGCCTTTTGGAAAACAGTAATTTTTATGATTATATACCTTAAAATAAAAAAATCAGTATAGGATAAAATATTGAGAACAGTGTACTTACTGTGGGGTTATTTTAGGCAGGGATCGTCCAAACGCCACGACAGGGAGGTAGGGGGTAATCAACACAGACTGCACTGTAGCAGAAAAAGAAAGTGAGTCTACACATAGCAAACTTTTAAACCAATTGCATGAGATTAAAAAGAAGCAAATGTTAAACATGCTGTGCAAGTCCTTAAGACAATAAATTAAAGCACATAGGTATACCTCTCTGAAACACTTTTTTTAAAGCAGTCCCTGCCAAAAAAATATATATATTTGAAAGGTCCTCATAGGTATTGCCATAACAAGCACTAGAACCTTTACAGAGATTTCTAGGATTCCCATAAGCAGAAGAAAGTTGAAGGATTTTTGAAAACAATACCCTCCTCACCAATTTTTAAGTCAAGTCTACAGAGTGGGTGGAGATAATACACAGAGCTCAGCGACATATTTCACCATATAAGTGGTAGGAGCTTAACGTACCTTCATCAGGTTCTGGAAAGAAGGATGTGACTTCTGGCTCACTTTCTTGATTGCCCTTCTTTTTGTACATCCTCAGCTGTAGACGCTGCAAGATTCTCTGCTCGCGGATCCTTTGTATGTCCCACCTAAATTACACGTGTGAGAGAACAAAATGTAATGCCTTGTTTTTTCAGTGCTACGCTTAAGAAGGGATTTACTAAAACTGGTGCAGCTGTGCATAGTAAACAGCTTCCAGGTTTTGGCCTAGGTTCACATTGAATGCATGCTTCAAATTGTGTGAGTTCAGCTTTACTTGCATGATTTCAAACCAGCAATTCAGCCTGACTTCGAGGGTGATTTGAGAGACATCTGTAGGAGGTTCATGCACAGATGTCTATTGAAATCGCCCACAAAGTCGCCAAAAGTAGTGCAGGAACTACTTTTGAGAATGGGTGTGGTGCCGCAAAGCCAGCGTCGCACCGATTCGGATGGTGCCTTTGCCGGCAATAGGCTCTGATTTGGCATGCGATTTGACATGCCAAATCGCATGTCAAATCAGCCCGATGTGAACGGGGGCTCATTGTCAAAATGTAATTGAACAAGCTGAAGTTAGAAGATGATTGCTTACTATGCACAGATGCCCCAGATTCTGCGTGCTCCAGTTTTAGTAAATCTCCCCCTTAGTTTATATACCTGTTGATCTGGCTTGACCATGCATGGGAGAATACTTTCCAAAGAAATGACCTGAAGGAGCATACTTGCAAAAGCTGCTCCAATACCTCACCCAATACTAACAGTGTTGCAAAGAAACATTTTGATCCCTTCCTCTGTTCTATAGCAGATGAAAGGGAAAATGATATATGAAAAATGATAGATGAAAGCCTACTTGCAGGGAGAGTCTAACAAGTTGGAAAATTGCCTCATTATTGACCAGCTCTCCCAATCACTTTAGAAGCCTATTATTGCCCTTTCAAGGTTCAAAAAAGACCTTATGGTCACAGGGTATGATTTTGAAATATCATGACATCTACAGAAAGTTTTACTACACACCGACTCTTCCATCAATAACACTGCACAGCCTTTTTTCGCTGTGCATAGTCTATGTTACAGAGACTTTGGCCTCATTCTATAAAGCTAAACTCCAGGCGTTTTTTTTTTTTTTTTTTTTTTTTTTTATGCAACCGCATACAATTTAAACGTTTTTTTCAGATCCAGATACATAAATGTCTTGATACTAGCCTTCTGACATTCCCTTACAATAAGGCTAAACAGTGAACATGCCAACAGGAAGAAAGAGCAGTTGATGACTTATTGGTGTGTGGTTGCTCCTTCACTGCCCAAGCAGCAGATTTCAGATTACACAACTGCATTTCTGAACTCAACAGGGAAAGTGGAGTCACCCTATTGGCTGTGTTGTGTGGCAGTGATGTATGAGTCACAACAGTGGTTGCACAGCATTACAGATCAGTAAGGCAGTTCCACATGTATAATTCAATGTGTATTTAGCCGTTTACTAGATTCAAAATGCCAAGGCAATTTCCTTCAGATGTTTAGACCTGGGACAAAGGGAAGGCGACACAAATCAGAAAAAATGTAAGCAAGGGAATCTCCTGAAGATTCTCAAAGGGAGGCTTTTGGAGGACCGAAAGCACCAACTGAGGCCCCAAGGCGGCAATTGAGACCGTTTTGGAGGAACCAAATGCTGGACACCCTGAAGAAAGGTATGCACCAGGGAGTGCGCGACCAAGGGTCATTGGAAGAAGACCGCCAAAGCCGACACCTGGCCCTTGATGGTACTCAAGGCCAATTTCTGTTCAACCCCACCATTAAAAGGAAGGTTTAGATCCGAGCCACTGAGAAGGAGCGAGGATGAACTCCAAGAGACTCACACCGCGCAATGTACGTCTTCCACGTACGATGGTAGATCTTCCAAGTAGAAGTAGATTTCCTAGCTTTTAGCAGCGTTGAAATCACCGACTCAGACAAACCTCTATCCTTCAGCACCTGGCGTTCAACAGCCAAGCCGTCAAAGCCAGTGACTAAAGCAGGATGGAAGATTTGCCCTTGGGAAAGCAGATCCTCCCTGAGAGGAAACTTCCAAGGAATGTCGGGCAACCAGCCACTCCAGATCGGCATACCAAGTTTGACGAGGCCAATCCGGAGCCACTAAGATGACCGAAATCCCTTCTGCCTCCATCCTGTGTAGAAGTCTTGGCAGAAGCTGAGAGGAGGGAAGGCGTGAATCAGACGATACTGACTCCACGGGGCCACCGATGCGTCTGTGGCATCTGTCAGAGGATCCCATAACCAAGCAACAAACCTCTGCACCTTTCTTTTGAGCTGAGACGCCAACAGATCCACCTCGGGGATGCCCCACCACAGACAAGGTCATCCATGGTAGCTCAAAATAGGCAATCTCCCTGAAAAGGAAGATCAGCCAAGGCCTTTTTAGTAGTCCAGACCAGCAATTGAGCCAAAAGACACGCCGAAGGACCACTACCGAAACAGAGCTGAGCCACTAGGGGACCTCCATCCAAAGAAGCATCACAGATCACCTTTTGATTTTGACCTTTTTCAATTTTTGCTAGCCCGTCGCCCGAAAGCCACCTCCATCCGGGACCCAAAGGACTCCAGGACCGCCGTCCGTGCATCGGTAGATGGTTGGGACCCGGAGGGCCCCGTACCCCTTAAGAGAGGGGATCAGGTGGGGAGATACGCTCTAAAGACTCCATGAGTCACCAGGTGGACCCCACAAAGTGTAAAAACACTGCAAAGGGAGAACCCCCACCGCACTGGTAGCACCACCTGGTCGCCAGGCACAAGCATCAAGCGATCCTCAGGAGAGAACCCCACCAGACTCGCCACCCAGCAGAAACAGGCAGCTACAGCCACCAGGATAATTCTGCACTCCCCGTGCGGGATCAGGAAGTGAAAAGATCCAGGAGTTAGCACCAGGGGATGAGGAGGGGCTTCCACTCCTGAAATCGCCACCCACAGGTCTCCACTGTCATGGCCACCGCTATTTTCCATGGCAAACCACCGCCAAAATGGCCACCGGGCATAGAAAACACACAGGCTAGAGCAAAATGGCGGCTCTGCGCGGCACCACGAGGCCTCCACGTTTGACGTTGCTCTGGTCCTCCAAGGGCATAAAGTCGAGTGGGGTCCATCTTGCCCTCACTCAACTTTCTGCCCATCAGGAGAGCGGATCGGATAGTTTTAAAACGACTGATGGGAGGGGGGTGGGCACCATAAAAAAGTGATCCCGTGGCGAATGCACCGATGGGACCACTATGTCAAAGCGGACCGCCGGCCATGTAAGAAAATACTAGGATTATGGCAGCTATCTCAAATTAGCAACGTAAATAAATACATGGTGGGCGGTCCAGAAGTGGTTAAAATAATTCCCTTAGCAAGTGGGGAACCAAAAGCAGAAACTGAAATGCAAGTGCTGGATACTCTCCTGCATCCATTGTCCATGTAAACAAAGCATGGCGCCTCCAAGTGCAGTATATCAAATTTAATGAGGGATAAAAGGTTAAAAACACTTCTAAAAAGTAAGCCATAAAGAGTTAAATGAGGAGCTGGAGTCCGTAGTGATGTCCCCCATCCACCCGCACTAGATGCCGGCTGCTTGCGTCCCAGCTTGGTTGCTGGAAGTTCATGCCACGCTTAGCGTACGCCCATACAGCAGCGTCTCGGACATCCAGGTCCTCATCCCACGGAAGCGCCCACATACACCCCTTTATCATGTAAGCAAAGTAACCCACATGATAGGTTTGTTTAGTAAGACAAACAGCAGCCTGCAACACTTTGAGACCAAAAAAGGCATTCACAGATGCCAACACATCCACTTTATAAAATTTTGTGAACGTGTGCAGCGACGACCAAGTAGCCGCCTTGCACACCTGCGTTACGGACACCTGATGATGGAAGGCCCAAGAAGCACTAAGCACCCATATAGAGTGTGCCTTCACAGGGAAAGGAGGAACCTGACCCTTAATCAAATAGGCCCGAGTCATCATCTTTCTGATCTATCTAGAAATGGTCAGAAAAGAAGCAGATAGTCCTTTTTGAGGTCCATCCGCTAGCACAAATAGGGAGTTTGACTTCCTAAAAGACTCCGTAGCTGCCAGGAACACCCAAATAGCCCCAACCACATACAGGGAATGCAACGCAATTTCCTTAGGATGTTTTGGCCTGGGACACAGGGAAGGCAACACAATGTCCTCATTCAGATGAAAATCATAGACCACCTTTGGAAGGAACAACGGACAGGGGCGAAGAACCACCTTATCTTTGTGGATCACCAAATAAGTGGAACGACAAGACAACGCCAATTCCATCACCCTGCGCGCAGAAGCGATAGTCACCAAAAAGGCCACCTTCTGGGTTAACGTAAGCAGGGGAATCTCCTGAATATTTTTAAAGGGAGGCTTCTGTAAAGCTAAAAGCACCAAGTTGAGATCCCAAGGCGGTAGTGTTGACCAAGGACGACACCTGGCCCTTAATGGTACTCAAGGCCAATTTCTGCTCAACCCCCGTTGAAGGAAGGTCAAGACCCAAGCCACTGAAAAAGAGCGAGGGTGAACACCAAGCGACTCACACCACGAAATGTAGGCTTTCCATGACGGTAGATCTTCCTAGAAGTAGACTTCCTATCTTTCAGTTGTGTAGGAATCACTGATTCAGACAAACCTCTATCCGTCAGCACCTGCCTTTCAACAGCCAAGCCATCAAAGCCAGCGAGTGTAAAGCAGGATGGAAGATTGGCCCTTGGGACAGCAGATCCTCCCTGAGAAGTAGTCTCCAAGGGGCATCGGCGACCAGCCGCACGAGGTCGGCGTACCAAGACCATAGAGGCCAATCCAGGGCTACTAGAATGACCGGAAATCCTTCTGCCTTGATCCTGTGTAAGAGTCTCGGCAGAAGTTTGAGGGTAGGGAAGGCGTAAATCAGAGGATACTGGCCCCAGGGGGCCGCTAGCACGTCTGTGGCGTCTGCTAGCGGATCCCTAGATCATACCACAAACCTGTGAAAGTTCCTGTTGAGGCGAGATGCCAACAGATCCACCTCGGGAGTGCCCCTTCGGAGACACAGCTGATGAAACACCTTTGGATGAAGGGACCACTCCCCTTGGTTTAACGCTTGCCGGCTGAGATAATCCACCTGCCAAATTTTCCACCCCTGGAATGTGTACGGCGGAGAGGGCTGGAACAAAACATTCTGTCCACCGAAGAATGCCGGCTACCTCCAGATCTGGTGCTTGACATAAGCCATGGCATTGTCTGATTGGATTTGCATTGGACACCCCTGTAGGCAATCCATCAAGTGATTCATGCACAACCTGATCTCTCTGAGTTCCAGGACATTGATCGGGAGTCCGGACTCTTCCAGTGTCCAAGCTCCCTGAGCAGAGTTCTGACCCAGGACACCTTCCCACCCAGACAGACTGGCATCCGTGGTGACCACTGTCCAATACAGGGGGAGAGAAGATTTGCCCTGGCAAAGAGCTGGAGAGCGAAGCCACCAGATCAGAGACCCTTTTGTTTTTCGGATCAGCTGGATTTGATTGTCCAGAGACTTCGGACACTGGTCCCATTTGGCCAAGATCTTCCTTTGCAGGGACCTCAAATGGAACTGTGCAAACGGGACCGACTCGAAGGTAGAAACCATCAGGCCCAGCACCACCATGCAAGTCCGGAGGGACGACCACCTGCTGGAAAGCAAGAGATGAATTGCAGATTGCAATTTCTGGAGTTTGTCTAGAGGAAGGAACACCCTAGCTGAGTCCAGAGTCAGACCCATATAGTCCATTTTGTGGAAGGAACCAGAGCAGACTTCTGATAATTCAGAAGCCAGCCGAACTCCCTCAGAGTCCATATAGTGATGTCCACGTCGTCCATCAGAGCAGTAGGAGACTGTGCTCGCAACAGATTGTCGTCCAAGTAGCCCAGCACTGCGATCCCTCGCTGACCTAACAACGCCAGCACCGGAGCCAACATCTTTGTGAAGACCCGGGGAGCAGAGGCAAGACCAAAGGGTAACGCCACAAATTGATAATGCTCCTCTCCCTCGGCAGAGCAGAGGAAGCATTGGTGACAGACACATTGGAATGTGTAAGTAAATGTTCTTGATGTCGATAGAGGCCAAGAAATCCCCCTGATGCAAAAATGCCACTACCGTGCGAATAGACTTCATTTTGAACTTCTGTACCCGTACAAAGCAATTTAGGGCCTTGGGATCCACAATTGGACTTGCCTTGCCTTTTTTTCTATGGGACCGTGAACAGGTTTGAATAAAACCCCTGAAAAAATTTCCGGAGTTGGAACCGGAACAATTACCCTTTGAAGCAAACTCATCTTGTAGCCGGACCGTATCCCTTTATGGACCCACTTGTCTTGCACCAAGGAGGTCCACGAGTCCGGAAACCAGCAAAGACGTCACCCCACCCCAAATACAGGAGAGAGCGCACCTTCATGCGGAAGGAGCTTTGTCAGTGGGTCTGGAGAAAACCTCTTTGGACTTGCCAAGGCACTTGGATCCTCCTGAAGAGGCCTTGAAATGCTTTGCACCCTTGTCAGCTGATCCTGAGGGATGAAAAAAGTTCCTGTGAGCCAAGAAGGATTGGTCATGTCTGCAACGAGGTTCCTTACCCTTAATAGCCTGCGGAAGAAAGGTGCTCTTCCCCCCTTGTGAGACTCTCAATGTCGTCGTCCAGGGTAGCTCCAAACAGGCGATCTCCTTGAAAAGGAAGATCAGTTAAGGCTTTTTTTGGAGGTCTGGTCCGCAGACCAACATTTGAGCCACAAAATATGCCTAAGGACCCCTGCCAAAACAGACAATCTAGAAATCAGGGGAGCCGCGTCCAAAAAGGCATCACAGATACTGCAGCCCCTAGACCAACTGGTCTGCCAGCTCCACAAAGGCAGGGGGGAGCTGCTCACCCACCACGTCAAGGCGTAAAAGCTTAGCCCACTCGGTCAGAGTTTGTGACACCAGGGCAATAGTGAAGTGCTGAGCCATCCTTACTCCTTACTAGGCAGAAAAAAACTGAGCACCTATAGCAGAGAGGGGGGGGGGGGGTATACTTCCTGGGACTGCCCATAGGCCTAGTCAAGTTTTTTTTTTTTTTGCCTAGTGTCCTACTCCTCGAGGGGGCAGTATAACCCAATGGTTAAGAAAATCAGGAGCTGTGTCAGTCAATGAACGAAAGAGAAAATGAAAAATAAAAAGTATAATCCACCTGGATACACAAAGAAGTTGTGATAATATGTAGTTTTACTAACATGTCAAAGTTCCAAAAATTGTGCATAGGCATTAACATTTGTTTTACACTTAGGCGTGAAGGGGTTAAACACGGTAGTGGACACAAAAAAGTGGAGTGCCTGGAAAAAATTATAGATCAAGCACCAGTGTGGCTGCTGCATTGGTGTCCGATCTGTAAAAAATATTGAGCACTTTATGTCCTGTACATATATGATTCTATCTCCAAAATGCACTGGATACCCACTATATGTCTACTAAAACCTTCTGGAAATATTTAGTTGTTGTGGCACACTTGTCTTTCATATACCCTTTAGACTGATATGTCACGCCTCAATATTTTTATCGTTTGCATCACTGAATCCAGGTCACCTTAGAGGCCAGTACTCCTACAATGCACATCTATTAATAAACAAACCTGTCTACAGTGTCTTCACACTTACCGCTTTCTCCTCTTTTCATCCAGCTCCAACTTGGCATGTCTCTTTGCAAACACTGCATCATCCAGGTTCTAGGAAGAAAGAAATTATATTTAGCGGTACATACATTTGTCAAATACCCCCTAGATTCTTCACTTCATGTACAATGATCTATATAGAAAACTATTTAGGAAAGTAATAGGTTAGCCTGGTAGCGGAACAAATTCATCACATTGTGATTGCAATCCATTGTGATTGCATCACAATATATAAAAAAGCGCCAACATTGCACAGGAGACCCGTTTTTTTTTTAAAATAATTTAAATAACCCCCCCCTCCCCAAAAAAAAAAAAAGAAGATTAAAAAAAACAACACAACCTTACCTCTGGTATGTCTTCACTATTCAAGTCCTGAAGGGGCTCTATCGGGTGCTCTCTCCAGGAAGGAACTATAAAAAGAACACATATTAGGATGCCACACATACAAGTCTAACATTCTCTGGTACAAAAAACTACATCGTCATTGTTTGCAACATGCTTGTATCTCTTACTCCATCTGCTACAGTATGTCCCAACTGATTTCCTGTTTGTTGTTCTTGTTTGATACAAAGCCACATATGGATATTTCATGAAGGAACCACTAACATACTAAATCAGATTTTTAACTTAATCCTATAAAAGCCGAGCAGCCAATCACTATCAGGCAAAATATTTAGGGTGACTTTATAACCAATATTCCAAACCTACAAATGCATAGGATTTTTAAGATCAGTGAATATTGTCAGCTTAAAGCAGATCTTGATCCAAAAACAAAAAATTAAATATATATTGCAGCTTACCATTCCTCAGATGTGGTGGCTGCATTAGTTCTTTTTTTCCAGGCTTTTTTCACACTTGCATTTTTACCTGGTATTTCAATTAATGCGTTTCCTGTTCCTTTGTGGTTAAATTCACCCCACCTATCTATGAGGTAGCCATGGTTGAAACACAGGCTGGATTTCAAACACGTCTGTCTTTGTTTATCCTTATTACATGGTTGTTAATTGGATTAGAACTTTACAAAAGAGAAAATCATAAATGCTTACGCAGTATTTTCAACTTACAGTAACCAACAAGGACACTGCAAAAATGATTCTTAGCCTAATAATGCAAACTAATGCAGTCAACACATTGAAGGACTGATAAGCTAGTATAATTTGTGGGTTTTGGGTTTAGATACACTAAGTTATGCTAACTTTATTACTAGGATGGATAATAAAAAAAAACGGACAGGAGAATTATATCATTTTGGGCTACATCTATTTCATGTAACCATACACCTACATTTCATTGTGTGATTCCTGCTGGATGAGAGCGTCAGTCCATCCTCCCGTTCCACCACATCCCAAAGGTCCTCTATTGGATTGATATCTGGTGACTGTGGAGGCCATTGGAGTACAGTGAACTCATTGTCATGTTCTAGAAACCAGTGGTGAGATGATTAAGGCTTTGTGACATGGTGCATTATCCTGCTAGAAGTAGCCATCAGAAGATGGGTACACTGTAGTCATAAAGGGATGGACATGGTCAGCAACAATATTCAGGTAGGCTGTGGCGTTTAAACAATACTTAACTGGTACTAAGGGGCCCAAAGTATGCCAAGAAAATCTCCCCCACACTATTACACCACCACCAGCCTGAACCATTGATAAAAGACAGAAGGAATCCATGCTTTCATGTTTACGCCAAATTCTGACCCTACCATTCGAATGTGGCAGCTGAAATAAAGAGTCATCAGACCAGGCAGCGTTTTTCCAATCTGCTATTGTCCAATTTTGGTAAGCCTGTGCAAAGTGTAGCCTTAGTTTCCTGTTCTTAGACATGAGTGGCCCCAACTGTGGTCTTCTGCTTCAAGGTTCAATGTATTGTGCATTCAGAGATGGTATTCTGCATACCTTGGTTGTAACAAGTGATTATTTGAGTTACTGTTGCCCTTCTATCATCTCGAACCAGGTCTGTCCATTTTCCTCTGACAGCAACAAGGCATTTTCATCCACACAACTGCCGCTTACTGTTAATTTTCTTGTTTTCGGACCATTTTCTGTAAACCCTAGAGATGGTTGTGTGTGAAAATCCCAGTAGATCAGCAGTTTTTGAAATACTATGACCAGCCTGTCTGGCACCAACAACCATGCCACATTCAAAGTCACCTAAATCTTTCTTCGCCATTCTAAAGCCTCGTACACACGATCAGATTATCGAATACATTTTCATCTGTTTTCTGTTATATGCTAGTCTCAAATCGAAGGTGAAGAGGTTAATTTTATACGATAAGTCTCATACGACAGAACTTCAAAAGCAATGTAATGTGTTGAATTGTTTTGTAGGTGTTCTTTCGTTTCTGAGTATGCGTAGTCTTGCCCTTACGATTTTTTCCAGACAAAAACTGTACAAATTAAATGAAAATCGGACGTTGTGTTTACGTACGATTAAACTTTTATAGCCTGCACATCCAGATTTTGTCATATGAAACTTCGTAATTGGCTGTCAAAAGCACTATACTAACGATTCAGGAATCCGTAGATCACTCATCAGACGAAATTTTACTTCCGATTTTCTTATCGTGTGTACGGGCCTTAAAGCTCGTCGCCTTCACAATGTCTAGATGCATTGAGTTGCTGCCATGTGATTGGCTGATTAGCAATTTTTGTTACCAAGCAATTGAACAGGTGTACCTAATACAGTGAGTGTTTATGCAACCTCACAGAAATGGGTGTTCTTCCGTGAGGCCGCCTATATGCGTACATGTTTGTGCTGCACAGCGTGCTTCCCACACAATGAATGATCTCTCAGTGAGAGCCCTTGGATCTGTACTAAGTATCAGGAATTGGGAAACATAGCGGGAAAATTTGTTGCTGCTCCCCAATACAAAGCATCGTGGTCAGGGCTTATGTACACCTTCATTTGCTACTTTTGCGGCTTAAGAGAAAATGGTTGGGGTGTGCTAAAACTGCGGCTCATGTTCTTACAGCACGCCCCCCAACTGCCCCAAAAAAAAAAAAAACTGCCTGCTGGCAATATTGGATCAACAGGCTCCTGAATTCAGAATTTTATGACTACAGATTCGCACGCTGAAAGGCGTTTCCATTATGTTGGATGAGCCAATCAGGTTTCAGATACTCACATCTTCAGGGAAAAAAGGAAAAATGTGTCAGAATTATCTTTGTTAGTAAGGGAGTAATCTTTATTGAATGGACGCACTATTTCATTGCTTCAGACCACAGAAACACTGCTAGGAGAAATGGGAGCAAATGGTTACCTTTCCAATGATAACATTGGATTAGACTAGCACAGGTCTTCAATAAAGGTGGTACAGCTTGAGGCAACCTTTTCCAACATAATTTTCTGTCTAGCATTCACAAAAAAAAAAAAAAAAAACTACCAGCTGCCATTTTAATCTCTCATTTGAGATTAGGTAGACCCATACACTCTTCCAGCATGCTAAACGAGAAAAATCAATAGATTTCCCTATCCAAGCTAAACAGTGTGCATGGAGGGCTCTGCACTGCCGGCTATTGTATTCTGTCAGCTGCTGCTCCAGTGGCTGCTTGAATACCTAAGCAGGGATTGCATCTGATTGGGAGGATGTACAGTTCAGATGGAAATTCGATTTTTAGATCAAAGTCTGTCTGGGTGACAGGGCCACCGACGGCTCAAATTCCAGCCGATCCACCCCAACAGCAGTAAGCTTTTAGTTGGTGTTGACTGCAATTTTTTTTATGAGGTGCTTAACTGAGCAAAACTGGAAAATATGCCTTTGAGGCGATATTAAATTATGAGCTAGAACACAGACACAAAAGAGGACAAAAGAGGAGATTTTTAAGTGGGGGAAAAAAAAAAAAACATTTTCTATACACGTTTCTTTTTCTTCCATGAACAATTTGAGGTGAAAATCATTGTCTAATGAATAACTAAAGGATGCGTGTGAAGTTTAACATGGCTTTTTGAATTGATAATGCATACAATTTAATTTTCCAATGGGTACAGAGATCCTCGAAATTTAAAAGGACAACTTTATGAACAGCCAATACAGTAAACCCCCGCTCCATCGCGGTTCAGTTTTTGTGGTCCCGGTATATTGCGTTTTTTTTTTCTGGAAAAGTTATTTTACTATATAAATAATTGAAAATTAAATATTTTTGTGTTTTCCATAGCTCTTTCTCTCAGCATCTTTTATGTGTTTAAATGAGTTTCTATCATTTTAAAAGTGTGTTTAAAGACCTTAACAGTCTTGCCTACAGTGTATTTTAATAGGGTTTTTCTATTTCGTGGATTTTCACTTTTCGCGGGTGGGTCTGGAACGTAACCCCGCAATGGAGGGGGGTTTACTGTATTCTGGTCGGGAGCGAACACCAGTGGGTGGAATCATTGCCAGCTTCTTATCGCTTAGGCCCCTTTCACATGAGCGGACCAATCCGGTCCACCTGTCAGTTTCTCAGGCGGACCCTTCATTCTCCTCTATGGAGTGGCGGGTGAACAAGAACTTGTGTCTTTTTACTACAGCTGACATTCAATTAGATTAAAAACAGACGGATAGGGAATCCTTTCCCATCCATCTAGTGCAGTGGTCCTCAACTCCGGAGTTGAGGACCACTGATCTAGTGGACCAGATGGCAGTCCGTTTATATATGATCGCCCATTGAGGAGAGCGGGCTGTCTGTTTCCACTCTGCAAAAGCGGAGCAGACACAGACCAGCCATCCGCCTGCTCAGCAGGGGATCAGCTGAGCAAGTGGACAACTAGAGAAGCGGCCTTGCATGTACTTACGTTATGAAACTAGGAGAGGTATAAAACTAAATTGGCCATGGGGCAGAAAAGAAATTTCTCAAAGGGGTCTTGGCACTGGAGTTCCTAAGATATAAAACAAGCCAGTTATGATTACACCAACAGTACAAACAGAAATATCCATCTTGGGTTGGGTTACTTAAACGTAGAACAGCAATTCTAAACTGCCAGAGGGGCTCCCTTATAAAAAGCTCCAGGGTATAGCTGCCATTTTTCTTATATCAATTAAAAAGTGGCAAAGATCGAATTAGTTGCTACGGGCAACGCTGAGAGGTCTATATTTTTTTTAACAGTTAAATTTTTATTTTATTGTTACACATATAAACATCACAAACATTCCCATACAATACATTACTCTGCACAAGGAATAGTTTTATCCATACCTACTAACGGACACACCTAATTCTTAGGGAGAGGGAGGGAAGGGGAATGTCAATAAACCAGTTTAAAAACAAGGAGAGAAAAAAAAAAAAAAAATTTCTTAATTATAATGATAAGAGCCTACTTATATCATTATGGAACCGGTGACTTTGGCTCACCTACAGCGTCGATCCAGGCTGACCAGACTTTATCAAATTTTTTTGGACAGTTCCTACTACCGTATGTAAAACGGTAGAATGGGAGTGTCTTAGTAACGGCAACTATCCAGGATAATCGGGTGGGAGGTTCGGGTAACTTCCATCGCAAAAGGATTTCTCTCCTGGCATAAAACAGGGTATATGTAATGCACATTTTAGCATATTTGTCCCCAGCCAATTCTGTAAGGTTACTCAATAAAGTTACCTTTGGGTCCAAAGGAATCATGATGTCAAAGATTTCGCCAATAGTGTCCGTCACTTCTTTCCAAAAAGTTGCCAGGTCAGGGCACGACCAAACAACATGTAAGAATGTACCTATTTCATGCCCACATCTAATGCACAAAGGGTCTTTCGTGGGGAATATCCTGGCAAGACGTTGTGGCGTATAATATGCTCTATGTAAGAATTTGAGTTGTATAAATCTGTCCCTAGCCGCTATCATTGAGGGGATATAATTATTAACCGAATCCTCCCACTCTTCAATAGTCAAATCTGGAATGTCCTCCTTCCATTTATTATAGGTTTTCTCAAGGGACTGACTATGATCTGTTGAGAGTATGGAGTATATAGCAGAGAGAGATTTCCCTATTACCTTAAAAGTTAACATTTTCTCCAAGGGGTCTGATTCCAGGACAACAGGGCCATGGAACTGAGCCCGCATAGCATGACTAAGCTGGCGGTAACGAAACCCCATGGTGGAAGGTAATGAATGGGTGGACTGAAGAGTATTAAAGCCTTGAAGTCTTCCATCTTTAATAACATGTTTCATAGTCACAATCCCTCTAGCAGCCCATAACTGTGGATCAGGGAGATGATATAAATGTTTTAAATTAGGATTACCCCACAACGGAGTGTGGGGGGATATATGCAATGGTGTGTTATATATCACCCGCGCCCGAGTCCATATCCGCAGGACAGTCTTCATCAGACTGGTTATTTGAGGATGTGCCTGTTCCCCCCGAAAAACAAGATTACTAAGGGCCGCATATGAACCCAATAGTGCTGCTTCTAGTGTAACTGCAGAATTAGTTTTGGGCTGAGAGAACCACCACCGGACCGTCACCAGGACAGCCGCCCAAAAATACAATTTAAAGTTAGGAAGCGCTAATCCTCCTCTTGCAAGAGGAAGGTATAGCGTGCGTCTTGCGACTCGTGGAGTACGCCCGGCCCATACAAAAGTTGTTATAATACTTTCTAATCTCGAAAAAAAGGTTCTAGTCATATCAATGGGGGAGTTACGAAAAAGATACAGAAATTTCGGAAGATAGTTCATTTTTATTAAGTTAATTCTGCCAACGGGGGACAAGGGAAGCATGCGCCAAGACGCGCACTTTTTATTTAATTGTAAAACTAAAGGGTCAATGTTATTTTGCTGATATACCTCCAATGTTGGACCCACTTTGATGCCTAAGTACACCATATCCTGTACCCATTTCAACGGTGTATGAGTATCAATTAAAGATATCGATGGGTGTAGTGGAAAAAGGACGGACTTAGACCAATTAATATTTATACCTGAAAAACGGCCAAAGATGTCAAATAATTGTAAGGCCCTATGTAATGATGTGGATGCATCCGCCAAATAAATCAAGGTGTCGTCTGCATATAAAGACAACTTCTCTTCAATGACCCCCACCTTAATGCCTCGGACTTGTGGGTCCGCTCGCAACATAATCGCTAGCGGTTCCAAAGCCAAGGCAAACAAGGCTGGGGATAACGGACATCCCTGTCGGGTACCCCTCGATAGAGGGAATTTATCCGACAGAGATGTATTAGTACGAACTCTAGCTGTAGGGTTCTCATAGAGAAGCTTAATCCATGAGACGAAATTAGGGCCGAACCTGAAGCTAGATAAGATCTTCCAGAGAAATGGCCACTCAACAGAATCGAATGCTTTCTCGGCGTCGAGGGAGGCGACCACACCTGTTCCTCCCCCCGACGCCAAGGCCATATGAGTGAACAATCTCCGGATATTGATATCAGTACCCCGCTCAGGTATGAATCCAGTTTGGTCAGGATGGATCAATCCTGTGATAACACTATTAAGTCGATTGGCCAAGACTTTTGAAAGGATCTTCCCATCAACATTTAATAAAGAGATAGGTCTATATGATGAACATAGTGATGGGTCCTTCCCTGGTTTAGGGATCACAACAATAACCGCTTCGCTCATTGTTTTAGGGAGTTCCCCATCCTTTAGAGATCCTAGAAGAGTGGCTAATAAATATGGGCCCAAAAGGTCCATATGTGCCTTATAGAATTCAACAGGAATTCCATCCGGTCCTGGTGTCTTATCGGGTCTATATTTAAAAGCAGCAAATATGACATCCAGCAAACAGTCTCTGCAGGTGATCCCTCCAGGACTGTGTTTAAAATGACAGTGAATGATTCTCCTCTAGAGAGTGTCTAATGAAAGTTGCACTCATTGCTTTATAAACAGACCCCTAAGGACCCATTTACAATGTTGCCTTTTAACATGTGTTCCAGCATGCTAACTGTATCATAGGTTGCCATAATAAAGATAGTGTCTGTTCCCAAATCAGCGTAGCAAAAATACATCTGTTTTTTTCCAGCAATTTGGAGCCTTGGAAGGCACATTGAAGTCAATGGTAGTGCATCAAAATGCCAATAACATGCATTTGTTTGCGCTGGTAGAAAGTATTAACAAGTTTTGATCAACCTCATCCACTCAAAATTCAAAAAGGCTTGGAAAACACAAAGGAAACACACACTGTTGTATGACAACGTACCTACCTAACACTACACAAAATGCACCTCTATACACATGCATAAAGCTAAATGGTCCCTAAATGTACCCTTCGATTTTAGCTTACACCAGTGTGCCCAATTATGCCGTGTTTTCATAGCTTGGCTGATAATGCCTTCTCTAACGCAAAAAAGGACTAAAAAATAAAAGATAAGACTGAGTCAGTATCTCTATTGTGCCAATTTTACTGTGAAACATCCATGAACTTATACGCATCCGTAGACTATCAATGAATGCTGCACCAAGCAAAATCACAATAAGGTGTACCCAATAAATCTTAATGCAAGAAAGGGTCAAAGGTATTAATTTACACAAAAAAAAACAAAAACGCGCACACACACACACACGACGTGCAACACAAGTGGAAATGATGGCATTTGCAAAAGGGTAAGAGGAAGCAAAACATGAAGCAATCTCTACAGACCAAGCATAATGCTTGAGATGTAGTAGATCGTTACACACAGGCTGTGGCCATGTCAGACTGCAATAGGTGTACTTAAGTCATGACAATCCAAAACGAGTTTCAGAGTCCTGAATTTCAAGGGCAACTCCAACCAAAATGTAACAAAATGATTGTTTTTCTTACATTGAATCCAGCAGTGGTTGTGTGGTCTGAACAAGGCTGCAGTGGGAGGGCTGAACTGCCATCTACAGGTGAGATGTACCCATTGCAGTCTCTGAAATGGAACTTGCACTTAACCGATCTTCATTTTCCACGGCAACCAAGATTTACAGTTTACCAAAGAAAATTACAACTCTAAGGCCCCTTACATGGGGGGGGGGGGGGGGGGGGTGAGGTGCCAGTGGGAGTCTGCCAGTGGGAATCCATCTGCTGATCCCCGCTGAGTAGGTGGGATGGCCGGTCCGTGTGCTCTCCGCTTATGCAGAGCGGACACAGACACAGCCCGCTCTCCTCTATGGGAGGTTAGATGTAAACTGACCGCCTGTCCATTTACGCCCAACTGCCATCTGATCCACCAGGTGGATTTGGAACGGATCCCCATCTGCCTGTTTTTAGTGGACAGGATTGGATCCGATGTTGGCTGGTGACAACAGGTACGTCCTTTGACTCCTGCCGCTTAACACTTGAGGGTTTAATAGGGTCCGTCTGAAAAACTGACAGGCAGACTGTAAAAGGGCCCCAAATACATAAAAACTAGTAACTGTGCAACAACCCCATTTTTATTCGCTCCTTTTCATTTTATGATTTCCACTGCATCTACTTGAATGCAATTTATTGTTTAGCAGACTGAAAATATATTTAACAGCATATAACATTGGACACCACAGAATACCTTAAACTGACAATGAGTGAACTTTTGGCACTTACAACAAATACAGAATAAGTTCTTACTTGCCACACACTCTTCTTTCTTGGGGGAGGGTTCCCTTAGAGGGGAAGGAGGTGGCCGATGCCACCGGCATAGATACATGTCCGTGGTGGAGAGGTAGGGCAGATCATCTGCCTCGCCAGGGTTTGGATCATTGTCCTTTAATGAAGATGCTGCAGTGTCACACCATGCAGATCTTAGCGGGGTGTCTACAGGAGATTGTGATTTCTCAGGAGTCTCTTTGTGGCGCAGCTCTCGACCTCCTGCTTCTGTTACAGAGCCTCCAGGTTCAGTTTCTGATATTTCTACTGGCAAACGGGACACTTTACCCTTCATCTTTGCTAAGTCAGAAGACAGTCTCTTAACAGGGGTCCTGTGCTCCGCACGGCCAAAAGCAGACTTCCTGCAAGGTAAAAGGAAGAAAAACACATCAACAAATTTTTCAAGGTGATCAGCAAGACACGTATCCCTTGTTTACCATCTGTAGCCTTCTCTTCCCATTTTTGAAATGGAAATAGAAGCATATCAGGAAAAAGTGAATATTTATTCTTTTGTCTGCCATTGTTGGCATCTATTTCAGGTAAGCTCCCTGTACACAGGGGATATCTGCATGCATACAGAACTACTCTGTTCTTTCTACTTGTTCTACTCTGTGGAGGACTGATCCATCTAGAATCCTGATTTCTACCAAATACATAACAAGGAGAAATCATGGTTATACAGCTGTGTAAAACATACCCTAAGGCCCCTTTCACACGAGGTGTCCAATCGAGTCCTCCTGTTTTTCAGGAGGACCCGATCAGAACCTCTGTTCTCTTTGGGAAGTCTGATGTAAACGGTCTTGTGTGTTTACACTCTGCAAACTCCGATCCGGTAAAAACAAATGGAAGGAGATCCGTTCCCCCCCCATCTGGCCAGATCAGATTGGAAGGCAGTTAAATGACCATAGAGCAGAGCAGGCTGTGTTCATGTCCACTCTGCATGAGCGGATTGGAAATGGACCTGTCATCCGGCTGCTTAGTTCAGAAATAGAGCTGCACGATTATTCGTTAAAAAATTGCGATCTCGATTCACCCACCCCCCTCTCGATCTTAAAACGGCATGTCCTCGATTGTTACAGAGCTGTTTCTCTGCTCTCTCACAGCTGTCAAAAAAAAAAAAAAAAAAGCCTCCAGCAAATGTTTTTCAACATTGTTAAGGCTGCTAGATAACTATAAACACAATTCTTTACAATGTGTCAGTTCCTTCTTTAGCACCGGTTCACATTAGTGCGATCACGGAGATCGCATGTAATTCGGAGCGCACTGCTCCTAAATTACATGCGATCTCATGTGCAGTGCAAATTTCAGCCATACACTTTGTATGGTTGAATTCGCACCGCATCCACACTAAACTCGCACACAAGGTTTTTTTTATCTGCAGCAGAATCGGATCGCATAGTGGTTCACACTAGTGCGATCCGATTCTGTGCGAACTTGCAGATCGCACTGCGATATGCAATCGCAACTGGGGGTATAGTTAACTCTTAATTGACACCCCCTGTGTATCGCATATGGCAGTGTGAACTGCCTGGGGTGCGGATGCGATGCGGGATCACGCTGCATATTCGCAGCGTTCCCGCATCGCACGAATGTGAACCGGCACTTAAGATCAAAAGGAATGAACTTCCATCTGTAAGTGAGGGCAGTTTAACCTCCTAAAGACTAAGCCTTTTTCTGACATTTGTTGCTTACAAGTTAAAATCAGTATTTTTTGCTAGAAAATTACTTCGAACCAACAACCAAGTTTTTTCGGAAAAAATACACTTTAATGAATTCAAAAAAAGTAAACAGTAAAATTAGCCCAATTCTTTTGTATAATGTAAAAGACGATGTTACCCTGAGAATCGCCATCTTTATTCTAAGCAAAAAAATTGTGATTCTCATTTTATCGAGAATCGTGCAACTCTATTCAGCAGGGGATCAGCAGACAGATTCCCTGCTGAGAAAAATCAGATCCGGCCTTACTACTCTTGAAGGATTGCTTTTGTAAATTCAAAGTCTAAACCCATAAGACAGAACTTAATGGAGTTGCTCCTGCAGAACATGAGTGGCTCTTGCTTGATCGGCTTCGGTAAACAATTGATGTGAAGACTTGCAGTATACGCTGCTTCTCGATTTACAGCAGCTGCCCTATAATCTAGATTCTGCTGGTCCACTCAGCGATAGAGAAACTTCCCCTTTTCAGGGTTCGCTCCTTTCCTTTACAGGGTCCTATAGAGCCACTCTTGCATGCATGCTCCAGGCCAGGAGCTGTACGTGTCAATACAAACAGCTCTAAAGCTTTAGGACAGCAAGACATTCCCCTGCTGCCACCTCCTCTTAGCCAGTAGCTAAAAAGCTAATGTCCTTTGTTACAGAGAGCATGTCCCCACAGGAAGTTCAGGAAAGACGAGGGATCTGGAGCTAGTGCAGTCTCCCAGTCTCCAACATTAAGTGAAATGGTATATATATATATATATATATGGACTATATCACATCTTGGTGAATATTTCCCTGGTGGATCAGAATATATTGGTTTAAAAAACTATGAGGGGTTTATTAAAACTTTTAAGTACAATCACAAATGTAGATAGCCAAGCTAAACAGTGACCCTGCCATCTGAATTTTACATCAAGCAGCAGGGCCAGGATCCTCACCAAGAATTCAGTAAATTGCATTCTTACAGCACCCAGTTCTTATGTCAGCGATTAAGTAAAATGAAATGGACAGTTTTCTCAAACACACCTTTTATGTCCCTTTGCATTGCGGCCATAGGAGAAGGGTTTTGGGGTAAGGCTTGATAGCCGCGGGGAGGCCTCTGGGGGAAACTCCCCACCCCCTGCGCTCTCTGGAAGAGGACCCTCTGGCATGTCGACTGCCGACTCACGGGTTTGAGGCGCGCGCTGTTTGTCCTTCTCGCTGTCCTTTCTGACCAACTGCATGCGTCTTTCCATCCGCTCAATGCGGGCCAGGAGCTAAAAGCAGAAGAAAAATCATTACGAAGAGCTACAACAGGCATGGTAATAGAACCGGCTACCGGTATGGATATGGCTATTAGACAAAACAGCATGCTTTCAAATTTGCAGTCTCCACTGCAGAGGGTTTTCCTTTAAGTCTTCCCTTTTACAGTGGTGCCAACTGTAGGTACCAGAAAGTGACAGTTTTAGGCCCTGTTATTTTCAGGTAAGTCATATAAAGGGGGAGAGGCAACAGAAACACTTCCAGCATGAAGGTTTAATATTGGAGAGGGTTATGCAAGTTATTTATCATGCAAAGCCATAAGTAGACACGAGTAATGATGAAATTGATATGTGTATCTGTGGGGGAAGGGACGGGTGTGAAGCAGAGATGGACAATTTATGGAAAAGAGAAAAAAGTGTCAAGAGGGAGGGAGTCCACAAAACAGACATCTATACAGCAACCACATACAGTCTGCATTGCACCAAATTTCAGGCATAGACAGACACCTATAACAACTAGGAGACATGCCAAGTATGGACAGTTCACAATGTCTGGAGGGTGCAAAAGGAAATGCAATGGCAGTGAAATAAAGACAAAAATATGCAGAACCACAAGCTACAAATGGATTCCATTCTCAATTTTTTCATATGCAGACAAGCAGGTATAATAAAACAAAAACCTCACAGCAATAGCCTAACCCTTTCTTAGTTTGCATCTCTGGTCCCTGCAGATGTGGGCTTTAAAGGGTTAATGAGCATCTGAAGCCCTACTGCCAAAAGAGAAAAAAAAAAGGGGGGCCTAGAGCAGACAGAAATGCTAGGAGATCCAATGCCATGCAGCAGTGAAAGGGTTAAGGGGGCAGACCTTCCGCTTGCATATCCAAGCTGCTGCAGGCTTGCGGATTCTGTTAACCATTGCTGCTGCAGCTAACTTCTCCTCTGCATATGGGGGGGGGGGGGGAGTTAAATGAGAGGGTAAAAAAAAAAAAAAAAAAAAAATACATCCAGTCTCCCTCTGCTTTCACCAAACCTCAAATCCATGGTATACCATCCTCCTTTCTGTTGCCATGGCAGCCCATTTAAACCACCACCCCCCTCCTCCAACGCCATGATGGTCCTGTGTGAGCCTCATGAATGTGCATAGGGTGGGGGGGGGGGATTGTAAAGAGAAGGGGGAGGGCAATATTAAAGGAAGTAAAAAAGGGGGGGTGTTGATGGTGAGGGAGGTGGCATTACCTCAGCCTGCATGGGTCCTTCCTATGGAGGGCTGGTGAGGCAGATTCGCCAGCATTACAGCATACAGGCACCAGCTCAAACATCCACACTCCATTTCCAGTCTCCCCCCTCACAAGCATCCTTCCCCTCTCTCCACTACAAGTTCCCCTCTCTTCCAAAAAAAAAAAAAAAAAAAAGCCCTGTGCTCTCCCTCCTCCCCCCCTAGTCTGGCCGCAAGACGCACAGAATATAGCGAGGTTGGCTGTCTTGTGGGAAAATATATATGAGCATCAGGAGAATTGATCACATATCCGCTGAGGCTGCAGCTGTGATAAACTTTGCACAATGCACCCATTTTCCCTTTGATGTTCCTAGCACACAATCACAGACTTCTCATACATATTCACAACTCCTTCACCAATACAAGCTGACCGAAAAAAAAAACCTCATATAGTTATGAGAACGATATTTAACACTAGGATTCCAACTCTTCAATAAAACCATGATGTGGACGAATGTGGTTCTGATAAATCAGGGCACATGCACCCCTGCGTTGTAGGTGTCATGATATTCATTGACATCGCAAGGAGGGCAGCGTAGGGTTGTGACCCAGAGGAACCACAAAAATGGATCAGATGTCCAACTGCACAACCCCTCCTCTACACAATCTGATGTGTACATGCAGGTCAATAGAGCTTGCCATCTTTAAATAACATTTCCTTTAACACATTCTGAAAAGGTATGACAATCACATTATATTTATATTACACACACAGTATCTCACAAGTGAGTACACCCCTCATATTTTGTAAATATATTATATCTTTTCAGACCCCGTTCACACAGGGGCGACGCTACTTGTTGGGGCGACCTGTGAAGTCGCAGTGCACAGCGTGCACCACGACCTCGGCGCGACATGCACGGACTTCATATCATTGAAGTCAATGCAGGTCGCCCCAAAGTAGTACAGGACCCTTTTTCTAAGTCGGAGCGACTTGTGTCGCTCCTATTAGAACGGGTCCTGTGCTAATCTATGGCAGGCGACCCACCGCGACTTGTCAGGCGACCAAGTCGCCCTAGTGTGAACCGGGTCTCATGTGACAACAGTGAAGAAATGACACTTTGCTACAATGTAAAGTAGTGAGTGTACAGCTTGTATAACAGTGCAAATTTGCTGCCCCCTCAAAATAACTCAACACACAGCCATTATTGTCTAAAGCGCTGACAACAAAAGTGAGTACACCCCTAAGTGAAAATGTACAAATTGAGCCCAATTAGCCATTTTTCCTCCCCAGTGTCATGTGACTCGTTAGTGTTACAAGGTGAAAGTGAAAATGTCCTAATTGAGCCCAAAGTGTCAATTTATGTGGCTGCCATTATTTTCCAGCACTGCCTTAACCCTCTTGGGCATGGAGTTCACCAGAGCTTCACAGGTTGCCACTGCAGTCCTCTTCCACTCCTCCATGATGACATCACAGAGCTGGTGGATGTTAGAGACCTTGCACTCCTCCACCTTCAATATGAGGATGTTCCACAGATGCTCAATAGGGTTTAGGTCTGGAGACATGCTTGGCCAGTCCATTATCTTTACCCTCAGCTTCTTTGGCAAGGCAGTGGTCGTGTTTGGAGTCATAATCATGTTGGAATACCGCCCTGTGGCCCAGTCTCTGAAGGGAGGGGATCATGCTCTGCTTCAGTATGTCTCAGAACATGTTGGCATTCATGGTTCCCTCAATGAACTGTAACTCCCCAGTGTCGGCAGCACTCATGCAGCCCCAGACCATGACACTCCCACCACCATGCTTGACTGTAGGTAAGACACACTTGTCTTTGTACTCCTCACCTGGTTGCCGCCACACACGCTTGACACCATCTGAGCCAAAAACTTTTATTTTGTTCCCAACAGAACACAGAACATGGTTCCAGTAATCCATGTCCTTAGTCTGCTTGTCTTCAGCAACTTTATTGTGCATCATTTTTAGAAGAGGCTTCCTTTTGGGATAACAGCCATGAAGACCAATTTGATGCAGTGTGCGGCGTATGCTCTGAGCACTGACAGGCTGACCCCCCCACCCCTTCAACCTCTGCAGCAATGCTGGCAGCACTCATACGTCTATTTCACAAAGACAACCTCTGTGCGTTCAACTTCTTTGGTTGACCATGGCGAAGCCGGCTCCGAGTGGAACATGTCCTGTTAAACCGCTGTATGGTCTTGGCCACTGTGCTGCAGCTCAGTTTCAGGGTCTTGGCAATCTTCTTATAGCCTAGGCCAGTGATGGAGAACCTTGGCACCCCAGATGTTTTGGAACTACATTTCCCATGATACTCAACTACACTGCAGAGTGCATGAGAGGCATGGCAAATGTAGTTCTAAAACATCTGGGGTGCCAAGGTTCGCTAGCACTGGTCTAGGCCGTCTTTATGTAGAGCAACATTGCTTTTTTTCAGATCCTCAGACAGTTCTTTGCCATGAGGTGCCATGTTGAACTTCCAGTGACCAGTATGAGAGAGTGACAGTGATAACACCAAATTTAACACACCTGCCCCCCCATTCACACCTGAGACCTTCTAACACTAACGAGTCACATGACACCGGGAAGGGAAAATGGCTAATTGGGACATTTTGACTTAGGGGTGTACTCACTTTTGTTGCCAGTTGTTTAGACATTAATGGCTGTGTGTTGATTTTGAGGGGACAGCAAATTGACACTGTTATACAAGCTGTACACTCACTGCTTTACATTGTAGCAAAGTGTCATTTCTTCAGTGTTGTCACATGAAAAGATATAATAAAATATTTACAAAAGTGTGAGGGGTGTACTCACTTTTGTGAGATACTGTATATATATATATATATATATATATATATATATATATATATATATATATATATATACACACACACACACACACACACACACACACTGGGGCTGATTAACTAAAACTGGAGCCTATAAAAGCGTGGTGTCGCTCTGCAGAAAAACCAGTCAGCTTCCAGGATTTAGGCTCCATTCACATTTGCCATTTTGGGATCTCAGGGAGACTCGTGTCTGCCCGCTATCTCAAATCGCATCACAACTGCAAAGTGCATGTTCGGATGCCATTAATTTTCAATGTCAACTAAAATGAGGAGAGGTCTTGGCACGACAAGAGCTTCTTTTGGGTGACAAGCTTTGTATGTTGTGGTAATTTTTCACTCCAAAACCGCATTAAGTGCCATTGAAAATGAATGGCACCCAAACATGCGTTTTGTGATTGCAATGCGATTTGAGATCGCAGGGAGAATTTGCAACGATTCTACCCAGGATCCCAAAATGCCAAATATGAATGAAGCCTTATCGTCAAAGCTTAAAGGAGAAGTTCACTTTTAAAATAAATGCACATTTTTTTGCAGGTAAATAAAAAATGTACGTTATTTTTTTTTTTTTGGAGCCTATAAAGCATTGCAACAACGATCAGCAGATTGCTGGTGCCCTGGAGGTCTCCAGCAGATCTGCCAGCGAATCAGCTTTCCTGTACATCCCGTGAAAGGTAAGCAGATACAATCTGACAGGGAGTGTGAATTTATTGAAAATTACAAGCCGCAAAGGCTGCTGGGCCTTATAGTTTTCCATTCATAGCCCTGTCAATCAATGACGCAGTCGGGCGGACGAGCCCCACTCTGCCACATTATTTTAAAATTGTGACCGCTAGCGGTGAGGGAGAAGAACCCCGTTAGCAGTCACAGTGGGGAGAGGGAAGGTGTAGGGAGTCGGACCATTTGTAACATGTTACGCCCTGAATATGAGTGTAACGTTATGAAAGGTGAACTTATCCTTTATTGTAATGTGTGACAATGTGCAAAGGTGTGAACAGTCCTTAAAGCAGTAGTAAAGTCCGTTCTGCCACTTTTACCTACAGGTACGTTTATGATAAAGCTTACCTGTAGGGAAAAAGAAGATCTCCCCATGACTAGCAGCCAGTAACAGTGCATGTGCTCTGACTGGAAGGCATGCTGTCCATTGGGAGAGCTGTTCACTGGGAGTGACATCATCTCGGCTTGCCCATTCAAAAGGCTGGCGCCCACAAACCCCGAAGGAAGACAGAAGCCCCGGAAGAGATGACTTTGTGCTGCTGAAGGGCTTCATTTTAAGATAAATCTTTCGTAATTGTTAGTATGCAATACATACTAGTGCATTATGACAATCTATTGCAGGGGGACCAGATGATTTATTATATTTTCTATTCATATATACTACCGCTTTAATGCATTACCATGTATTAGAGCTGCACGATTAATCGTTAAAAATTCGCAACCGCGATCTCGATTCACCTCCCACCCTCACGATCTTAAAATTCATGTCCTTAATTCTTACAGAACCGTTCACTGCTCACTCACAGCTGTCAAAAAATAAAAAAAAGAGCCTCCAGCGAATGTTTATAAACATTGTTAAAGCGGAGTTCCAGCCTAACCGCACACTCACCTGTCCCACGGTCCAGCAATGCGCCTTCATCTCCCTCTCTGCTCTGCGGCGCCGGCATCACTGATGTGGGAACCCGGCTGTGACAGTTTGCGGCTTCACAGCCGGGTACGCACTGCACATGCGCGAGTTGCGCTATGCGTTGTGATTGGCTGGCAATCTTCTGGGACCTCCGACTGTCCCAGAAGATTGCAGGGGGAGGGAGGGAGAGAGGAGAACTTCCGCTCAAAACTAGGTACCCGCTCCCCCCCACCCCCAAAAAAATGACATGCCAAATGTGGCATGTCAGGGGGTTAGGACTATTTAAAGCGGAAGTTACACTTTTGGGTGGAACTCCGCTTTAAGGCTGCTACAGAACTATAAACACAATTCTTTACAATGTATCAGTTCCTTCTTTTAGATAAAGGGAATGAAGCCCTCTGTAAGTGAGGGGCAGTTTAACCTCCCAAAGACTATGCTTTTTTTGACACTTGTTGCTTACAAGTTAAAATCAGTATTTTTTGCTAGAAATTTACTTAGAACCCTAAAACATATATTTTTTAGCAGAGACCCTAGAGAATAAAATGGAGATCTTTGCAATCTTTTAAAATCTTCCGGGGTTTAAGTGGTTAAGGAGCACCAAGAGGGGACCCAGGACAACATATCCTATTTTGTGGCCAGCAAGCTTGCCTAAGTAATCGACCATGTAATAGTCCTGGGTCCCCTTAAAGAGGTTGTAAACCCATTTTTTTGTTTCACCCTGAAAGAGAAACACATAATGAGGTAGTATGCATCGCATACTAACTCGTTATGAAATACTTACCTTAGAACGAGCCCCGGCCGTGCCGCTCTCTTACCTGTATGACGAGCGACATGTTCACTCGCCCATCTTCCGGGATCGCGGCATCCGGCCATCTGATTGGCCCGAAGCCGTGGTGACGTCACTCTCGCGCATGTGCGCGGGAGCCGGCGGTCACGGCACGGGGCTCTGAAGGAACGGCACCAGCGGCCGTTCTTTCAGAGCACAGGCACCAGTGACGTCACTGGCTGTATGTAAGGTAAATATCTCCTAAACCGTACATGTTTAGGAGATATTTACAGTACCTATAGGTAAGTCTTATCATAGGCTTACCTATAGGTACAAGTTGCAGAGGAGGGTTTACTTCCTCTTTAACGTGCTCCCCATGCTTGGTGTCATTGTCACTTCTAGTTTGGAAGCAGTGCCATGTTAATCTGACCAAGATTTCCTATAGAGTTAGTGTATTTACATGCATTGAGAAGTGAAATAAGGTTTTACTTCACTTTAAGTACATTTTTGTTTTACATACATGCTCTGGTCCTATTGTGTACTTAAAAGTGGGGTATGCCTGTAATAATAACAACCACCTCACAGCATAGTGATAGAACAACAAGGGTAATGCCATTTATATGAAGAGGATCTGAGGCCCAGAACATTTCTGCTGTGGCTGGGTTAGATCCCCTGTCAGATCTGTACTGCTGTCTGCAGACACAGAATAGAGGAGGAATCTATCAATTGGGACATGTGCTCAGTGACAGCTGTCTAGCTTTGACTTTCTCTAGTGTCTCCAGGACAGGAATTTGAGGGAAATCTCTCCAAGGGGGACACAGATTTGAAAAAAAAAAAAAAAAACACACTGCCAGGGTCCTCTAATCTGAAATCAAATGTCATCAGTTCTTCGCTGGGGTTATAACCATTCCCTGCTGTATCCAATATGACAGATATATATATATATGTATTGATTTGCAACCCTCCAGACTAATGACTGTGACATTTTTATGTGGTCGGTGAGAGATGTACAATACACAATAATCTAAAGACAGCCTGACATGCCCACACATAGTCCGATCTCCAGCCCTGCCCCGTCCCCACACGCAGGCCGCATCCCCAGCCTCGATTTGTCTTCTCACCGTGTCCTTCTCGGCCCGGAGCTCCCCGATCTGGCGCTCCCGCTCCTGGATTCGGTGCTGCTGCTGCTCGATGAGGTCCAGCTGCAGGAGGACGATCTGCTTGAGGCAGGCCCCGGCTCCCCCTTTGATCGGCGGTCTCCAGCGCGGGGGGGACGTGGAACTGGAGGCCGGGGCCAGGCCTTGCCCCGTGGCCGCCGTCGTAGCCGCCCCGGCCCCAGTCACCGCAGCCCCGGCCGCTCCCCCTCCGCCTTTCTCCGCCAGGGCCCCCGCTTGGCAGCCGAGCTTCCCGCACGGGTCGACGAGGAGGTCGGCCGGAGCCTTCCCTCCCCGCTCCGCGGCCCAAGCGCCGTCCGCCGGCTGCTGCGGCCTACTCCGGCCCGCAAGCCCCGGGTTTTCCTGAGCCTCTTCCCCCGGCAAGGGGTCGTCGTGCCTCGGGCGGCACACACTGGCTTTCATGCTCATGGCTCCTCCTCGGGCCCGGCATCCTCCTGCAGCCTCGAGTGAGGGGAGGAGGCCGAGGCCCCCGGGGCGCACTCCACACAGAACCGAGGAGGAGGAACCCGCACAAGATGGCGGACGAGGGGGGGGGGGAGGGCGGCTTGGAGCTGTGCTGTATATGCGGGAGAGAGGAGGATGAGGAGGCCGGGGCCCGGGGTACACAATACGCACTGCTCCGGACACGAGAGTCGGCCGTGGTTGTGAGCCGTACACAACACAAGGGTGTGTTCTACTGTGTTATGGGGCGGTACTACTCTGTGTGTGAGGGAGAGAGAGAGGGAGGACAGCCCGGGGGCGACACTCCACCTCATACCACACACTACTACCTGTATATGAGGAGGAGGAGTGATATATACATAGTGATATGTACACAGAGAGACTCCACCTCACACCACACTACTACCTGTATATGAGGAGGAGGAGTGATATATACATAGATATGATATATACACAGAGACTCCACCTCACACCACACACTACTACCTGTATATGAGGAGGAGGAGTGATATATACATAGTGATATGTACACAGAGACACTCCACCTCACACCACACACTACTACTACCTGTATATGAGGAGGAGGAGTGATATATACATAGATATGATATATACACAGAGACTCCACCTCACACCACACACTACTACCTGTATATGAGGAGGAGGAGTGATATATACACATAGTAATGTACACAGAGACACTCCACCTCACACCACACACTACTACCTGTATATGAGGAGGAGGAGTGATATATACATAGTGATATGTACACAGAGACACTCCACCTCATACCACACAATACTACCTGTATATGAGGAGGAGGAGTGATATATACATAGTGATATGTACACAGAGACACTCCACCTCATACCACACACTACTACCTGTATATGAGGAGGAGGAGGAGTGATATATACATAGATATGATATATACACAGAGACTCCACCTCACACCACACACTACTACCTGTATATGAGGAGGAGGAGCGATATATACATAGATATGATATATACACAGAGACTCCACCTCACACCACACAATGCTACCTGTATATGAGGAGGAGGAGTGATATATACATAGTGATATGTACACAGAGACACTCCACCTCACAGCACACACTACTACCTGTATATGAGGAGGAGGAGTAATATATACATAGTGATATGTACAGAGAGACTCCACCTCATACCACACACTACTACCTGTATATGAGGAGGAGGAGTGATATATACATAGTGATATGTACAGAGAGACTCCACCTCATACCACACACTACTACCTGTATATGAGGAGGAGGAGTGATATATACATAGTGATATGTACAGAGAGACTCCACCTCATACCACACACTACTACCTGTATATGAGGAGGAGGAGTGATATATACATAGTGATATGTACACAGAGAGACTCCACCTCACACCACACACTACTACCTGTATATGAGGAGGAGGAGTGATATATACATAGTGATATGTACACAGAGACACTCCACCTCATACCACACACTACTACCTGTATATGAGGAGGAGGAGTGATATATACATAGTGATATGTACACAGAGACACTCCACCTCACACCACACACTACTACTACCTGTATATGAGGAGGAGGAGTGATATATACATAGATATGATATATACACAGAGACTCCACCTCACACCACACACTACTACCTGTATATGAGGAGGAGGAGTGATATATACACATAGTAATGTACACAGAGACACTCCACCTCACACCACACACTACTACCTGTATATGAGGAGGAGGAGTGATATATACATAGTGATATATACACAGAGACACTCCACCTCATACCACACACTACTACCTGTATATGAGGAGGAGGAGTGATATATACATAGTGATATGTACACAGAGACTCCACCACACACTACTACCTGTATATGAGGAGGAGGAGGAGTGATATATACATAGATATGATATATACACAAAGACTCCACCTCACACCACACACTACTACCTGTATATGAGGAGGAGGAGCGATATATACATAGATATGATATATACACAGAGACTCCACCTCACACCACACAATACTACCTGTATATGAGGAGGAGGAGTGATATATACATAGTGATATGTACACAGAGAGACTCCAACTCATACCACACACTACTACCTGTATATGAGGAGGAGGAGTGATATATACATAGTGATATGTACACAGAGACACTCCACCTCACAGCACACACTACTACCTGTATATGAGGAGGAGGAGTGATATATACATAGTGATATGTACACAGAGAGACTCCACCTCATACCACACACTACTACCTGTATATGAGGAGGAGGAGTGATATATACATAGTGATATGTACAGAGAGACTCCACCTCATACCACACACTACTACCTGTATATGAGGAGGAGGAGTGATATATACATAGTGATATGTACACAGAGAGACTCCACCTCACACCACACACTACTACCTGTATATGAGGAGGAGGAGTGATATATACATAGTGATATGTACACAGAGACACTCCACCTCATACCACACACTACTACCTGTATATGAGGAGGAGTAGTGATATATACATAGTGATATGTACACAGAGACACTCCACCTCACACCACACACTACTACCTGTATATGAGGAGGAGGAGTGATATATACATAGATATGATATATACACAGAGACTCCACCTCACACCACACACTACTACCTGTATATGAGGAGGAGGAGTGATATATACACATAGTAATGTACACAGAGACACTCCACCTCACACCACACACTACTACCTGTATATGAGGAGGAGGAGTGATATATACATAGTGATATATACACAGAGACACTCCACCTCATACCACACACTACTACCTGTATATGAGGAGGAGGAGTGATATATACATAGTGATATGTACACAGAGACTCCACCTCACACCACACACTACTACCTGTATATGAGGAGGAGGAGGAGTGATATATACATAGATATGATATATACACAGAGACTCCACCTCACACCACACACTACTACCTGTATATGAGGAGGAGGAGCGATATATACATAGATATGATATATACACAGAGACTCCACCTCACACCACACAATACTACCTGTATATGAGGAGGAGGAGTGATATATACATAGTGATATGTACACAGAGAGACTCCAACTCATACCACACACTGCTACCTGTATATGAGGAGGAGGAGTGATATATACATAGTGATATGTACACAGAGACACTCCACCTCACAGCACACACTACTACCTGTATATGAGGAGGAGGAGTAATATATACATAGTGATATGTACAGAGAGACTCCACCTCATACCACACACTACTACCTGTATATGAGGAGGAGGAGTGATATATACATAGTGATATGTACAGAGAGACTCCACCTCATACCACACACTACTACCTGTATATGAGGAGGAGGAGTGATATATACATAGTGATATGTACACAGAGACACTCCACCTCACAGCACACACTACTACCTGTATATGAGGAGGAGGAGTGATATATACATAGTGATATGTACAGAGAGACTCCACCTCATACCACACACTACTACCTGTATATGAGGAGGAGGAGTGATATATACACATAGTGATATGTACACAGAGACACTCCACCTCACACCACACACTACTACCTGTATATGAGGAGGAGGAGTGATATATACACATAGTGATATGTACACAGAGACACTCCACCTCACACCACACACTACTACCTGTATATGAGGAGGAGGAGTGATATATACATAGTGATATGTACACAGAGACACTCCACCTCACACCACACACTACTACTACCTGTATATGAGGAGGAGGAGTGATATATACACATAGTGATATGTACGCAGAGACACTCCACCTCACACCACACACTACTACCTGTATATGAGGAGTGATATATACACATAGTGATATGTACACAGAGACACTCCGCCGCACACCACACACTACTACCTGTATATGAGGTCTCAGGTGTGAATGGGGAGAAGGTGTGTTAAATTTGGTGTTATGGCTCTCACTCTCTCATACTGGTCACTGGAAGTTCAACATGGCACCTCATTTCAAAGAACTGTCTGAGGATCTGAAAAAATAAATTGTTGCTCTATATAAAGATGGCTTGGCTATAAGAAAATTGTCAAGCCACAGCACGGTGGCCAAGACCATGCAGTGGTTTAACAGGACAGGTTTCACTCTGATCAGGCCTCGCCATGGTCCACCAAAGAGGTTGAGTGCACGTGCTCAGCGTCATATCCAGAAGTTGTTTTTTTAGAAATAGAGGTATGAGTGCGGCCAGCATTGCTGCAGAGGTTGAAGGGGTGGGGGGTCAGCCTATCAGTGCTCAGACCATACACCGCACACTGCATCAAACTGGTCTACATGGTTGTCACCCCAGAAGGAAGCCTCTTTTAAAGATGATGCCAAGAAAGCCTGCAAACAGTTTGCGGAAGACAAGCAGACTAAGGACATGGATTACTGGAACCATGTCCTGTGGTCTGATGAGATCAAGATAAACTTATTTGGCTCAGATGGTGTCAACCGTGTGTGGCCTCAACCAGGTGAGGAGTGCAAAGGCAAGTGTGTCTTGCCTACAGTCAAGCATGGTGGTGGGAGTGTCATGGTCTGGGGCTGCATGAGTGCTGCCGGGACTGGGGAGCTACAGTTCATTGAGGGAACCATGAATGCCAACATGTACTGTGACATACTGAAGCAGAGCATGATCCCCTCCCTTCAGAGACTGGGTCTCCTGGCAGTATTCCAACATGATGACGACCCCAAACACACCTCAAAGACGACCACTGCCTTGCCAAAGAAGCTGAGGGTAAAGACAATGGACTGGCCAAGCATATCTCCAGACCTAAACCCTATTGAGCATCTGTGGGGCATCCTCAAACGAAAGGTGGAGGAGCGCAAGGTCTCTAATATCCACCAGCTCTGTGATGTTGTTGTGGAGGAGTGGAAGGACTGCAGTGGCAACCTGTGAAGCGCTGGTGAACTCCATGCCCAAGAGGGTTAAGGCAGTGCTGGAAAATAATAGTGGCCACACAAAATATTGACACTTTGGGTCCAATTTGGACATTGTCACTTGGGGGTGTACTCACTTTTGTTGCCAGCGGTTTAGACATTAATGGCTGTGTGTTGAGTTATTTTGAGGGGACAGCAAATTTGGACTGTTATACAAGCTGTACACTCACTACTTTACATTGTAGGAAAGTGTAATTTCTTCAGTGTTGTCACATGAAAAGATATAATAAAATATTTACAAAAATGTGAGGGGTGTACTCACTTTTGTGAGATACTATATGTACACAGAGACACACACATCTCTCTCTCTCCACTACTTTCCCCTATGAGGAGAAGTGATATACACAGAGATATGTACATAGAGACACACACCTCTCCCTCCACTACTGTCCCCTATGAGGAGTCACCCTCTCCTCCATAACTGTCCCCTATGAGGAGTCACCCTCTCCCTTCACTACTGTCCCCTATGAGGAGTCACCCTGTCCTCCATAACTGTCCTCTATGAGGAGGAGTGATATACACAGAGATATGTACACAGAGAGACACACATCTCTCCCTCCACTACTGTCCCCTATGAGGTGTCACCCTCTCCCTTCACTACTGTCCCCTATGAGGAGTCACCCTCTCCTCCATAACTGTCCCCTATGAGGAGTCACCCTCTCCTCCATAACTGTCCCCTATGAGGAGGAGTGATATACACAGAGAGATATGTACACAGAGACACACATCACTCCCTCCATAACTGTCCCCTATGAGGAGGAGTGATATACACAGAGAGATATGTACACAGAGACACACATCACTCCCTCCACTACTGTCCCCTATGAGGAGTCACCCTCTCCTCCATAACTGTCCCCTATGAGGAGTCACCCTCTCCTCCATAACTGTCCCCTATGAGGAGTCACCCTCTCCTCCATAACTGTCCCCTATGAGGGGTCACCCTCTCCCTCCACTACTGTCCCCTATGAGGAGTCACCCTCTCCTCCATAACTGTCCCCTATGAGGAGTCACCCTCTCCTCCATAACTGTCCCCTATGAGGAGTCACCCTCTCCCTTCACTACTGTCCCCTATGAGGAGTCACCCTCTCCCTCCACTACTGTCCCCTATGAGGAGTCACCCTCTCCTCCATAACTGTCCTCTATGAGGAGGAGTGATATACACAGAGAGATATGTACACAGAGACACACATCTCTCCCTTCACTACTGTCCCCTATGAGGAATCACCCTACCCCTCCACTACTGTCCCCTATGAGGAGTCACCCTCTCCTCCATAACTGTCCCCTATGAGGAGTCACCCTCTCCCTCCACTACTGTCCCCTATGAGGAGTCACCCTCTCCTCCATAACTGTCCTCTATGAGGAGGAGTGATATACACAGAGAGATATGTACACAGAGACACACATCTCTCCCTCCACTACTGTCCCCTATGAGGAGTCACCCTCTCCTGCATAACTGTCCTCTATGAGGAGTCACCCTCTCCTCCATAACTGTCCCCTATGAGGAGGAGTGATATACACAGAGAGATATGTACACAGAGACACACATCTCTCCCTCCACTACTGTCCCCTATGAGGAGTCACCCTACCCCTCCACTACTGTCCCCTATGAGGAGTCACCCTCTCCTCCATAACTGTCCCCTATGAGGAGTCACCCTCTCCTCCATAACTGTCCCCTATGAGGAGTCACCCTCTCCTCCATAACTGTCCCCTATGAGGAGTCACCCTCTCCCTCCACTACTGTCCCCTATGAGGAGTCACCCTCTCCTCCATAACTGTCCTCTATGAGGAGTCACCCTCTCCTCCAAAACTGTCCCCTATGAGGAGTCACCCTCTCCTCCATAACTGTCCCCTATGAGGAGTCACCCTCTCCTCCATAACTGTCCCCTATGAGGAGTCACCCTCTCCCTCCACTACTGTCCCCTATGAGGAGTCACCCTCTCCTCCATAACTGTCCCCTATGAGGAGTCACCCTCTCCTCCAAAACTGTCCCCTATGAGGAGTCACCCTCTCCTCCATAACTGTCCCCTATGAGGAGTCACCCTCTCCTCCATAACTGTCCCCTATGAGGAGGAGTGATATACACAGAGAGATATGTACACAGAGACACACATCTCTCCCTCCACTACTGTCCCCTATGAGGAGTCACCCTCTCCTCCATAACTGTCCTCTATGAGGAGGAGTGATATACACAGAGAGATATGTACACAGAGACACACATCTCTCCCTTCACTACTGTCCCCTATGAGGAATCACCCTCTCCCCATAACTGTCTCTCACAGGAGAGCAAAGTCCTTCATGTCCTTCTCTGCTAAACATCTGTCCATGACTGGAAACCACATCTCCTTGTCCCAATTCACTCCAAAATCCCACTGCTACACACTCGTCCTTCACTGGGAGCCACATCCGCCTGTCCTCGCCTGTGCAACCTACACCCTTCACAAATATCCATCACCGAGGACCCATATTCCTCTCAACCCAAAACTGTCCCTCACAGGAAAGTAAGGTCCTTCACGTCCTTCTCTGTTACATACCTGACCTGACTGGATACCACAGTCCAAAACTGTTCCAAAACTGAGAGCCAAATCTGACTGCTACACCCGTCCCTGCCTGGGACTTTGGAACCACATCTGCCTGTCCTCTCCTGCACAACCCACAACCTTCTGTCCCTCCATTACCCTTAGCTGTGCATCACTGAAGAAACCAAATCCCTCCGTCCCTCTCACCTCAAAGGTGTCCCATAACCGGAGATCTAAATCCCTATGTCCTTGTCTGCTATATATCTGTCCATGACTGGAAATCACAGCTCTCTGACCCAATCAGCTCCAAAAACAACTCTTACTGGAGAGCCAAATCCCACTGCTATGTTCCTGACTGGGAACCACATCTGCCTGTCCTCATCTGCACAACTTGAATCCTTCTTTCCCACCATCTTCCACAGTCCATCACCAAGGCGCCAAACCAATCTGTCCTCTCACCCCAAAACTGTCACTCACAGAAGAGCAAAGTCCTTCATGTCCTTATTTGCTAAACATCTGTCCATGACTGGACCCACATCTGTCTGTCCTCTGTTGCACAACCCACATCCTTCTGTCCCACCATCTTCCACAATCTATCAGTAAGGAGTCAAATCCTTCCGTCCCTCTCACCCCAAAACTGCCCCTCATAGGAGAGCAAAGTTCTTTATGTCCTTCTCTGCTACGTATCTGTCCATGACTGGGAGCCACATCTGTGTGTCCTCTTCTGCACAATCCACATCTTTTTGTCCCACCATCTTCCACAGTCCATCAATGAGGAGTCAAATCCTTCTGTCCCTCTCACCCCAAAACTGTCCATCACAGGAGAGCAAAGAGCAACCACATTTGTCTATTCTCTGCTGCACAACCCACATCCTTCTGTCCCCCCACCTTCCACAATCCACCAGTGAGGAGTCAAATCTTTCTGTCCCTCTCACCCCAAAACTGTCCCTCATTAAGGAGCTGAATCCCTCTGTCCTTTTCTGCTACACATTTGTCTCTGACTGGAAGCCACATATTGTATGTCTGTCCTCCCCTGCACAACCCAAATCCCTAAGACCTGCAAAATGGTCTTTTATTGGGAAGATAAAACCATCTGTCCCTCTCTGCTACACATCTTTTTGGGAGTCAAATCCAGGGCTGTCTTATCGAATGGGCATGCTGGGCAGTTGCCCGGGGGCCCCACCTGCCCAGCAACCCAGCCCCAGCCAAGCATTAGTCCAGATTCCCATGTGCATCCCGTGGCTGAACTTAGCAGGTGACAAGCGCCTGTCGGCCCTGTGCTGCTGTCAGGCCACTTGGGCCATGGAGGGGACTGCAGGAATGCCTGTCCACCTCCATGGGAACAGGCACACACAGGACAGTCAAGTCTGACTCCCGTCCGTGTGTGTTCACCGGACCCAGCCGACGAACTTGGAAGTTGTCATTAGCCTGGCACTGCTGTACCAATAAATATCACCTTATCCATAATTTGCATTTTCAGTCCCATTTATTTATTATTTATTTCAGGTACTTATATAGCGCTGTCAATTTACGCAGCGCTTTACATATACATTCACATCAGTCCCTGCCCTCAAGGAGCTTACAATCTAAGGTCCCTAACTCACATACTTACACAGTAGGGCCATTTTTTTTTTTTATACAGGATCCAATTAACCCAGTCTTTGGTGTGTGGGAGGAAACCAGAGTACCCGGAGGAAACCCATGCAGGCACAGGGAGAACATGCAAACTCCAGGCAGGTAGTGTCGTGGTTGGGATTTGAACCAGTGACCCTCTTGCTGCTAGGTGAAAGTGCTAACCACTACACCACTGTGCCACCTGATTGTTTAGGCAGGGCTCCAGTGCATTGCATTGCCCGGGGCCTATAATGCTCTTAAGATGGCACTGGTCAAATCTGTCTCCTGCATAACCCACATCTTTCTGTTCCTCTGTTCCCCACAATCCATCGCCAAAGCCCTTTGTTCCTGACACCACAAGACTGTCCCTCACCAGAGAGCTAAATCTTTTTGTCCTTTTTGCTACACATTTATCCCTGACTGGAAATCACATCTCACTGTCCCAATCGAGTCCAAAATGGACCCTTACTGGATAGCTAACTTCCATTGCTATGTTCCTAAATTGGAGTCACATCTGTCTGTCCTCTTCTGCACAGCCCTAGCCCTTCTCTGTCCTCAACAACTAACCATGGCCAGAGAGGTAAATCCTTCTGTCCTTCTCTGTTAAATGGGGTTAAACCCCACTGTCTTCCTCCTTTCTACTCAGTGGTCTCACCTTATTGCAGGAAGCCATTTTTGAGACTGGAACATTCGTAGTGACAAGCTGGTAACAGCTTTTTAGACTATTAAACTGTTATCTGCAGCATGAACCCTTGACTACCTGGTGACTAGAGGCTGTAACTGCCTGGACTTTTTCTGTTAGGCTCTAGTCTAGGCCCACACTGGCAGCCGGCCCTACCACCTCTATGAAAAGCGATCCACGGTGGACCACTTTTCAGAGGCCGTTTTTAGGCATTCAAGGGTTGATACTGCTACCTCCTGATTGCCTCTTTTATTAAATTTTTACAGCCAAAGAGGATTTTTACATTGAACTACTGTGCTGCAACCTGAGTCAATGGTTGGTTTGCAGCACACTCATTTTGACTTTATTAGGCAAGATTGTCAAGCGACATTGCTTTCCAAATTCTGTCTGACAATTTATTTTTGCCATGGCAACTTGTACTCACCCTAGTGGCCACCATGTTCTTTGGGAGGTAGGTGGTCACGTGACAGTACAAATGTGGCTGAACTGCCAGTTTTTACTGTCTGTGTGAATGAGGCCTAAGGCTCGGTTCACGTATGTCCGGCCGCAGTTGAATTGTGATTCTTAAAAGGAGTTTGGTGTGGTTTTGTTGACCGGTTCAGGTGAGATTATATACCTGCAATTGGACTAAAAAAATGTACAGGACTCTTTTTAAAAAGGATTCCATTCACATGTCATGCGAATCGGATGCGGTTCAAAATGCATCCAGTTCGCATATATGTGAACCAAGCCCTAAAGGTAACCAAACCTTGTGATAGTACAGCTAATTATAAAGCCTAATGCATTCCTAAATACAATTTACAACCAGTTATAGAATGTACCCATTTAAAAGGACTATGCTATAAAAAATTTTTTTTTGCAGAAAAAGGGACTCCAAATAGAAATCCCCTTGTCCCTTTAAAGTGCTGTAGGAATGAATTATCCTGTTTAGTATGGATGGATGAGTCATACCCTCCACTGTGCCAGTCCTCCCTTATTTCAGTCGCAAACAAAATTTGAAAGTGGGTGAGGATGGGCTGAGCTGCATTGCTGAGATTATTAATTATAGCTAAATTTATATCACACATATTTTACAAAAAACATCACCATAGGTGGTACATAGAGAAGATTTATTATAGCTGCCATGACAGCTGATCTCACATAGCCATTGAATCTAACTGCTGTTATTAGCTGGCCACACCCAACCCACTATGCCCAGTGGAACATACAGTTGAGGGATCACTTGCAAAGTCACGCAATGTATGGGTTAACGTTTGCTCAGTAACAAGCACTTGTAAAAAGCCACTCATAAATGTTTTTTTTTTAAATTTGATTCCCCTACCCCAGTGATGGCGAACTTTGGCACTAGTGATCGACCGATACCGGTTTCTTCGTTGCCGATACCGATATTTTGGCCAATGCATATCGGTATCGGCCGATATGCGCCGATATTTTCGTACATTTAAAAACTTTTTTATTTTTTTACTTGACAGGTACTCTTGTGGAGGGATCTGGGGGTCTAAAAGACCCCAAACCCCTCCTCTGCACTTAAAAGCATTCAAAACGCCAAGTTTGGCTCTTTTGAATGCTGTCATTTTTTTGAACCTGGCGCCAGTACCCGGAAGTGATGTCATGACATCACTTCCAGGTTTTTGCATGGAGACTCGATCAGAGCCGAATGCGGCTTTGATCTGGTCTTCGGCGGCCGTGCAGGCTGGTTGCCCGGGTCTCCCGGTGGGATGGGAGACCTGGGTGAGCCGCTTAAGGCGGCGTCCCCTCCCGCTCCTTGTAATGACAGCCGAGCGGCTTCTCAGCCGCATCGGTTGTCATTACAAGACAGCCGACCGTAGGCTATGGACGCCGATACCGGCTGCAGGCATCACTCTGGTATAAGCACTTTCCGAAATATCGGTAATATCGGCCACCTTGGCAAAGTGCTCATCGGCCCTAGATATATCGGTTTTGCCAATAATCAGTCGATCTCTACTTAGCACCCCAGATGTTTTGGAACTACATTTCCCATGATGCTCATGCACTCTGCAGTGTAGTTGAGCATCTTGTAAATGTAGTTCCAAAACATCTGGGGTGTCAAGGTTCACCACCACTGCCCTACCCATTACATTATGGCATAAACCACCTGGCTGTATGTTTGGGGTCATTGTCCTGCTGCAGATAAACTTTGGCCAATCACATGCCTTCCTAACAGTATGGCATGCCTGTTTTTCTTAGCATTGGGGACACTCCAACTCCATTTGTAGCCCCAAACTTGTAAGGAACCTCCACCATGCTTCACTGTTGCCTGCAGACACTCATTAACAAAATACAAAAACTCGCCCTATGTACCAAACTCGGTGCCTCCAATCTTTACAAAAATCTCAAATAGTACCACAGCGCATACAGTCTATATCACATTCTATAACACACCAAAAAATATATAGATATGTGGAGTAAGCTAATTAGTCCAACAAAAAAATGTGATAAAATATTCCAAATTGAGGTCCTTGATGACGTACTATAGGAGGGGCGAAACATGTTGACGCAATTTCCGGTTCTCTAACCAATTACGTCACTTCTGGCGAACCCGGAGGAGCCTTTTCACTATGCAAAGCGTGATTGTGTTGGAGGCTATGCAAGTGTAATTTTATATGTTACGTTCATTAAATCTTAAGTACTACATTATGAGAGTTCCCTCCTTTTTTTTTGAGCCTGGCCGTAAACGAGTTAGATATACTGTAGAACCAGCAAGTTGGAGGCATGGAAAGAAAGGAGATCTGTGGTCCCCCCCCCCCCCAACCAGATATAAGTGAGTTTGACCACTAGACTGAAAATCTGAGGGTCCATTTCTTCTGGTGAGTAGGGGTAGAAGAGGGGTGTGTGCCACACTTCATGGCATGTTTACCTGGAGCACTTCAGCACTTTGATCATTAACTTTTGAGCATCAAGCTCTGTATTGGAGGATGGATGGTTATGAAATCGCTGTGGTACTATTTGCGATTGAAGACAGTCATTATTTTACTCAGAGCCATGGATAAGAGAGTACCGCCAGTCCTCCTGTAAGGGGCCCGGGACAACAGGGGGGCCCAAGCATCAGGATGAATCAGATTTGGGTAGGGATGGTAATCAGAGCAGCAGGGAGGGTGGCAATTACTGGAACCGATCCCCTATATGGCTCTCTCTGTAGCAACTAAAAGCTGGCATCTTCTCCTCTCCCTCCTATGGCTTTCAGCTACTGCAGAGAAAGCCACACAGGGCATTGGTTCTGCTGATCCAGTGCTGACAGCTTCCCTCCTCTCCTTCTTACCAGCAGCTGCAAGAATCCAATAAGATTCTTCAAAATAAAGAGCGGGGGAAGGGTCCAGTAAGTATGTCATATTTACCAGCCCCATCCTTTCCTGAATGAACACAATAAGTGATCGATACCAATCTCACTGACTGTATTTATTGGGGGGCGGGGGCTCAGGTTGGCTGTATGGTGCCCCATAGTTTGTAACAGCAGTCCTGATTGTACAGCTCTCCAGTCCTCCATGAGCAAACTGCCTCCTGCTAGGGCCAATAAAAAAATTTTGACTCATCAGTCCAGAGCATCTGCTGCCATTTTTCTGCACCCCAGTTCCTATGTTTTTTGTGCATAGTTGAGTCGCTCAGTCTTTTTTACATGTCAGAGGTATAGCTTTTTGGCCACAATTTTCCCATGAAGACCATTTCTGGCCAGACTTTTTTTTGACAGTGGATGAGTACTGGTTTCCACCAGTTCTGTAGTGATGGCACTGCTGGACATCTCCTGATGTCGAAGGGATGTAAGCATGATGTGTCTTTCATCTGAAGCATTAAGTTTCTTTGGCTGACCACTGCGTCTATGATCCCCAGCATTGCCCGTTTGTGCTCCTTTAAAATCTTGAAACCCCAGTCTGCTTTGAAATCTTTGCCTGGGAGAGATCTCACTGATGCAGTATAACTACTTTGTGTCTTGTTGCTGTGCTCAGTCTTGCCATGGTGTACAGTATGACCTGTGACATGAAACTGTCTTCCACAACCTCACCTTAGTAGCAGAGTTTGGCTTTTCCTCAGTTTTAAACCTCCTACATAGCTGTTTCTGTTTCAGTTAATGACTATGTTTCAGCTTACTTATAAAATTGATGATCATTAGCACCTGCTTGGTATAATTGATAAATCATACACCTGACTCTAATCCTACAAAATCCCTGACTTTGTGCAAGTGTAAGAACTGATGCTGGTTTGAAGCTAATGAGTAGTCACACCAATGCGACCGTAGCTAATTGGCTGCAGCGCTGATCAGTGTATTCTGACAACAGAGGGTCCCTGCTGTCAGAATACAATAGCGCACCTGGGAGGATTGCCTCATCCACCTCGCTTGCAAAGATAGAAGAATCCAGACATCCCAAGCCTCCCGCGAGGTGCGATAGTCTCCCGCAAATGGGCTGTGGCTCCCTGACACCCGCAAGTGCCGTGCGATATTCCACCGCAGCAGCCTGAGGCCGTATCCCTGAGCTTTACTGTGAAGAATGGAGCCAATTCTTCTTGTATAGTTCCGGCTCCTTTCATAGGCAGAGTGATATCCAATGCACTCCGCCTGTGACAGGAGCGATACAGGAAGCTCTGCTCTCTACTGCAGCCGCATGCTTACTGCAGCCGCATGCTTACTGCAGCGCCGCTCCTGTCACACTCTGTTTGTGTCTCAGAGGAGCCAGCCTTACCCGCCAGCAGTAACCACCAGCAGTACCAGACAGCTGTACCCACCAGCAGTACCAGCCAGCAGTACCTGCCAACAGTACCTACCAGCAGTACCCACCAGCAGTACCAGCCAGTAGTACCTGCCAGCAGTACCCACCAACAGTACCAGCCAGCAGTACCCGCCAATAGTACCAGTCAACAGTACCCACCAGCAGTACCAGCCAGCAGTACCGACCATCAGTACCCACCAGCAGTATCAGCCAGCAGTACCCACCAGCAGTACCCACCAGCAGTACCAGACAGCAGTACCCATCAGCAGTACCCATCAGCAGTACCAGTCAGCAGTACCTGCCAGAAGTACCAGCCAGCAGTACCTGCAAGCAGTACCAGCCAGCAGTACCCACCAGCAGTATCTGCCAGCAGTACCCACCAACAGTACCAGCCAGAAGTACCTACCAGCAGTACCCACCAGCAGTATCAGCCAGCAGTACAAACCAGCAGTACCCACCAGCTGTACCAGCCAGCAGTATCCGCCAGCCGTACCAGCCAGCAGTACCCACCAGCAGTACCCGCCAGCAGTACCCACCAGCAGTACTAGCCCTAGAGGACAGCCACCAGCAGCCACCAGCTATACTCACCCGGGTGACAGCAGCAGCCAGCGATATCTGCAGGAATCCTGAGGAAGAAGTGAAGAGGTGCAGGTAAACCGCAGTGCATCCGGGTGAAAGCAGCCTTAGGCCCCTTTCACATGATCGGTCTGTGTATTAGCGTGTGTAAATTAGTGCAATATGTTTTTTAATAACTAGTTGTGTTCTGTCATAATAAAATGTAATGTCCTTGTTCATACATCCACCACAAGCTATTACCTTTTTGTATCAATTGACCCTCCCTTTTAGATTAGAAGCTCTAATGAGCAGGGCCCTCTAAAACACCTCAAAGACAACCACTATCTTGCTAAAGAAGCTGAGGATAAAGGTGATGGCCTGGCCAAGCATGTCTCCAGACCTAAACCCTATTGAGCATCTGTAGGGCATCCTCAAACGGAAGGTGGAGGAGCTCAAGATCTCTAACATCCACCAGCTCCGTGATGTCGTCATTGAGGAGTGAAAGAGGACTGAAGTGGCAAACCGTGAAGCTCTGGTGAACTCCATGCCCAAGTGGGTTAAGACAGGGCTGGAAAATAATGGTGGCCACACAAAATATTGACACTTTGGGCCCAATTTGGACATTTTCACTTAGGACTGTACTCACTTTTGTTGGCAGCGGTTTAGACATTAATGGCTATGTGTTGAGTTATTTTGAGGGGACAGCAATTTTACACTGTTATACAAGCTGTGCAACTAGCCCCCAACACATAATTGTAAATATCCCAGCATGTGCAGTGTTTCTGACTCCTACCACCATAACCACTTCAAATCACTGAAGTGGTCATGGTGGCTAGAGTGTTCCTTTAATATCTCTCAGAAGAAGTAAACCTCTGTATACTGATTCCATTTCATTTGATCGTCCTCTAGTTGTGTTAAATTGGTGGGGGGAGGGCGCGGAGTGCCACCTCCCTGAAATTAGTGTTCCACCTCCCTGAAATGAGTTTTTGCAGGTTGCGAAGTCTAAGAATCCATTCTGATAAAAAAAAAAACAGATTCATTTATAGCCAGTGTTAGAGCAGAACTCCAGCCCAAAATAATAAGACAAACATTAGTCCATAAAAAGATAAAATAAGAACACACTTTTTGGTGCAGTATTCACTTTTAATCAAGAGCTCTATCTCGCAGTACATCTTTTCTGCCACAAGATGCCCTCAGTCACTCCACTTCAACTGAAGCCAGACTGTCTTGGACCAGGCCCTGTCTATGGCTGGATAATAAATGCAGAAGCAGCACAGTGATAAGTTAATCTTTCTGTCACTCTGTTTCCTCCTCCTATCAGCATGCACCATATCAGAGCAACTATTTATTGGCTCCTGCTTATTCTTCCTCTCACACTTCAGGCCAGCTAAACAGGGACTGCAAAAGACTGATACCAGATTCAATTCAGGTAGTTAAACAATTTGAATTCAGAAAATGTATTTGTACTGATTTAGAAGCTCCATTAATTTGTGTCTATTTTTTCTGTGCTAATGAGTTAATTTTTAGGGGAAAAAAACTACAAAGAGCAAAGATCTCACCTCCTTCTGGCTGTAAGTGGTAAGTCAATAAATTATATAAAATTATATAAAATTTTAGTTTAAAATAAAATAAAACCATATCTTTCCTTTAAGGAAGAGCTCTGAGCAAAATCAATTATTTTCGCATGCAGTGGGGCTGTGCCTGCACTGCATGGGTTAATTGCTCCTTTTGTCCAGGGCGCAAGGAAAGCTATACTTACCCAATCCTCCGGAAAACAGTGCTTCCCCACATTCAGCGGTGGACTGTTCCAGCTGCCCTCAGGTCCAGGGCTGGTCTATGCAATCCCCTAGACAAAAACGAGCAGTTAACCCATGCAATGCGGGCACAGCCCCACTGCATGGGAAAATGAAATATTTGCCCGGAGTTCTTCTTTAAGTTTATCATTGAACTGAATAGAAACATAAAGCTTGAAACAGCGGGACTTTCTAGGAGTTGATCTCCCCCTTCAATGCTACTATGAATAGACATATATATGTTAAAAAATATTATTTTATTTGGACATAAACAATTTAAAAAGTATGAGTCATAACAATGACATACAGTAAAATGAATATTGCACATTATAGTGATTAACTCATGGTAATACCACCCTCAAATAAAAGGGGGTTCCTCCTTTGCTATTTATCACATTGTGTGTGAAGAGGATGGAACTCCTCCTCCCCCTTTGGGGGGAGAGGGTATGTGCTGGAAGGGGGGATTTGGGGGAGAGGATTTGTACTACGAGAGGGGATATGGGGGGAAGATTGGTACCAGGAAGTGGGATTTGGGGGATGAGGATTTGTGCTGGGAGGGGGGATCTGGGGGGAGGATTTGTACTCGGAATGGGGATTTGGGGGAGAGGATATGAACTAGGAGGGAGGATTTGGGGGATTTGTACTAGGAAGGGGGATTTGTGCTGGGAGGAGGGATTGGGGGGGAGGGGAGATTTGTACAAGGAGGGGGGATTTACACTAGGAGTGGGGAAGAGGATTTGTGCTGGGAGGGGGATTTGGGGGGGGGGGATTTGTACTAGGAAGGGGGATTTGGGGGGAGGATTTATACTAGGACTGGGGAAGAGGATTTGTGCTGGGAGGGGGATTTAAGGCAGAGGATTTGTACTAGGAGAGGGGATTTGGGGGGAAGGATTTATTCTAGGAGTGGGGAAGAGGATTTGTGCAGGGAGGAGAGATTTGGGGGAGAGGATTTGAACCAGGAGTTGGAAGGAAAGAAAGGGGGTGGGGAAGAAAATTTGTATTAGGAGTGGGGATGGGGGGGGATTTGTACTAGAAGGGGGGTTTGGGGGAGAGGATTTGTACTAGGAGGAGAGATTTGGGGGGAGAACTTATACTATATTCATAGGCAGAGTGATATCCAATGCACTCCGCCTGTGACAGGAGCGATACAGGAAGCTCTGCTCTCTACTGCAGCCGCATGCTTACTGCAGCGCCGCTCCTGTCACACTCTGTTTGTGTCTCAGAGGAGCCAGCCTTACCCGCCAGCAGTAACCACCAGCAGTACCAGACAGCTGTACCCACCAGCAGTACCAGCCAGCAGTACCTGCCAACAGTACCTACCAGCAGTACCCACCAGCAGTACCAGCCAGTAGTACCTGCCAGCAGTACCCACCAACAGTACCAGCCAGCAGTACCCGCCAATAGTACCAGTCAGCAGTACCCACCAACAGTACCAGCCAGCAGTACCCGCCAATAGTACCAGTCAGCAGTACCCACCAGCAGTACCAGCCAGCAGTATCAGCCAGCAGTACCCACCAGCAGTACCAGACAGCAGTACCCATCAGCAGTACCCATCAGCAGTACCAGTCAGCAGTACCCGCCAGCAGTACCAGCCAGCAGTACCTGCAAGCAGTACCAGCCAGCAGTACCCACCAGCAGTATCTGCCAGCAGTACCCACCAACAGTACCAGCCAGAAGTACCTGCCAGCAGTACCCACCAGCAGTATCAGCCAGCAGTACAAACCAGCAGTACCCACCAGCTGTACCAGCCAGCAGTATCCGCCAGCAGTACCCGCCAGCAGTACCCACCAGCAGTACCCGCCAGCAGTACCCACCAGCAGTACTAGCCCTAGAGGACAGCCACCAGCAGCCACCAGCTATACTCACCCGGGTGACAGCAGCAGCCAGCGATATCTGCAGGAATCCTGAGGAAGAAGTGAAGAGGTGCAGGTAAACCGCAGTGCATCTGGGTGAAAGCAGCCTTAGGCCCCTTTCACATGATCGGTCTGTGTATTAGCGTGTGTAAATTAGTACAATATGTTTTTTAATAACTAGTTGTGTTCTGTCATAATAAAATGTCATGTCCTTGTTCATACATCCACCACAAGCTATTACCTTTTTGTATCAATTTACCCTCCCTTTTAGATTAGAAGCTCTAATGAGCAGGGCCCTCCAAAACACCTCAAAGACAACCACTATCTTGCTAAAGAAGCTGAGGGTAAAGGTGATGGCCTGGCCAAGCATGTCTCCAGGCCTAAACCCTACTGAGCATCTGTAGGGCATCCTCAAACGGAAGGTGGAGGAGCTCAAGATCTCTAACATCCACCAGCTCAGTGATGTCGTCATTGAGGAGTGAAAGAGGACTGCAGTGGCAAACCGTGAAGCTCTGGTGAACTCCATGCCCAAGTGGGTTAAGACAGGGCTGGAAAATAATGGTGGCCACACAAAATATTGACACTTTGGGCCCAATTTGGACATTTTCACTTAGGACTGTACTCACTTTTGTTGGCAGCGGTTTAGACATTAATGGCTATGTGTTGAGTTATTTTGAGGGGACAGCAATTTTACACTGTTATACAAGCTGTGCAACTAGCCCCCAACACATAATTGTAAATATCCCAGCATGTGCAGTGTTTCTGACTCCTACCACCATAACCTCTTCAAATCACTGAAGTGGTCATGGTGGCTAGAGTGTTCCTTTAATATCTCTCAGAAGAAGTAAACCTCTGTATACTGATTCCATTTCATTTGATCGTCCTCTAGTTGTGTTAAATTGGTGGGGCGAGGGCGCGGAGTGCCACCTCCCTGAAATTAGTGTTCCACCTCCCTGAAATGAGTTTTTGCAGGTTGCGAAGTCTAAGAATCCATTCTGATAAAAAAAAAAAACAGATTCATTTATAGCCAGTGTTAGAGCAGAACTCCAGCCCAAAATAATAAGACAAACATTAGTCCATAAAAAGATAAAATAAGAACACACTTTTTGGTGCAGTATTCACTTTTAATCAAGAGCTCTATCTCGCAGTACATCTTTTCTGCCACAAGATGCCCTCAGTCACTCCACTTCAACTGAAGCCAGACTGTCTTGGACCAGGCCCTGTCTATGGCTGGATAATAAATGCAGAAGCAGCACAGTGATAAGTTAATCTTTCTGTCACTCTGTTTCCTCCTCCTATCAGCATGCACCATATCAGAGCAACTATTTATTGGCTCCTGCTTATTCTTCCTCTCACACTTCAGGCCAGCTAAACAGGGACTGCAAAAGACTGATACCAGATTCAATTCAGGTAGTTAAACAATTTGAATTCAGAAAATGTATTTGTACTGATTTAGAAGCTCCATTAATTTGTGTCTATTTTTTCTGTGCTAATGAGTTAATTTTTAGGGGAAAAAAACTACAAAGAGCAAAGATCTCACCTCCTTCTGGCTGTAAGTGGTAAGTCAATAAATTATATAAAATTATATAAAATTTTAGTTTAAAATAAAATAAAACCATATCTTTCCTTTAAGGAAGAGCTCTGAGCAAAATCAATTATTTTCGCATGCAATGGGGCTGTGCCTGCACTGCATGGGTTAATTGCTCCTTTTGTCCAGGGCGCAAGGAAAGCTATACTTACCCAATCCTCCGGAAAACAGTGCTTCCCCACATTCAGCGGTGGACTGTTCCAGCCGCCCTCAGGTCCAGGGCTGGTCTATGCAATCCCCTAGACAAAAACGAGCAGTTAACCCATGCAATGCGGGCACAGCCCCACTGCATGGGAAAATGAAATATTTGCCCGGAGTTCTTCTTTAAGTTTATCATTGAACTGAATAGAAACATAAAGCTTGAAACAGCGGGACTTTCTAGGAGTTGATCTCCCCCTTCAATGCTACTATGAATAGACATATATATGTTAAAAAATATTATTTTATTTGGACATAAACAATTTAAAAAGTATGAGTCATAACAATGACATACAGTAAAATGAATATTGCACATTATAGTGATTAACTCATGGTAATACCACCCTCAAATAAAAGGGGGTTCCTCCTTTGCTATTTATCACATTGTGTGTGAAGAGGATGGAACTCCTCCTCCCCCTTTGGGGGGAGAGGGTATGTGCTGGAAGGGGGGATTTGGGGGAGAGGATTTGTACTACGAGAGGGGATATGGGGGGAAGATTGGTACCAGGAAGTGGGATTTGGGGGATGAGGATTTGTGCTGGGAGGGGGGATCTGGGGGGAGGATTTGTACTCGGAATGGGGATTTGGGGGAGAGGATATGAACTAGGAGGGAGGATTTGGGGGATTTGTACTAGGAAGGGGGATTTGTGCTGGGAGGAGGGATTGGGGGGGAGGGGAGATTTGTACAAGGAGGGGGGATTTACACTAGGAGTGGGGAAGAGGATTTGTGCTGGGAGGGGGATTTGGGGGGGGGGGGATTTGTACTAGGAAGGGGGATTTGGGGGGAGGATTTATACTAGGACTGGGGAAGAGGATTTGTGCTGGGAGGGGGATTTAAGGCAGAGGATTTGTACTAGGAGAGGGGATTTGGGGGGAAGGATTTATTCTAGGAGTGGGGAAGAGGATTTGTGCAGGGAGGAGAGATTTGGGGGAGAGGATTTGAACCAGGAGTTGGAAGGAAAGAAAGGGGGTGGGGAAGAAAATTTGTATTAGGAGTGGGGATGGGGGGGGATTTGTACTAGAAGGGGGGTTTGGGGGAGAGGATTTGTACTAGGAGGAGAGATTTGGGGGGAGAACTTATACTATATTCATAGGCAGAGTGATATCCAATGCACTCCGCCTGTGACAGGAGCGATACAGGAAGCTCTGCTCTCTACTGCAGCCGCATGCTTACTGCAGCGCCGCTCCTGTCACACTCTGTTTGTGTCTCAGAGGAGCCAGCCTTACCCGCCAGCAGTAACCACCAGCAGTACCAGACAGCTGTACCCACCAGCAGTACCAGCCAGCAGTACCTGCCAACAGTACCTACCAGCAGTACCCACCAGCAGTACCAGCCAGTAGTACCTGCCAGCAGTACCCACCAACAGTACCAGCCAGCAGTACCCGCCAATAGTACCAGTCAGCAGTACCCACCAACAGTACCAGCCAGCAGTACCCGCCAATAGTACCAGTCAGCAGTACCCACCAGCAGTACCAGCCAGCAGTATCAGCCAGCAGTACCCACCAGCAGTACCAGACAGCAGTACCCATCAGCAGTACCCATCAGCAGTACCAGTCAGCAGTACCCGCCAGCAGTACCAGCCAGCAGTACCTGCAAGCAGTACCAGCCAGCAGTACCCACCAGCAGTATCTGCCAGCAGTACCCACCAACAGTACCAGCCAGAAGTACCTGCCAGCAGTACCCACCAGCAGTATCAGCCAGCAGTACAAACCAGCAGTACCCACCAGCTGTACCAGCCAGCAGTATCCGCCAGCAGTACCCGCCAGCAGTACCCACCAGCAGTACCCGCCAGCAGTACCCACCAGCAGTACTAGCCCTAGAGGACAGCCACCAGCAGCCACCAGCTATACTCACCCGGGTGACAGCAGCAGCCAGCGATATCTGCAGGAATCCTGCAGGAAGAAGTGAAGAGGTGCAGGTAAACCGCAGTGCATCTGGGTGAAAGCAGCCTTAGGCCCCTTTCACATGATCGGTCTGTGTATTAGCGTGTGTAAATTAGTACAATATGTTTTTTAATAACTAGTTGTGTTCTGTCATAATAAAATGTCATGTCCTTGTTCATACATCCACCACAAGCTATTACCTTTTTGTATCAATTTACCCTCCCTTTTAGATTAGAAGCTCTAATGAGCAGGGCCCTCCAAAACACCTCAAAGACAACCACTATCTTGCTAAAGAAGCTGAGGGTAAAGGTGATGGCCTGGCCAAGCATGTCTCCAGGCCTAAACCCTACTGAGCATCTGTAGGGCATCCTCAAACGGAAGGTGGAGGAGCTCAAGATCTCTAACATCCACCAGCTCAGTGATGTCGTCATTGAGGAGTGAAAGAGGACTGCAGTGGCAAACCGTGAAGCTCTGGTGAACTCCATGCCCAAGTGGGTTAAGACAGGGCTGGAAAATAATGGTGGCCACACAAAATATTGACACTTTGGGCCCAATTTGGACATTTTCACTTAGGACTGTACTCACTTTTGTTGGCAGCGGTTTAGACATTAATGGCTATGTGTTGAGTTATTTTGAGGGGACAGCAATTTTACACTGTTATACAAGCTGTGCAACTAGCCCCCAACACATAATTGTAAATATCCCAGCATGTGCAGTGTTTCTGACTCCTACCACCATAACCTCTTCAAATCACTGAAGTGGTCATGGTGGCTAGAGTGTTCCTTTAATATCTCTCAGAAGAAGTAAACCTCTGTATACTGATTCCATTTCATTTGATCGTCCTCTAGTTGTGTTAAATTGGTGGGGCGAGGGCGCGGAGTGCCACCTCCCTGAAATTAGTGTTCCACCTCCCTGAAATGAGTTTTTGCAGGTTGCGAAGTCTAAGAATCCATTCTGATAAAAAAAAAAAACAGATTCATTTATAGCCAGTGTTAGAGCAGAACTCCAGCCCAAAATAATAAGACAAACATTAGTCCATAAAAAGATAAAATAAGAACACACTTTTTGGTGCAGTATTCACTTTTAATCAAGAGCTCTATCTCGCAGTACATCTTTTCTGCCACAAGATGCCCTCAGTCACTCCACTTCAACTGAAGCCAGACTGTCTTGGACCAGGCCCTGTCTATGGCTGGATAATAAATGCAGAAGCAGCACAGTGATAAGTTAATCTTTCTGTCACTCTGTTTCCTCCTCCTATCAGCATGCACCATATCAGAGCAACTATTTATTGGCTCCTGCTTATTCTTCCTCTCACACTTCAGGCCAGCTAAACAGGGACTGCAAAAGACTGATACCAGATTCAATTCAGGTAGTTAAACAATTTGAATTCAGAAAATGTATTTGTACTGATTTAGAAGCTCCATTAATTTGTGTCTATTTTTTCTGTGCTAATGAGTTAATTTTTAGGGGAAAAAAACTACAAAGAGCAAAGATCTCACCTCCTTCTGGCTGTAAGTGGTAAGTCAATAAATTATATAAAATTATATAAAATTTTAGTTTAAAATAAAATAAAACCATATCTTTCCTTTAAGGAAGAGCTCTGAGCAAAATCAATTATTTTCGCATGCAATGGGGCTGTGCCTGCACTGCATGGGTTAATTGCTCCTTTTGTCCAGGGCGCAAGGAAAGCTATACTTACCCAATCCTCCGGAAAACAGTGCTTCCCCACATTCAGCGGTGGACTGTTCCAGCCGCCCTCAGGTCCAGGGCTGGTCTATGCAATCCCCTAGACAAAAACGAGCAGTTAACCCATGCAATGCGGGCACAGCCCCACTGCATGGGAAAATGAAATATTTGCCCGGAGTTCTTCTTTAAGTTTATCATTGAACTGAATAGAAACATAAAGCTTGAAACAGCGGGACTTTCTAGGAGTTGATCTCCCCCTTCAATGCTACTATGAATAGACATATATATGTTAAAAAATATTATTTTATTTGGACATAAACAATTTAAAAAGTATGAGTCATAACAATGACATACAGTAAAATGAATATTGCACATTATAGTGATTAACTCATGGTAATACCACCCTCAAATAAAAGGGGGTTCCTCCTTTGCTATTTATCACATTGTGTGTGAAGAGGATGGAACTCCTCCTTCCCCTTTGGGGGGAGAGGGTATGTGCTGGAAGGGGGGATTTGGGGGAGAGGATTTGTTCTACGAGAGGGGATATGGGGGGAAGATTGGTACCAGGAAGTGGGATTTGGGGGATGAGGATTTGTGCTGGGAGGGGGGATCTGGGGGGAGGATTTGTACTCGGAATGGGGATTTGGGGGAGAGGATATGAACTAGGAGGGAGGATTTGGGGGATTTGTACTAGGAAGGGGGATTTGTGCTGGGAGGAGGGATTGGGGGGGAGGGGAGATTTGTACAAGGAGGGGGGATTTACACTAGGAGTGGGGAAGAGGATTTGTACTGGGAGGGGGATTTGGGGGGGGGATTTGTACTAGGAAGGGGGATTTGGGGGGAGGATTTATACTAGGACTGGGGAAGAGGATTTGTGCTGGGAGGGGGATTTAAGGCAGAGGATTTGTACTAGGAGAGGGGATTTGGGGGGAAGGATTTATTCTAGGAGTGGGGAAGAGGATTTGTGCAGGGAGGAGAGATTTGGGGGAGAGGATTTGAACCAGGAGTTGGAAGGAAAGAAAGGGGGTGGGGAAGAAAATTTGTATTAGGAGTGGGGATGGGGGGGATTTGTACTAGAAGGGGGGTTTGGGGGAGAGGATTTGTACTAGGAGGAGAGATTTGGGGGGAGAACTTATACTATATTCATAGGCAGAGTGATATCCAATGCACTCCGCCTGTGACAGGAGCGATACAGGAAGCTCTGCTCTCTACTGCAGCCGCATGCTTACTGCAGCGCCGCTCCTGTCACACTCTGTTTGTGTCTCAGAGGAGCCAGCCTTACCCGCCAGCAGTAACCACCAGCAGTACCAGACAGCTGTACCCACCAGCAGTACCAGCCAGCAGTACCTGCCAACAGTACCTACCAGCAGTACCCACCAGCAGTACCAGCCAGTAGTACCAGCCAGTAGTACCTGCCAGCAGTACCCACCAACAGTACCAGCCAGCAGTACCCGCCAATAGTACCAGTCAGCAGTACCCACCAACAGTACCAGCCAGCAGTACCCGCCAATAGTACCAGTCAGCAGTACCCACCAGCAGTACCAGCCAGCAGTATCAGCCAGCAGTACCCACCAGCAGTACCAGACAGCAGTACCCATCAGCAGTACCCATCAGCAGTACCAGTCAGCAGTACCCGCCAGCAGTACCAGCCAGCAGTACCTGCAAGCAGTACCAGCCAGCAGTACCCACCAGCAGTATCTGCCAGCAGTACCCACCAACAGTACCAGCCAGAAGTACCTGCCAGCAGTACCCACCAGCAGTATCAGCCAGCAGTACAAACCAGCAGTACCCACCAGCTGTACCAGCCAGCAGTATCCGCCAGCAGTACCCGCCAGCAGTACCCACCAGCAGTACCCGCCAGCAGTACCCACCAGCAGTACTAGCCCTAGAGGACAGCCACCAGCAGCCACCAGCTATACTCACCCGGGTGACAGCAGCAGCCAGCGATATCTGCAGGAATCCTGAGGAAGAAGTGAAGAGGTGCAGGTAAACCGCAGTGCATCTGGGTGAAAGCAGCCTTAGGCCCCTTTCACATGATCGGTCTGTGTATTAGCGTGTGTAAATTAGTACAATATGTTTTTTAATAACTAGTTGTGTTCTGTCATAATAAAATGTCATGTCCTTGTTCATACATCCACCACAAGCTATTACCTTTTTGTATCAATTTACCCTCCCTTTTAGATTAGAAGCTCTAATGAGCAGGGCCCTCCAAAACACCTCAAAGACAACCACTATCTTGCTAAAGAAGCTGAGGGTAAAGGTGATGGCCTGGCCAAGCATGTCTCCAGGCCTAAACCCTACTGAGCATCTGTAGGGCATCCTCAAACGGAAGGTGGAGGAGCTCAAGATCTCTAACATCCACCAGCTCAGTGATGTCGTCATTGAGGAGTGAAAGAGGACTGCAGTGGCAAACCGTGAAGCTCTGGTGAACTCCATGCCCAAGTGGGTTAAGACAGGGCTGGAAAATAATGGTGGCCACACAAAATATTGACACTTTGGGCCCAATTTGGACATTTTCACTTAGGACTGTACTCACTTTTGTTGGCAGCAGTTTAGACATTAATGGCTATGTGTTGAGTTATTTTGAGGGGACAGCAATTTTACACTGTTATACAAGCTGTGCAACTAGCCCCCAACACATAATTGTAAATATCCCAGCATGTGCAGTGTTTCTGACTCCTACCACCATAACCTCTTCAAATCACTGAAGTGGTCATGGTGGCTAGAGTGTTCCTTTAATATCTCTCAGAAGAAGTAAACCTCTGTATACTGATTCCATTTCATTTGATCGTCCTCTAGTTGTGTTAAATTGGTGGGGCGAGGGCGCGGAGTGCCACCTCCCTGAAATTAGTGTTCCACCTCCCTGAAATGAGTTTTTGCAGGTTGCGAAGTCTAAGAATCCATTCTGATAAAAAAAAAAAACAGATTCATTTATAGCCAGTGTTAGAGCAGAACTCCAGCCCAAAATAATAAGACAAACATTAGTCCATAAAAAGATAAAATAAGAACACACTTTTTGGTGCAGTATTCACTTTTAATCAAGAGCTCTATCTCGCAGTACATCTTTTCTGCCACAAGATGCCCTCAGTCACTCCACTTCAACTGAAGCCAGACTGTCTTGGACCAGGCCCTGTCTATGGCTGGATAATAAATGCAGAAGCAGCACAGTGATAAGTTAATCTTTCTGTCACTCTGTTTCCTCCTCCTATCAGCATGCACCATATCAGAGCAACTATTTATTGGCTCCTGCTTATTCTTCCTCTCACACTTCAGGCCAGCTAAACAGGGACTGCAAAAGACTGATACCAGATTCAATTCAGGTAGTTAAACAATTTGAATTCAGAAAATGTATTTGTACTGATTTAGAAGCTCCATTAATTTGTGTCTATTTTTTCTGTGCTAATGAGTTAATTTTTAGGGGAAAAAAACTACAAAGAGCAAAGATCTCACCTCCTTCTGGCTGTAAGTGGTAAGTCAATAAATTATATAAAATTATATAAAATTTTAGTTTAAAATAAAATAAAACCATATCTTTCCTTTAAGGAAGAGCTCTGAGCAAAATCAATTATTTTCGCATGCAGTGGGGCTGTGCCTGCACTGCATGGGTTAATTGCTCCTTTTGTCCAGGGCGCAAGGAAAGCTATACTTACCCAATCCTCCGGAAAACAGTGCTTCCCCACATTCAGCGGTGGACTGTTCCAGCCGCCCTCAGGTCCAGGGCTGGTCTATGCCATCCCCTAGACAAAAACGAGCAGTTAACCCATGCAATGCGGGCACAGCCCCACTGCATGGGAAAATTAAATATTTGCCCGGAGTTCTTCTTTAAGTTTATCATTGAACTGAATAGAAACATAAAGCTTGAAACAGCGGGACTTTCTAGGAGTTGATCTCCCCCTTCAATGCTACTATGAATAGACATATATATGTTAAAAAATATTATTTTATTTGGACATAAACAATTTAAAAAGTATGAGTCATAACAATGACATACAGTAAAATGAATATTGCACATTATAGTGATTAACTCATGGTAATACCACCCTCAAATAAAAGGGGGTTCCTCCTTTGCTATTTATCACATTGTGTGTGAAGAGGATGGAACTCCTCCTCCCCCTTTGGGGGGAGAGGGTATGTGCTGGAAGGGGGGATTTGGGGGAGAGGATTTGTACTACGAGAGGGGATATGGGGGGAAGATTGGTACCAGGAAGTGGGATTTGGGGGATGAGGATTTGTGCTGGGAGGGGGGATCTGGGGGGAGGATTTGTACTCGGAATGGGGATTTGGGGGAGAGGATATGAACTAGGAGGGAGGATTTGGGGGATTTGTACTAGGAAGGGGGATTTGTGCTGGGAGGAGGGATTGGGGGGAGGGGAGATTTGTACAAGGAGGGGGGATTTACACTAGGAGTGGGGAAGAGGATTTGTACTGGGAGGGGGATTTGGGGGGGGGGATTTGTACTAGGAAGGGGGATTTGGGGGGAGGATTTATACTAGGACTGGGGAAGAGGATTTGTGCTGGGAGGGGGATTTAAGGCAGAGGATTTGTACTAGGAGAGGGGATTTGGGGGGAAGGATTTATTCTAGGAGTGGGGAAGAGGATTTGTGCAGGGAGGAGAGATTTGGGGGAGAGGATTTGAACCAGGAGTTGGAAGGAAAGAAAGGGGGTGGGGAAGAAAATTTGTATTAGGAGTGGGGATGGGGGGGATTTGTACTAGAAGGGGGGTTTGGGGGAGAGGATTTGTACTAGGAGGAGAGATTTGGGGGGAGAACTTATACTATATTCATAGGCAGAGTGATATCCAATGCACTCCGCCTGTGACAGGAGCGATACAGGAAGCTCTGCTCTCTACTGCAGCCGCATGCTTACTGCAGCGCCGCTCCTGTCACACTCTGTTTGTGTCTCAGAGGAGCCAGCCTTACCCGCCAGCAGTAACCACCAGCAGTACCAGACAGCTGTACCCACCAGCAGTACCAGCCAGCAGTACCTGCCAACAGTACCTACCAGCAGTACCCACCAGCAGTACCAGCCAGTAGTACCTGCCAGCAGTACCCACCAACAGTACCAGCCAGCAGTACCCGCCAATAGTACCAGTCAGCAGTACCCACCAACAGTACCAGCCAGCAGTACCCGCCAATAGTACCAGTCAGCAGTACCCACCAGCAGTACCAGCCAGCAGTATCAGCCAGCAGTACCCACCAGCAGTACCAGACAGCAGTACCCATCAGCAGTACCCATCAGCAGTACCAGTCAGCAGTACCCGCCAGCAGTACCAGCCAGCAGTACCTGCAAGCAGTACCAGCCAGCAGTACCCACCAGCAGTATCTGCCAGCAGTACCCACCAACAGTACCAGCCAGAAGTACCTGCCAGCAGTACCCACCAGCAGTATCAGCCAGCAGTACAAACCAGCAGTACCCACCAGCTGTACCAGCCAGCAGTATCCGCCAGCAGTACCCGCCAGCAGTACCCACCAGCAGTACCCGCCAGCAGTACCCACCAGCAGTACTAGCCCTAGAGGACAGCCACCAGCAGCCACCAGCTATACTCACCCGGGTGACAGCAGCAGCCAGCGATATCTGCAGGAATCCTGAAGAAGAAGTGAAGAGGTGCAGGTAAACCGCAGTGCATCTGGGTGAAAGCAGCCTTAGGCCCCTTTCACATGATCGGTCTGTGTATTAGCGTGTGTAAATTAGTACAATATGTTTTTTAATAACTAGTTGTGTTCTGTCATAATAAAATGTCATGTCCTTGTTCATACATCCACCACAAGCTATTACCTTTTTGTATCAATTTACCCTCCCTTTTAGATTAGAAGCTCTAATGAGCAGGGCCCTCCAAAACACCTCAAAGACAACCACTATCTTGCTAAAGAAGCTGAGGGTAAAGGTGATGGCCTGGCCAAGCATGTCTCCAGGCCTAAACCCTACTGAGCATCTGTAGGGCATCCTCAAATGGAAGGTGGAGGAGCTCAAGATCTCTAACATCCACCAGCTCAGTGATGTCGTCATTGAGGAGTGAAAGAGGACTGCAGTGGCAAACCGTGAAGCTCTGGTGAACTCCATGCCCAAGTGGGTTAAGACAGGGCTGGAAAATAATGGTGGCCACACAAAATATTGACACTTTGGGCCCAATTTGGACATTTTCACTTAGGACTGTACTCACTTTTGTTGGCAGCGGTTTAGACATTAATGGCTATGTGTTGAGTTATTTTGAGGGGACAGCAATTTTACACTGTTATACAAGCTGTGCAACTAGCCCCCAACACATAATTGTAAATATCCCAGCATGTGCAGTGTTTCTGACTCCTACCACCATAACCTCTTCAAATCACTGAAGTGGTCATGGTGGCTAGAGTGTTCCTTTAATATCTCTCAGAAGAAGTAAACCTCTGTATACTGATTCCATTTCATTTGATCGTCCTCTAGTTGTGTTAAATTGGTGGGGCGAGGGCGCGGAGTGCCACCTCCCTGAAATTAGTGTTCCACCTCCCTGAAATGAGTTTTTGCAGGTTGCGAAGTCTAAGAATCCATTCTGATAAAAAAAAAAAACAGATTCATTTATAGCCAGTGTTAGAGCAGAACTCCAGCCCAAAATAATAAGACAAACATTAGTCCATAAAAAGATAAAATAAGAACACACTTTTTGGTGCAGTATTCACTTTTAATCAAGAGCTCTATCTCGCAGTACATCTTTTCTGCCACAAGATGCCCTCAGTCACTCCACTTCAACTGAAGCCAGACTGTCTTGGACCAGGCCCTGTCTATGGCTGGATAATAAATGCAGAAGCAGCACAGTGATAAGTTAATCTTTCTGTCACTCTGTTTCCTCCTCCTATCAGCATGCACCATATCAGAGCAACTATTTATTGGCTCCTGCTTATTCTTCCTCTCACACTTCAGGCCAGCTAAACAGGGACTGCAAAAGACTGATACCAGATTCAATTCAGGTAGTTAAACAATTTGAATTCAGAAAATTTATTTGTACTGATTTAGAAGCTCCATTAATTTGTGTCTATTTTTTCTGTGCTAATGAGTTAATTTTTAGGGGAAAAAAACTACAAAGAGCAAAGATCTCACCTCCTTCTGGCTGTAAGTGGTAAGTCAATAAATTATATAAAATTATATAAAATTTTAGTTTAAAATAAAATAAAACCATATCTTTCCTTTAAGGAAGAGCTCTGAGCAAAATCAATTATTTTCGCATGCAATGGGGCTGTGCCTGCACTGCATGGGTTAATTGCTCCTTTTGTCCAGGGCGCAAGGAAAGCTATACTTACCCAATCCTCCGGAAAACAGTGCTTCCCCACATTCAGCGGTGGACTGTTCCAGCCGCCCTCAGGTCCAGGGCTGGTCTATGCAATCCCCTAGACAAAAACGAGCAGTTAACCCATGCAATGCGGGCACAGCCCCACTGCATGGGAAAATGAAATATTTGCCCGGAGTTCTTCTTTAAGTTTATCATTGAACTGAATAGAAACATAAAGCTTGAAACAGCGGGACTTTCTAGGAGTTGATCTCCCCCTTCAATGCTACTATGAATAGACATATATATGTTAAAAAATATTATTTTATTTGGACATAAACAATTTAAAAAGTATGAGTCATAACAATGACATACAGTAAAATGAATATTGCACATTATAGTGATTAACTCATGGTAATACCACCCTCAAATAAAAGGGGGTTCCTCCTTTGCTATTTATCACATTGTGTGTGAAGAGGATGGAACTCCTCCTTCCCCTTTGGGGGGAGAGGGTATGTGCTGGAAGGGGGGATTTGGGGGAGAGGATTTGTTCTACGAGAGGGGATATGGGGGGAAGATTGGTACCAGGAAGTGGGATTTGGGGGATGAGGATTTGTGCTGGGAGGGGGGATCTGGGGGGAGGATTTGTACTCGGAATGGGGATTTGGGGGAGAGGATATGAACTAGGAGGGAGGATTTGGGGGATTTGTACTAGGAAGGGGGATTTGTGCTGGGAGGAGGGATTGGGGGGGAGGGGAGATTTGTACAAAGAGGGGGGATTTACACTAGGAGTGGGGAAGAGGATTTGTGCTGGGAGGGGGATTTGGGGGGGGGGTATTTGTACTAGGAAGGGGGATTTGGGGGGAGGATTTACACTAGGACTGGGGAAGAGGATTTGTGCTGGGAGGGGGATTTAAGGCAGAGGATTTGTACTAGGAGGGGGGATTGGGGGAGAGGATTTGTACTAGGAGAGGGGATTTGGGGGGAAGGATTTATGCTAGGAGTGGGGAAGAGGATTTGTGCAGGGAGGAGAGATTTGGGGGAGAGGATATGAACCAGGAGTTGGAAGGAAAGAAAGGGGGTGGGGAAGAAAATTTGTATTAGGAGTGGGGATGGGGGGGATTTGTACTAGAAGGGGGGTTTGGGGGAGAGGATTTGTACTAGGAGGAGAGATTTGGGGGGAGAACTTATACTAGAAGTGAGGATTTAAGGGGAGCATTTACGCTAGGAGTAGGGATTGGGGGGGGGGTTTACACTAGGAGTAGGGATCTGGGGGAAGGATTTAAGCTAGGAAGGGGTATTTGTGAGAGAGGATTTTTGCTAGGAGGATGAATTTGGGGGAGAGGATTTGTACTAGGAGGGGGGATTGGGGGAGAGGATTGGTGGTAGGAGTGGGGATTTGTGGGAGAGGATTTGTGCTAGGAGGGGGAATTTGGGGGGGAGAGGATTTGTACTATGAGGGGGGATTGGAGGAGAAGATTTGTACTAGGAATGGGGATTGGGGGAGAGGATTTGTACTAGGAGCAGGGATTGGGGGAGAGGATTTGTACTAGGAGCGGGGATTGGGGGACTGGATTTGTACTAGGAGCAGGGATCGGGGGAGAAGATTTGTACTAGGAGGGGGATTGGGGGACTGGATTTGTACTAGGAGCAGGGATTGGGGGAGAGGATTTGTACTAGGAGCGGGGATTGGGGGACTGGATTTGTACTAGGAGCAGGGATCAGGGGAGAAGATTTGTACTAGGAGGGGGATTGGGGGAGAGGATTTGTACTAGGAGCAGGGATTGGGGGAGAGGATTTGTACTAGGAGCGGGGATTGGGGGAGAGGATTTGTACTAGGAGCAGGGATTGGGGGGAGAAGATTTGTACTAGCAGCGGGGATTGGGGGAGAGGATTTGTACTAGGAGCGGGGATTGGGGGAGAGGATTTGTACTAGGAGCGGGGATTGGGGGACTGGATTTGTACTAGGAGCAGGGATTGGGGGAGAGGATTTGTACTAGGAGCGGGGATTGGGGTAGAGGATTTGTACTAGGAGCGGGGATTGGGGGACTGGATTTGTACTAGGAGTGGGGATTGGGGGAGAGGATTTGTACTAGGAGCGGGGATTGGGGGAGAGGATTTGTACTAGGAGCGGGGATTGGGGGACTGGATTTGTACTAGGAGTGGGGATTGGGGGAGAGGATTTGTACTAGGAGCAGGGATTGGGGGACTGGATTTGTATTAGGAGCAGGGATTGGGGGACTGGATTTGTAGTAGGAGCGGGGATTGGGGGAGAGGATTTGTACTAGGAGCAAGGATTGGGGGAGAGGATTTGTACTAGGAGCGGGGATTGGGGGACTGGATTTGTACTAGGATCGGGGATTGGGGGAGAGGATTTTTACTAGGAGGGGGATTGGGGGACTGGATTTGTACTAGGAGCGGGGATTGGGGGACTGGATTTGTACTAGGAGCGGGGATTGGGGGAGAGGATTTGTACTAAGAGTGGGGATTGGGGGAGAGGATTTGCACTAGGAGCCGGGATTGGGGGACTGGATTTTTACTAGGAGCGGGGATTGGGGGACTGGATTTGTACTAGGAGCAGGGATCGGGGGGGAGAAGATTTGTACTAGGAGGGGGATTGGGGGGAGAGGATTTGTACTAGGAGCAGGGATTGGGGGAGAGGATTTGTACTAGGAGCGGGGATTGGGGGAGAGTATTTGTACTAGGAGCAGGGATCGGGGGGAGAAGATTTGTACTAGGAGCGGGGATTGGGGGAGAGGATTTGTACTAGCAGCGGGGATTGGGGGAGAGGATTTGTACTAGGAGCGGGGATTGGGGGAGAGGATTTGTACTAGGAGCGGGGATTGGGGGACTGGATTTGTATTTGGATCGGGGATTGGGGGAGAGGATTTGTACTAGGAGCAGGGATTGGGGGAGAGGATTTGTACTAGGAGCGGGGATTGGGGAAGAGGATTTGTACTAGGAGCGGGGATTGGGGGACTGGATTTGTACTAGGAGTGGGGATTGGGGGAGAGGATTTGTACTAGGAGCAGGGATTGGGGGAGAGGATTTGTACTAGGAGCGGGGATTGGGGGACTGGATTTGTACTAGGAGCGGGGATTTGGGGAGAGGATTTGTACTAGGAGCAGGGATTGGGGGACTGGATTTGTACTAGGAGCAGGGATTGGGGGACTGGATTTGTAGTAGGAGCGGGGATTGGGGGAGAGGATTTGTACTAGGAGCAGGGATTGGGGGAGAGGATTTGTACTAGGAGCGGGGATTGGGGGAGAGGATTTGTACTAGGAGGGGGATTGGGAGACTGGATTTGTACTAGGAGCAGGGATTGGGGGACTGTATTTGTACTAGGAGTGGGGATTGGGGGAGAGGATTTGTATTAAGAGCGGGGATTGGGGGACTGGATTTGTACTAGCAGTGGGGATTGGGGGACTGGATTTGTACTAGCAGTGGGGATTGGGGGACTGGATTTGTACTAGGAGTGGGGATTGGGGGACTGGATTTGTACTAGGAGCGGGGATTGGGGGAGAGGATTTGTACTAGGAGCCGGGATTGGGGGAGAGGATTTGTACTAAGAGTGGGAATTGGGGGAGTGGATTTGTACTAGGAGCCGGGATTGGGGGACTGGATTTGTACTAGGAGCGGGGATTGGGGGACTGGATTTGTACTAGGAGCGGGGATTGGGGGAGAGGATTTGTACTAGGAGCAGGGATTGGGGGAGAGGATTTGTACTAGGAGTGGGGATTGGGGTAGAGGATTTGTACTAGGAGCGGGGATTGGGGGACTGGATTTGTACTAGGAGTGGGGATTGGGGGAGAGGATTTGTACTAGGAGCGGGGATTGGGGGAGACTGGATTTGTACTAGGAGCGGGGATTGGGGGAGAGGATTTGTACTAGGAGCGGGGATTGGGGGACTGGATTTGTACTAGGAGCGGGGATTGGGGGAGAGGATTTGTACTAGGAGCAGGGATTGGGGGACTGGATTTGTACTAGGAGCGGGGATTGGGGGACTGGATTTGTACTAGGAGCGGGGATTGGGGGACTGGATTTGTACTCGGAGCGGGGATTGGGGGAGAGGATTTGTACTAAGAGTGGGGATTGGGGGAGAGGATTTGTACTAGGAGCCGGGATTGGGGGACTGGATTTTTACTAGGAGCGGGGATTGGGGGACTGGATTTGTACTAGGAGCCGGGATTGGGGGAGAGGATTTGTATTAGGAGCGGGGATTGGGGGACTGGATTTGTACTAGGAGCGGGGATTGGGGGAGAGGATTTGTACTAGGAGCAGGGATTGGGGGACTGGATTTGTACTAGGAGCGGGGATTGGGGGACTGGATTTGTACTAGGAGCGGGGATTGGGGGACTGGATTTGTACTCGGAGCGGGGATTGGGGGAGAGGATTTGTACTAAGAGTGGGGATTGGGGGAGAGGATTTGTACTAGGAGCCGGGATTGGGGGACTGGATTTTTACTAGGAGCGGGGATTGGGGGACTGGATTTGTACTAGGAGCAGGGATCGGGGGGAGAAGATTTGTACTAGGAGGGGGATTGGGGGGAGAGGATTTGTACTAGGAGCGGGGATTGGGGGAGAGGATTTGTACTAGGAGCGGGGATTGGGGGAGAGGATTTGTACTAGGAGCAGGGATCGGGGGGAGAAGATTTGTACTAGGAGCGGGGATTGGGGGAGAGGATTTGTACTAGGAGCGGGGATTGGGGGAGAGGATTTGTACTAGGAGCGGGGATTGGGGGACTGGATTTGTACTAGGAGCGGGGATTGGGGGAGAGGATTTGTACTAGGAGCAGGGATTGGGGGAGAGGATTTGTACTAGGAGGGGGGATTGGGGAGAGGATTTGTACTAGGAGCGGGGATTGGGGGAGAGGATTTGTACTAGGAGCGGGGATTGGGGGACTGGATTTGTACTAGGAGTGGGGATTGGGGGAGAGGATTTGTACTAGGAGCGGGGATTGGGGGAGAGGATTTGTACTAGGAGCGGGGATTGGGGGACTGGATTTGTACTAGGAGCGGGGATTGGGGGAGAGGATTTGTACTAGGAGCAGGGATTGGGGGACTGGATTTGTAGTAGGAGCGGGGATTGGGGGAGAGGATTTGTACTAGGAGCAGGGATTGGGGGAGAGGATTTGTACTAGGAGCGGGGATTGGGGGACAGGATTTGTACTAGGAGGGGGATTGGGAGACTGGATTTGTACTAGGAGCGGGGATTGGGGGAGAGGATTTGTACTAGGAGCAGGGATTGGGGGACTGTATTTGTACTAGGAGTGGGGATTGGGGGAGAGGATTTGTATTAAGAGCAGGGATTGGGGGACTGGATTTGTACTAGGAGTGGGGATTGGGGGACTGGATTTGTACTAGGAGTGGGAATTGGGGGAGAGGATTTGTACTAGGAGTGGGGATTGGGGGACTGGATTTGTTCTAGGAGCGGGGATTGGGGGACTGGATTTGTACTAGGAGCGGGGATTGGGGGACTGGATTTGTACTCGGAGCGGGGATTGGGGGAGAGGATTTGTACTAAGAGTGGGGATTGGGGGAGAGGATTTGTACTAGGAGCCGGGATTGGGGGACTGGATTTTTACTAGGAGCGGGGATTGGGGGACTGGATTTGTACTAGGAGCAGGGATTGGGGGAGAGGATTTGTACTAGGAGCGGGGATTGGGGGACTGGATTTGTACTAGGAGCGGGGATTGGGGGAGAGGATTTGTACTAGGAGCAGGGATTGGGGGACTGGATTTGTACTAGGAGCGGGGATTGGGGGACTGGATTTGTACTAGGAGCGGGGATTGGGGGACTGGATTTGTACTCGGAGCGGGGATTGGGGGAGAGGATTTGTACTAAGAGTGGGGATTGGGGGAGAGGATTTGTACTAGGAGCCGGGATTGGGGGACTGGATTTTTACTAGGAGCGGGGATTGGGGGACTGGATTTGTACTAGGAGCAGGGATCGGGGGGAGAAGATTTGTACTAGGAGGGGGATTGGGGGGAGAGGATTTGTACTAGGAGCGGGGATTGGGGGAGAGGATTTGTACTAGGAGCGGGGATTGGGGGAGAGGATTTGTACTAGGAGCAGGGATCGGGGGGAGAAGATTTGTACTAGGAGCGGGGATTGGGGGAGAGGATTTGTACTAGGAGCGGGGATTGGGGGAGAGGATTTGTACTAGGAGCGGGGATTGGGGGACTGGATTTGTACTAGGAGCGGGGATTGGGGGAGAGGATTTGTACTAGGAGCAGGGATTGGGGGAGAGGATTTGTACTAGGAGGGGGGATTGGGGGAGAGGATTTGTACTAGGAGCGGGGATTGGGGGAGAGGATTTGTACTAGGAGCGGGGATTGGGGGAGAGGATTTGTACTAGGAGTGGGGATTGGGGGAAAGGATTTGTACTAGGAGCGGGGATTGGGGGAGAGGATTTGTACTAGGAGCGGGGATTGGGGGACTGGATTTGTACTAGGAGCGGGGATTGGGGGAGAGGATTTGTACTAGGAGCAGGGATTGGGGGAGAAGATTTGTACTAGGAGCGGGGATTGGGGGAGAGGATTTGTACTAGGAGCGGGGATTGGGGGAGAGGATTTGTACTAGGAGCGGGGATTGGGGGACTGGATTTGTACTAGGAGCGGGGATTGGGGGAGAGGATTTGTACTAGGAGCAGGGATTGGGGGAGAGGATTTGTACTAGGAGGGGGGATTGGGGGAGAGGATTTGTACTAGGAGCGGGGATTGGGGGAGAGGATTTGTACTAGGAGCGGGGATTGGGGGAGAGGATTTGTACTAGGAGTGGGGATTGGGGGAGAGGATTTGTACTAGGAGCGGGGATTGGGGGAGAGGATTTGTACTAGGAGCGGGGATTGGGGGACTGGATTTGTACTAGGAGCGGGGATTGGGGGAGAGGATTTGTACTAGGAGCAGGGATTGGGGGACTGGATTTGTAGTAGGAGCGGGGATTGGGGAGAGGATTTGTACTAGGAGCAGGGATTGGGGGAGAGGATTTGTACTAGGAGGGGGATTGGGAGACTGGATTTGTACTAGGAGCGGGGATTGGGGGAGAGGATTTGTACTAGGAGCAGGGATTGGGGGACTGTATTTGTACTAGGAGTGGGGATTGGGGGAGAGGATTTGTATTAAGAGCAGGGATTGGGGGACTGGATTTGTACTAGGAGTGGGGATTGGGGGACTGGATTTGTACTAGGAGTGGGAATTGGGGGAGAGGATTTGTACTAGGAGTGGGGATTGGGGGACTGGATTTGTACTAGGAGTGGGGATTGGGGGAGAGGATTTGTACTAGGAGCCGGGATTGGGGGAGAGGATTTGTACTAAGAGTGGGAATTGGGGGAGAGGATTTGTACTAGGAGCGGGGATTGCGGGAGAGGATTTGTACTAAGAGTGGGAATTGGGGGAGAGGATTTGTACTAGGAGCCGGGATTGGGGGACTGGATTTGTACTAGGAGCAGGGATTGGGGGAGAGGATTTGTACTAAGAGTGGGAATTGGGGGAGAGGATTTGTACTAGGAGCCGGGATTGGGGGAGAGGATTTGTACTAAGAGTGGGAATTGGGGGAGAGGATTTGTACTAGGAGCCGGGATTGGGGGACTGGATTTTTACTAGGAGCGGGGATTGGGGGGAGAGGATTTGTACTAGGAGCAGGGATTGGGGGAGAGGATTTGTACTAGGAGGGGGGATTGGGGGAGAGGATTTGTACTAGGAGCGGGGATTGGGGGAGAGGATTTGTACTAGGAGCGGGGATTGGGGGACTGGATTTGTACTAGGAGTGGGGATTGGGGGAGAGGATTTGTACTAGGAGCGGGGATTGGGGGAGAGGATTTGTACTAGGAGCGGGGATTGGGGGACTGGATTTGTACTAGGAGCGGGGATTGGGGGAGAGGATTTGTACTAGGAGCAGGGATTGGGGGACTGGATTTGTAGTAGGAGCGGGGATTGGGGGAGAGGATTTGTACTAGGAGCAGGGATTGGGGGAGAGGATTTGTACTAGGAGCGGGGATTGGGGGACAGGATTTGTACTAGGAGGGGGATTGGGAGACTGGATTTGTACTAGGAGCGGGGATTGGGGGAGAGGATTTGTACTAGGAGCAGGGATTGGGGGACTGTATTTGTACTAGGAGTGGGGATTGGGGGAGAGGATTTGTATTAAGAGCAGGGATTGGGGGACTGGATTTGTACTAGGAGTGGGGATTGGGGGACTGGATTTGTACTAGGAGTGGGAATTGGGGGAGAGGATTTGTACTAGGAGTGGGGATTGGGGGACTGGATTTGTACTAGGAGCGGGGATTGGGGGACTGGATTTGTACTAGGAGCGGGGATTGGGGGACTGGATTTGTACTAGGAGCGGGGATTGGGGGACTGGATTTGTACTCGGAGCGGGGATTGGGGGAGAGGATTTGTACTAAGAGTGGGGATTGGGGGAGAGGATTTGTACTAGGAGCCGGGATTGGGGGACTGGATTTTTACTAGGAGCGGGGATTGGGGGACTGGATTTGTACTAGGAGCAGGGATTGGGGGAGAGGATTTGTACTAGGAGCGGGGATTGGGGGACTGGATTTGTACTAGGAGCGGGGATTGGGGGAGAGGATTTGTACTAGGAGCAGGGATTGGGGGACTGGATTTGTACTAGGAGCGGGGATTGGGGGACTGGATTTGTACTAGGAGCGGGGATTGGGGGACTGGATTTGTACTCGGAGCGGGGATTGGGGGAGAGGATTTGTACTAAGAGTGGGGATTGGGGGAGAGGATTTGTACTAGGAGCCGGGATTGGGGGACTGGATTTTTACTAGGAGCGGGGATTGGGGGACTGGATTTGTACTAGGAGCAGGGATCGGGGGGAGAAGATTTGTACTAGGAGGGGGATTGGGGGGAGAGGATTTGTACTAGGAGCGGGGATTGGGGGAGAGGATTTGTACTAGGAGCGGGGATTGGGGGAGAGGATTTGTACTAGGAGCAGGGATCGGGGGGAGAAGATTTGTACTAGGAGCGGGGATTGGGGGAGAGGATTTGTACTAGGAGCGGGGATTGGGGGAGAGGATTTGTACTAGGAGCGGGGATTGGGGGACTGGATTTGTACTAGGAGCGGGGATTGGGGGAGAGGATTTGTACTAGGAGCAGGGATTGGGGGAGAGGATTTGTACTAGGAGGGGGGATTGGGGGAGAGGATTTGTACTAGGAGCGGGGATTGGGGGAGAGGATTTGTACTAGGAGCGGGGATTGGGGGACTGGATTTGTACTAGGAGTGGGGATTGGGGGAGAGGATTTGTACTAGGAGCGGGGATTGGGGGAGAGGATTTGTACTAGGAGCGGGGATTGGGGGACTGGATTTGTACTAGGAGCGGGGATTGGGGGAGAGGATTTGTACTAGGAGCAGGGATTGGGGGACTGGATTTGTAGTAGGAGCGGGGATTGGGGGAGAGGATTTGTACTAGGAGCAGGGATTGGGGGAGAGGATTTGTACTAGGAGGGGGATTGGGAGACTGGATTTGTACTAGGAGCGGGGATTGGGGGAGAGGATTTGTACTAGGAGCAGGGATTGGGGGACTGTATTTGTACTAGGAGTGGGGATTGGGGGAGAGGATTTGTATTAAGAGCAGGGATTGGGGGACTGGATTTGTACTAGGAGTGGGGATTGGGGGACTGGATTTGTACTAGGAGTGGGAATTGGGGGACTGTATTTGTACTAGGAGTGGGGATTGGGGGAGAGGATTTGTATTAAGAGCAGGGATTGGGGGACTGGATTTGTACTAGGAGTGGGGATTGGGGGACTGGATTTGTACTAGGAGTGGGAATTGGGGGAGAGGATTTGTACTAGGAGTGGGGATTGGGGGACTGGATTTGTACTAGGAGCGGGGATTGGGGGACTGGATTTGTACTAGGAGCGGGGATTGGGGGACTGGATTTGTACTCGGAGCGGGGATTGGGGGAGAGGATTTGTACTAAGAGTGGGGATTGGGGGAGAGGATTTGTACTAGGAGCCGGGATTGGGGGACTGGATTTTTACTAGGAGCGGGGATTGGGGGACTGGATTTGTACTAGGAGCAGGGATTGGGGGAGAGGATTTGTACTAGGAGCGGGGATTGGGGGACTGGATTTGTACTAGGAGCGGGGATTGGGGGAGAGGATTTGTACTAGGAGCAGGGATTGGGGGACTGGATTTGTACTAGGAGCGGGGATTGGGGGACTGGATTTGTACTAGGAGCGGGGATTGGGGGACTGGATTTGTACTCGGAGCGGGGATTGGGGGAGAGGATTTGTACTAAGAGTGGGGATTGGGGGAGAGGATTTGTACTAGGAGCCGGGATTGGGGGACTGGATTTTTACTAGGAGCGGGGATTGGGGGACTGGATTTGTACTAGGAGCAGGGATCGGGGGGAGAAGATTTGTACTAGGAGGGGGATTGGGGGGAGAGGATTTGTACTAGGAGCGGGGATTGGGGGAGAGGATTTGTACTAGGAGCGGGGATTGGGGGAGAGGATTTGTACTAGGAGCAGGGATCGGGGGGAGAAGATTTGTACTAGGAGCGGGGATTGGGGGAGAGGATTTGTACTAGGAGCGGGGATTGGGGGAGAGGATTTGTACTAGGAGCGGGGATTGGGGGACTGGATTTGTACTAGGAGCGGGGATTGGGGGAGAGGATTTGTACTAGGAGCAGGGATTGGGGGAGAGGATTTGTACTAGGAGGGGGGATTGGGGGAGAGGATTTGTACTAGGAGCGGGGATTGGGGGAGAGGATTTGTACTAGGAGCGGGGATTGGGGGACTGGATTTGTACTAGGAGTGGGGATTGGGGGAGAGGATTTGTACTAGGAGCGGGGATTGGGGGAGAGGATTTGTACTAGGAGCGGGGATTGGGGGACTGGATTTGTACTAGGAGCGGGGATTGGGGGAGAGGATTTGTACTAGGAGCAGGGATTGGGGGACTGGATTTGTAGTAGGAGCGGGGATTGGGGGAGAGGATTTGTACTAGGAGCAGGGATTGGGGGAGAGGATTTGTACTAGGAGGGGGATTGGGAGACTGGATTTGTACTAGGAGCGGGGATTGGGGGAGAGGATTTGTACTAGGAGCAGGGATTGGGGGACTGTATTTGTACTAGGAGTGGGGATTGGGGGAGAGGATTTGTATTAAGAGCAGGGATTGGGGGACTGGATTTGTACTAGGAGTGGGGATTGGGGGACTGGATTTGTACTAGGAGTGGGAATTGGGGGAGAGGATTTGTACTAGGAGTGGGGATTGGGGGACTGGATTTGTACTAGGAGTGGGGATTGGGGGAGAGGATTTGTACTAGGAGCCGGGATTGGGGGAGAGGATTTGTACTAAGAGTGGGAATTGGGGGAGAGGATTTGTACTAGGAGCGGGGATTGCGGGAGAGGATTTGTACTAAGAGTGGGAATTGGGGGAGAGGATTTGTACTAGGAGCGGGGATTGGGGGACTGGATTTGTACTAGGAGCAGGGATTGGGGGAGAGGATTTGTACTAAGAGTGGGAATTGGGGGAGAGGATTTGTACTAGGAGCCGGGATTGGGGGAGAGGATTTGTACTAAGAGTGGGAATTGGGGGAGAGGATTTGTACTAGGAGCCGGGATTGGGGGACTGGATTTGTACTAGGAGCGGGGATTGGGGGAGAGGATTTGTACTAGGAGCGGGGATTGGGGGAGAGGATTTGTACTAGGAGCGGGGATTGGGGAGAGGATTTTTACTAGGAGCGGGAATTGAGGGGGAGAGGATTTGTACTAGGAGCGGGGATTGGGGGACTGGATTTGTACTAGGTGCGGGGATTGGTGGAGAGGATTTGTACTAGGAGGGGGGATTGGGGGAGAGGATTTGTACTAGGAGCGGGGATTGGGGGAGAGGATTTGTACTAGGAGGGGGATTGGGGGGAGAGGATTTGTACTAGGAGCGGGGATTGGGGGACTGGATTTGTACTAGGAGCAGGGATTGGGGGACTGGAATTGTACTAGGATGGGGTATTGGGGGAGAGGATTTGTACTAGGAGCAGGGATTGGGGGAGAGGATTTGTGCTAGTAGCGGGGATTGGGGGAGAGGAGTTATACTAGGAGTAGGGATTGGGGGACTGGATTTGTACTAGGTGCTGGGATTGGGGGAGAGGATTTGTACTAGGAGCGGGGATTGGGGGACTGGATTTGTACTAGGTGCGGGGATTGGGGGAGAGGATTTGTACTAGGAGCAGGGATTGGGGGACTGGATTTGTACTAGGTGCCGGGATTGGGGGAGAGGATTTGTACTAGGAGCAGGGATTGGGGGACTGGATTTGTACTAGGAGCGGGGATTGGGGGAGAGGATTTGTACTAGGAGCAGGGATTGGGGGACTGGAATTGTACTAGGTTGGGGTATTGTGGGACTGGATTTGTACTAGGAGGGGGGGGGGGGGGGGACTGGATTTGTACTAGGAGAGGTGTCTACAGCGGTGATGACATCAGGCTTCCCGACTCTGGTTGGAGGTTTGCCTGCTTATGTCCTGTTTTTGAGCATCTTCTCTTTTCCATGATTCATGAGTGTGAGAACTGATGACCACCTGTAGTGTTTATGGATGGAGGCTCGATTGTTCATTTGATCTGACTACCCACTATCTAGTGATCTACTTGGTGTATTGGAGGACAGATGACCACTTTCTATGGATAGATGTTTTGCCTGGTTTCACCACCTATAATCTAGTGGTCCATTTGATCTGGTAAGGAGATGACCTTATCACATAGGGTGTGAATCTTTTATCCTGGTTTTTCTAGTGACCCTCTCTTACTATCTGTTTGTGGTTCTCCTGGGACTGGTGGTGTCATCTATCCTTTCTCTCTTCTGGATCTGATCACTTTTATGGACATTATATGAACTTGATTATTTATTATCCTTATTTATTATCATTTTTATTATGATCACTTTTATAATCATGTCAAATTAATGTTTTTATCTAGATATATTTTGGTGCCACGCAAGGTGAAGCAACGCAAACACAGCCATGTGAACAGCACTGTCTGCTGCAATGCACATAAATGAACATTGACAGGCGTTAGTGAGGCTTCAGAAACACAGATGAAACGCCTGCTTTTGACACTAAGGGCTTGTTTACACTAGGGAGGTGGTACATATGCCATGGCTGCGATGCTTTGTTTTGTGGCTGCGGCAGGAATTATACCTTGGTGGGCACTACTGCGTAATATGCTCTCTGCCAAATTGTCTCTGAAGAGCGATCTGAATGCAGATCACTCTTCAGAGAGCACAGCTATTGTAAACATGGCATACGTTTGTTTATAACATAATGTACACTCACCGGCCACTTTATTACGTACAACATAAACAAAAAAAAGATTGAGCAGGTATACAGACTAAATATATAAAGTGCAAGCTGCTGGCAACAACACAACAGGACCATTCGTGCTAAACGTGAAAAAACGTGTTGTAGCACGGCAACATTTTTAATGATATCCGTTTATTAGGTACAACTTGCTTGTATCGGGTTGGACCCCCTTTTTCCTTCAGAACTGTGCTTCATTCTTCGTGGCACATATTCAACAAGGAATCATTTCTTAGAGATTTTGGTCCATATTGACATGATAACATCATGCAATTGCTGCTTTGTCGGCTGCACATCCATGATGCGAATCTCCCGTTACACCACATCCCAAAGGTGTTCTATTGAATTGAGATCTGGTGAGTGTGGAGGCCATTGGAGTACAGTGACCTCATTGTTATGTTCAAGAAACCAGTGGTGAGATGATTTGAGCTTTGTGACATGGTGCATTATCCTGCTGGAAGGAGCCATCAGAAGATGGGTACACTGTAGTCATAAAGGGATGGACATGGTCATCAACAATACTCAGGTAGGCCGAGGCGTTTAAATGATGCTCAATTGGTACTAAGGGGCCCAAAGTGTGCCAAGAAAATATCCCCCACACCATTACACCACCACTACCAGCCTAAACCATTGATACAAGGCAGGATGGATCCATGTTTTCATGTTGTTTACACCAAATTCTGACCCTACCATCTGAATGTGGCAGCTGAAATCGAGACTCATCAGACCAGGCAACATTTTTCCAATCTTCTATTGTCCAATTTTGGTGAGCCTGTATGAATTGTAGCCTTAGTTTCCTGTTCTTAGCTGACAGGAGTGGCACCCGGTGTGGTTTTCTGCTGCTGTAGCCCATCTGCTTCAAGGTTCGATGTGTTGTGTGTTCAGAGATGGTATTCTGCATACCTTGATTGTAACAAGTGAGTATTTGAGTTACTGTTGCCTTTCTATCTTCTTGAATCAATCTGCCCATTCTCCTCTGACATCAACAAGGCATTTTCATCCACACAACTGCTGCTCACTGGATTTTTTCTCTATTCTGACTATTCTCTGTAAAATAAAGTGGCCAGTGAGTGTATACATAGGGATGAATGCGAACACACATAGACTGCATGTTAACCCTGCCTAAAAGGCACTTAGCAGCATCTCGCTGCACATCAAGACATTTACAGATGTGTGATTGTAGCCATAGATGGACGATTCTACTGCTAAAGACAAATGGCCAGCAGCAGGGTCGCTAAAGAGACTGCCTATCTGTTTCTATGGAATTGCTCTCTTTGTAGCCAGATGGTGAGTGTTGTCGCTCTATCGCTGGCCTGAACGCTGCGAAATCTCAGCCGCTAGCAATAGGGGCAACGTCTCACTGCCTCAGCTTCAGAAAGAGTAATTCCATTGGGACGAACAGACAACCATCCTTTCACTGGTCACTTTGACAAATAGCCAGTGGCAGGATTGCTAAGGAGGCAGCCTAGCTATGGAATCGCTGTCTTTGTAGCCAGATGCAGAGTGTTGTCGCTCTATCGGTGGCCTGAACACTGCGGATTCTCAGTTGCTAGCGATGGGGTCGACGTCTTGCTGCCTCAGCTACAGAAGGAGTAATTCCATAGGGACAAACAGACAACCATCCTTCCACTGGTCACTTTGACAAATAGCCAGCGGAAGGGTCGCTTAAGAGGCTGCCTAGCTATGGAATCGCTGTCTTTGTAGCCAGATGCAGAGTGTTGTCGCTCTATCGCTGGCCTTATTGCTGCCAAATCTCAGTCGCTAGCGATAGGGGCAACGTCTCACTGCCTCAGCTACAAAAGAAGTAATTCATTCGGGACAAACAGGCAACGATCCTGCCACTGGTCACTTTGACAAATGGTCAGAGGCAGAGTAGCTAAAGAGGCTGCCTAGCTATGGAATCGTTGTCTTTGTATCTAGATGCAGAGTGATGTTGTTCTATCGCTGTCAGGGAAGTAACCGCCGCTTTGCGGCCAGTGAGCGTCGCAGGCAGGTGCGCATGCGCGGGCACGTCTGCGCATGCACGCATGCGTTCCGGCGCGGTGCGTGCGCTTCATGACGCACAGCGCACCAGCCCGGCCCCTATAAAAGGCTCACTTCCGGCTCCATCCAGCGCTGGATTATCGTCAGCTCCCCGTACCTGTGTCCTGTGGATTTGTCCTGTTTCTTCGTTGTGACCCGGCTTACCTTCTGACCCGTCTGATCCTGCTCCTGTGTTGATCTTTGGCTTGCCTGACTATCCTTGCTCTTATTGCCTTCCTGCCTGATCACCTGTGTAACGACCTCGGCTTGCTCAACGGACTTGCTTCTGCTTACCCCTCCTGCTACTGCATCACGGTTTGCTTGACCAGCTACTTGCCTTACCTTGGACTGATAACCCGTGTATGACCCCCGACCTGGCCTTCACTATCGCACTGCTTGATCCCACTGGAGTTCCTGAAAGTTATTCCGGATATCCTTCTAACCCATCCACCTGTACTCCATAAGCATCCAGTGCTCCTTGGGACGCGTCACCTCCTGTCCCACCTCCAGGGGTGATTCGCACTGAGCTGCAAGGGAAGCCCTCTCAGCACTTCGGCCTCTACCAAGGTAACTGACAATCGCTGGCCTGAACTCTGCATCTGCAGACTCTGTCGCTAGCGATAGGGGCGGCGTCTCACTGCTACAAAAGGAGTAATTCCGTAGGGACAAACAGGCATCCAGCCACTGGTCACTTCGACAAATGGCCAGCGGCAGGGTTGCTAAAGAGGCTGCCTAGCTATGGAATCGCTTTCTTTGTAGCCAGATGCGGAGTGTTGTTGCTCTATCGCTGGCCTGAGCACTGCAGAATCTCAGTCGCTAACGATGGGGGCGGCGTCTCACTGCCTCAGCTACAAAAGTAGTAATTCCATTGGGACAAACAGGCAACCATCCTTCCACTGGTCACTTTGAGAAATGGCCAGAGGCAGAGTCGCTAAAGAGGCTGCCTAGCTATTGAATCACTGTCTTTGTATCCAGATGCAGAGTGTTGTCATTCTATCGATGGCCTGAACGCTGCGGAATCTCAGTCACTAGCAATGGGGGAAACATCTCGCTGCCTACAGAAGGAGTAATTCCATAGGGACAAATAGACAACCATCCTTCCACTGGTCACTTTGACAAATAGCCAGTGACAGGGTCTTTAACATCAGAGTCGCCCACCTGACATCAGCCTTCTAGAGTTGGACACTTTCCCCTTTGCCCTGATTTAGAGGTCATATTGGTAATGGGTATATAGGTTACTGTATATAGTGTAACATCCTGGATATACCTGTTCTGCAACTCTCTGCTTAAAGAATCTTCTGTTACGAGTAACACCTTGACCCCTTATGTCACACTTCCGAACACGTGAAGGTGAGGCCACAGTATGTCTTTCAAGGTTTGGAAGTAGGTGTGTTCATATCCTGAAAAGATAATTACAGCCGTGAGAAACCCTGTATGATGGCAGACAAAGGACTCCTTGGTATAATGATGTGTGACACATACACGTGCTAACAACGTGCTCCACTTTTAATAACCGTTTTTGTTTTTCATAACATTCACTAGGACTTATGTAACTAAAGCATACTCTTAAATCACAATATATTCCATGTGTACGTACACCTGCCTTTGTATGATCCCAGCGTGCCTACAAACACAGTTACTTTATTACCTGCTGAGTAACTAGCATTGTGCATATTATTTGCTCGCTATACTCGACAGTTGATTGTACTTGCTGTTGATATGTGGTATGCCTTTATGTTTTCTTTCTAATAAAGAATTTTGAAAAAAAAACTAGCATTGTGCAGAGAGACACATTATGCATGTTCCAATAAAGTTTTATAAAGCTGGTCATACACTATTAGATTTATTTGCGGGTTAAACAAAAGGAATTTAATAGACAAATCCCCACTGCCAAGCTATTGTATTTTGACAGCCACAGTAACTGGCTGTCAGAATACCCAAACAGTTTGCTTCTGATTGGACGCAGCTGAAAAATTCAAGTCCATTGAACAATCAAATGGAGCAGCGTCAGCGGGGCCATACACTGGTTTACAGAATACAGAAAAAAGATTATGGAAAAAAGAGGATGCAAAGGTGTGGTGCAATGAAAATTGAATTAAAACAAGCCAAAATTATACTTACAAGACGGCTGCAGGCCAAAAGCTTTGTATATATAAAACCAAAGTGAGAAGAGGTCAGGATGTGGAGATGTGCCATCAAGACCTGCGCATCACTTAGACAACCAGGCTGACGCGTTTCAAGGGACAATCCCCGTTCTTCAGAGCATTGCTGAAGAATACTGAACCAGACCATACACTGGTTTCCTGGACCTTTGAAATGGTTTAATCCTACTGAATACACCAATATGTGCAATACCTATTTATAAAGTAGACTTTTCCTAAAATATGAGTGCCGCCCAGTGGTGTATTTAGGTTTTGTGCTGCCCTAGGCCTGATAAACTTGTGCACCCCCTAATTTAAATATAACCCACCCCTTCCCATAAAGGGCACGCCCCCTTCCTGTTTATGACCCGCCCTGTCATCTGTAAACCAAACAACAACCACAGTCCATCAGTACCCATCAGTGCAGCCCCATCAGTGCCCATCAGTGCATCCTATCAGTGCTGCCTTATTAGTGATTTGCCTCCTAGACCCTGCCCTCCAGCCCAATTCGCCCCATAAGACTGGCACTATACTAAAAGTATAGCACAAGCCAGCGGGGACCCCTTTAGTGCGGGAGCTGGGAGAAGGCTGTTTTTGATTTGGTGTGGGGTGCAGCTTTTTTGCTGCCCCCCTGCAAAGTGCTGCCCTAGGCCTGGGCCTTGTAGGCCTAGGCCAAGATACAGCACTGGTGCCGCCATTGCTGATATCTTAATAGAAATGCCAGTTGCCTGGCTGTTATGTTGACCCCCTGGCTTCAATCCTTACTGAGTCAATGACATGGAACAAGTTAGGGTTGCACTGAAACCGTTTTTTTTTTATTGGTGAGTACGAGTACCGATACTTGTGCTCAAGTACTCCCCGATACCGATTACCAAAATGAATGACTACACGTGTAAATGCTTAGTATCAGCACCGATATTGGTATCAGTGCAACCCTAGAACAAGTATTCTATTATCAGTCAAATCAGAAACCATTTAAAAGTCCTTATCTGCATACTGTATTTGTTTAAGTTTAGTGATTTAAAGTATTGAAGCAAAAGTCAGCATGACAGTGAGGAGCATAGCATTTTCAGAATAAGTCAGCATTGGCGGCTTCTATATTTTTCTTGCAAAAGGTTTTCTTAAACTAATTTGTTGGCCATTCGCTATCAAGCTTATTGAATACATTAAGAGATACATAGTAATCAGAATTCATAAACCATATACTAAATAAAGATTTCAGATTTGGGCTAAAAATTGGAAACATGGAAGAGTAATGTGGTAGAAAGTTTTTCTGTTTCTTGTTCATGCCATCAATACAAAGGTATGTGTATTTCTTGGTAAAAGGCACATTTTACTAGGTTTTTTTGCATTTACAGAGCAACAGGTAATAATAATTAAGTGAAATACGTTGGTTCTGAGACATTTAAGATATATAGAAAGAACATGAGATTCATGAGAGGTAGATCTACCTCCGTGCAAACTGGCAGAGGGAGGGCAAATAAAGCAATCAGCTAATCACACCTCACCTGTAATCCAAGGTGGTAACAAAAATTATGTGGTCCCAAGCATTGATAGGAATGGCATTCTCTCCTTTCCATAGTGCTCTACCATATGGTAAATAGGTCGTAGCAATATCCTGATTTTTTAAGCCCTCGTTGACATGGGCGTACTGCAAAGGTGTTGCATGTATCTGCATTCAGGCAGTCCTATTAATGTCAGTTGGAAGGCAGTGGCTGCACAGAAAAAGCTGCTGCTCCCAATTTGACATCAATGTGGGTGCAGATGTAGTCACAGTTCGGGTGTTCAAGCAGCCACGGGTCCCACAAATGTCTGGATACAATAGCCACATTGCTTATTGTGCATTGGGGAACCAATCCATTTAGCCTGCGGAGGTGAACAAAAGAAATCAATAAGAAAATCAACACATGTTTAGCTAACCTTAAAGTGATTCTAAAGCTATTACATTTGTTACCTGCAGTAAAAGATGTCCCAGTAGTGGTATCGCCCCCTCACCCCCCCTAAATACCTACCTGAGTCCAGGGGCATATCAACTAGGAGGCAAACAAGACGTTGGCCTTAGACGGCATTTTTCAGGGGACGGCGCCGGTTCTGGGATGGTGCCTGCACCTGTATAGCTGCAGGCATCACCCTGGTATAGATTTTTAGAGCCGGCGGTCAGCTCTCTTGTTATAGCAAATGTAGTGGCTTAATAGACCCCCCCCCCCCCTCCCGCCGCCTTTAGCGGCTCTCCCGGGCTCTCCTGTTTCACTGTTTATTTTTCTAATTAAAGTGACATTCGTCTGCAGTGGTGAGAAAATCAAAGAAACAGGAAGGAAATTTTTTCTTGAACAAATTAATTTCTAATAGTGTATTTGATTTGTATGCAGTAAAGCCAATTCATATCAAAATCAAATGTTAAAAGCAAACAAAATGTTAAAGTACTTGAATGACATTCCTTCAACCCGTTGAATGTACTTAGAATTTTTGTACACAAGGAAAATCTGCAAGTTTATTACCAACTTTAGGGTTATTACAGGACTGTTGTGATGCTCAGTGATTAGATCATTGGTCGCCAGAATGCGGCCCTGTGGCCAGATATAGTCCTTTGCTTGCCTTTATCCGGCCCTTGAGGCATTATTCCTGCCACTGATACCAACAATGGGGCATTATTCCTTACAGTGACACCAACAATGGGGCATAATTTCTTCCACTGACAACAAAAGTGGAGCACCATTCCTTCCACTGACACGAACAATGGGGCATCATTTCTTCCACTGACAACAAAAATTGGGCACTCTTCCTTCCACTGACACCAACGATGGGGCATAATTCCTTCCGCTGACAACAAAAGTGGGACACCATTCTTTCCACTGACACCAACAACGAGACATAATTCTTTCCACTGACAACACAAATGGGGCACCATTCCTTCCACTGACACCAACGATGGGGCATAATTTCTTCCCCTGACAACAAAAATGGGGCACCATTCCTTCCATCGACACCAACAATGGGGCATACTTTCTTCCACTGACAACAAAAGTGGGGCACCATTCCTTCCACTGACACCAATGATGGGGCATAATTTCTTCCACTGACAACAAAAATGGGGCACTCTTCCTTCCACTGACACCAATGATGGGGCATAATTCTTTCCACTGACAACAAAAATGGGGCACCATTCCTTCCACTGACACCAACGATGGGGCATCATTTCTTCCCCTGACAACAAAAATGGGGCACCATTCCTTCCATCGACACCAACGATGGGGCATAATTCCTTCTACTGACAACATAAATGGGGCACCATTCCTTCCACTGACACCAACTATTTCTCTTATACCAACAAAGGCATTGTTTACTCCCACTGGGCACAGTCTTGCCCCCCCCCCCCCCTAATGTCTGAAGGACAGTAAACTGGCCCTTTCTTTAGAAAGTTTGAATACCCGTGGCTTAGATGGATGTACTCCCAGGCATAGTAACCTTCATTCACCAATTTGGTTGGATATTGAGTACATGGGAAGTGTATATCAGCATATTTAACCTGGATTTCTGCTGAAATGGGCTGTAGCATTGACTGTCATTATGGGTGCGTTCATCATAGAGGCGAATTGTGTCATTATTCATGTGTTAACTTGTCTCTGAACAAGGGGTGTTAAGATGAAGATACATATTTTTATCTGTGTACACAAGCCAAAGAGCAGTGAACAGAAGCACAATATACTGTATTTTCTGAGTACTGTTTGCTCTGATAAAAGCCCAATGGCAGTCAACCACTCTATTTTGTTATGGATAGACTATGAAAAGTCTGGAACCTCAGTCCATTTTTTTATATGTATAACTGTGGAGCAGAATTTGACTCACCAGTGGATCATTGCTTGAGGAAACCAAACAAATTCATATGAGGCACAATGGCTCTGGTAAGGCTTCTCTCAAACACAAAGCAGGGTGTCTCTAAAATGGGGAGAACCCAAAGTTTGTAAATCACATGTACACAGTCCAAAGAGGGGGCCAGACCAATAAACTGATAGTCCAAAAACCTTAAAATTGCTGTTTGTTCAGAAGGACATCACAAAACATCCAACACATTTTGGGGGCACAGAAGTCGCACCCTAGGTCAAGGCTACAAAACAGGTATAGAACTGATAAACAAATAGGGGAATGGACCTCTCCCTTCTTCAGGGAATAAATACATGGTATTGTGTTTACATCCAGAGTACACTCATCCAGAATCTCTTTGTACACTTTTTACTGCTGTCTGTGTCCCTCTTTTGGGAGATATCTCAGGGGGGCAACTGACTAACTACCATAGACATCACCAGTGACAATAATATAGTGATCAGTGCTAATACTATACACTGTCACTGTACTAATGACACTGGCTAGGAAGGGGTTAACGTCACGGGGATCAAGGGGTTAAAAGTGTGCCTAAAAATGTATAATGTGCGCTGATTTTATTAACAAATCTCTTTGTTTCTTATCCCTGCTTTGCAGGGATAAGAAACAGAGAGATCGTTCCCTCTGTACAGAGTCCTGTGTTGATTGTCAACACAGGGCTCTGGGCTGCGATTGCACATGGGCATTGTTTTCCTCTCTATTGTGGCTTATGTGTTGTTTTAGCAGTACATTTTAGGGTTTTACAACAATTTATGTATAAATTCTATATCTAATTTGTATCCCTGAAGAAGGGGAATACTTCTGGGCCCTCAAAACGCATTGGCTGTTTTACATTGTCCTGCTAAACAAACACCACTTTAAAAGCTTTTGGATTCAGCACATTCGTCTTGCAATCTCTTTGGACTTTGTACACCTTTTACGTCTGTGACCCACTTTGGGAGATGTCTCTGTAAGTTCCGTCAATCTGGTGGATGTCAGAACAGCGTAATACGGGAAATCTCCCCACTTTCTGTCTATTTGTTGGGTGTTAGACAAAATAAGAATAATACCCCTCCCCACCACCACCATAATGGGGTCACAGGCAATGATAACAACTTTCCGTCTATTTGGTGGGTGTTAGAAAAAATAGAAATTTACCCCCCACCCATCCTCCTGCCACAATAGGGTGACAGGCAATGATAAAAACAAAATTCTGAGTGTCAGAATTATTTGGCTGCCCATATTTCTATGATTATTTCTATTTCTCAATTCCTCTCCAAACAAATGTTGTCAGACAGACAAGTAACAGATCAATCTACTCTAAGGGGGGGGGGGGGGGCATAGCATTTCAAATTTCCCCAAAACCCTTTTTTTGGGGGGGGGTGCACAAACAGCATTTACACTACTCAGAAGTTCTAACCATACTTCGCTGTGTCTAAAACTAAAATAAAATTTTTGGCTGGAGTTCGGCTATAATGTACACATTCCATATCCGTTTTATATTAAAAGATTATTAGTAGTATGGTTCTGTCCTGTATTGTTGATGCTGTTTGATGATACCTCATTTCACCTCAAGAGGGCAGCAAACAATCTGGCAGCTTCAACTTATTTTAACAAGAACACACACAAAAAAAAAAGAAAAGTTTCATTATTTGAATGCATTATGCTATATATAGTGTAGTGTTATATATGGAAACTATTCTTAGTAATGGTAATGAGCTAATTGCAGCTGTTACCTATATGTGGTAGGTGCAGTCATTTGTGAGCTGAATCAGTATTTAGAATGCTGTATGTCAATTCACTAGAAGCCATCGCCCTGTGCTTTGGCTTTTTGGTGGTGCTAGCAAAATCTAGCAAATTAACATATTAGTGCTTTGCTGACTTCTATATGGGATGAATGCCAACGTATCTAGGCAGGCAAATGCAGCTAGATTTACCAGCTTTTTTAAAAACTGAACTCTGAGCAAAAAATTGTATTAAAATATATTCCTCAATAGCCACAGAAGATATAAATCCACTTTGTGCACACACCTTTGCAAACCAAAATATTACCATATAAACGTAGCAGGGACATCCTCACTGTGATGCATATAACTAGTGCAGAGAGCAGAGCTGTGGTTCCAGTCACCCTACACAATAAAAGAGAGAATATCTATTGGGTGTGTGGTAGGTAGAGCTGGACCGACACAAAGCAAATTTTAACAACTTCAGTTTCGGAAAGGTTTTACCCCCCTCATGACCATTTTTTGCTATTTAGCACTGCGCTACTGTAAGGCTCCTTTCACACGGCCGCTCCGTGTGTCCGCAAATCATCCCATCCGTTTGCGGATGATTTGCGGACATAATGTAAGTGAATGGCACTGCGGGTGTCAGCGGAATACCATCCGCTGACACCCGATTTTCCTCCTGTCAGTTCTGTTCCGTTTTTACGAATGGAACAGAACCCTATTTTTCCTTCTGTGTAAAAAACGGAAAGGAAGGAAAATCGGATGTCAGCGGTGTCATCCGCTGACATCCGCAGTGCCATATACTTACATTATGTCCGCATATCATCCGCAAACGGATGGGATGATATGCGGACACACGGAGCGGATGACATTTCTGTCATCCGCTCCGTGTGTAAACAAAAAAAAAAAAAAGTCCCGCAGCGGACCTTTCACACGGTGCGGCCGTGTGAAAGGAGCCCAACTTGTAATTGTTTTTTCACACAAATAGAACTCTCTTTTGGGGGTATTTGTTTACCACTGGGGTTTTGAATTTTTGCTATATAAACAAAAAAAGACCTAATATTTTGAAAAAAAAAAAAACACCAATATTTTTTACTTTCTACTATATAAGATATCCCATAAAAAATGTAAAAAATCTAATTTCTTCATAAATGTTTGCCAAAATGTATTCTGCTATATGTTTTTGGTAAAAAAAAAATCCCAGTAGGCGTATATTGGTTGGTTTGCATGAAAGGTATAGCGTCTACAAACAATGGGATATATACTGGCATTTTTTTATACTAATGGCAGCGACTTAAAATTGGGACTGTGATAGTGTGGGGGGAAATCTAACTGACACATGGGGCGAAACTGACTAACTGCCATTGACATCACCAGTGACAAAACAGTGATCAGTGCTTATACTATATACTGTGACTGTACTAATGACACTGGCTGGGAAGGGGTTAACATCTAGGGTGATCAAGGGGTTAAATGTGTGCCTAAAAATGTATAATGTGTGTAATGTGTGCTGATTTTACTAACAGATTTCTTTGTTTCTTTTCCCTGATTTGCAGGGATAAGAAACAGAGAGATTGTTCCCTCTGTACAGAATCCTGTGTTGACAATCTGTGATTGCACACAGCCGACCAGTGGGTCCCGGCTAATGAATCATTGGCCCGGACTTTCTGACAGACTCCAGCTGTGTCGTGGGGGCAGGGGGGTTGGCAGACATGCGCAGTATGTTGGTTTGCCTGCACAAGTCGCCCGTTCACAGTACATTGCAGGAGGGTGGCCCACAAGTGGGTACTGTAGGTAGATGCAAATGGTTACTTACTGTGGTTATTAAGCCACTATGTTATTCTTACACCATCCCCTCTGTTAAAACACAACCTGCATTCCAGTTCCTGTGCTTTATTTTTAAAAAAAAGCCAATTTCTACCTGTTTTTACAGCTCCTATCAGCGCTCAAGGGACTCCCGACTCTCTCCTCTCTCTGTCTGACATCTCCAGTGGGCAGGGCCAAGAACTTCCTCTGACGTCAGCCAGGGAGGCGGGGAGGAAAGGAGTAGAGAGCTGGCAGTCACGTGAGTGCCGATAGTAGCTGTGAAAACAGGTAGAAATCTGTTTTTTTTTAGTAAAGCACAAAAACTAAGATACAGGTTGTAATCTAGCAGAGGAGATGGTGTAAAGATAACATTGTTTTGTAGCATCGGGGAGGGGAGCAGAGTGGCGCTAGTGAGAACTGACAGGCAGGGAGGTGAGGGGGGAGTAGGACAGAGGGAGACAGAGGAGAGCTGCAGATAGCTGCGAATGACAGAGGAACGTACACTGACCACGGTGTTGGGTCTCAGCAGCCATGATACACAGTGGTCAGTGTACAGAAGGGAGGGTAGAAACTGGCAGGATCAGCCAGGTATTTTAGGTGATACAGGGGCCAAAATTACACAGCACAAGCACTGTGCTGTATAACATGATTTAAGGCAGGCATGTCCAACCTGCGGCCCCAAACCACAGGCAATGCGGCCCACTGCCCCCTGACAATTGTTTTTTCTTTTTTGCTGGGGAGGAAGGGAGTCGAGTCTGGGGCACGGCCACAGAGGTTTCCAACTAACTGTAGGCAGAGGCTGCCTCGGAGGGGATCATCCACCAGTTGAGTTAAATCAGTGCTGGGAAAGGGCGCGCGGCAGCGCGGGAAGGGCGCAGCAGCGTTTTATTACTTATATATCTTAACTATAGTATATATTTTATATGCGGCCCGAGAAAATTTCCAAAAGGTTGGATACCCATGATTTAAGGGAACAAGATCTGTTTTTTTTTTTTTTTTTTTTTTTTTAGGGTAACAAACACTTTAAAGGGTAACTCCACTTTTGTTAAAAAAAAGCATTCCCCTCTGGGTGATCTATGTACATTACAAGGATTATAACGACCTTTGTTGTAGAATCCAACCTTTTGTTATTCTGAAGAAATCACTGTGCCTCTGTGCTGAGTGGGTCTAACGGGAGTGGTTTCATAATTATCAATCAACTGTGTAGCTGCAGGGCTCTAATGCGGAAATCTGCTGGCCCTGCATCCCTTTAGACGTGTTCCTATTGGGAGTATCTCACCAAAAATGACATTTTTGTTGCATGGGATGCCTGAAATCTGACTTATATCTGAGGGCAGACTTCTTTGAAAATCAGTGAGCCAATTACACAAGCAGGAAATTATGTTTCTGGGGTGTGTTCAGTACACATTCTGTGTACAGAACAACTCCAGGTAGCCATATTGCTACCACCATTTTCTTGCTATGGTGATCATAGTGGATTTGAAAAAGTGCGGATTAAAAGTAAGGAGTCATCTCTTGTTTTTCGAGGCTTCCTCTACTTGCCCTTCCAACAGGGCATGTTTGGGCGATTTGGTTAAATTGATTTGAGTAAGAGAAAAAATTAAATTATAAACTGTAATCTAAAATCATCTCACCTTGGGACATTTCCACCAAATACGGTATGCCGGTCCATCCTGTCTGCAGCCTCGAAAACATTTTGAAACGCTCCCCGTACATAGGTAGTCAATCTGGTTGGCACCATGTACCACCTCAAGAGAACTTTGTAATTTGTTTCTATTATTGAGGTATTGATCAGTGACCTCAATGCTGTCTGAGCAATTGAATGCCACTCTTCAAGTTCTAGGTTTTCCTGAAAATCTTGCTCCCATTTGACCATGTAATCCTGTTTTGGGGAGGTGTGCATTAGAATAGTATATAGTTCTATGTCTATAAGTGACCCTGAACCTTATCATATTTATGACACAGATATTCCATGGGCGACATAGTCTCAAGATCATTATTACGAGATAAGGTGTGTAAATAGTGCTGGATTTAAAGGTACCAAAAATGTTCCAAAAATGGCATTGGGTATTTATTTATAAAGGTCTGTTTTGTCATCATCCCCTTATGGTCGCAAAGATCTGCTTTTTCGCAGAAGGCCTTTATTAGTCCACCATTCAAAAGTTTGAGGAGTGAGGCCCGGGGTGAATTCTTTATTTTGCAATAAAGGGGCCAATGGGCAATGATGGGATTTAAATGTATGCGATTTGGAGAGTCTATCCCAAATGCAGAATGAGAGGGAGAGAGGGACGTAGTGTTGGGGGCCAATCTCGATCCGGTAACCACATAGTGTGAGAAATCGGCCTGATCGGACAAGAGTATGATTCCATTTGCATCCACAGTGAGTAGGGCTGATGTGAATGAAACCTGATAAATTTAGCTAATTGTGCAGCATAGTAATATTTGAGCAGGTCAGGGACTCCCAAACCCCCTAATGTTGGGGTATATAGCGAGCGTCTATTCATCCTAGGCCTCTTGTCTCCCCATATGAACATAAATAACTTTCTTTGAAATACTAACATATCAGATCAAAACAAAGCGATTGCCAAAGTATGGAAAAAGTAAAGTATCCTAGGGAGGATATTCATTTTTATAGAATGTAGTCTTCCAAACCACCATGGAGGATACAGTTGCCATCTGACCATCTGACTAGTCTTTTATATAGTGCCGGATAGTTTCGGGAATACAGGGTATGTAAACTGGGCGTCAAGTGTATACAGTACCTAAGTAGGGGTGAGCCTCAGATTCCCAGGTGAAGTTAAATATTTTACTAGGGAGATATGTAATGCTCGTGATTTTTCGTGATTCAGTGTAAGACCAGAAAACTTTGAGGAAGATCAAAGTTTTGCATATAGATAAGGGAAGGGTGGTAATAGGCGTAGAAACAACCCAATTAGGCTATCATCTGCGAAGAGCGCGCATTTATGTTCTCTGTCTCCACATTCTATCCCCTGTATATCCGGACATTTGCAAATTTTATTGGCTAATGATTCTAGAACTAACACAAACAGCAGTGGAGACAGAGGACAACCCTGGTGAGTCCCCCTTTCAATTGAGAAAGGTTGTGAAGTATAGCAATACACGTAGCGTGGACAAAAAATTTGGGCCAAAACCAAGTCGGGTCAAAACATAAAATGCATAGTTCCATGACAAGGGGTCAAAAGCCTTACGTACATCCAAGGACAGCAGCATACCCTGTCGGGACCCTTTTCCATCCCAATTAGAGTGAATGGCTGAGATAATATCAATAATTCTTCTGGTCTGATCTGATGCCTGGCGGCCAGGGATAAATCCTGTTTGGTCAGGGTGTATGTATTGTGCGAGAAAGGAGTTCAATCTAAGGGCTAGTATCTTTGTCAATATCTTTAGATCTACATTTATCAATGATATTGGGCGTTAATTTGAGCAATCACCATGATCTTTTCCCATTTCGGTAAGGCATATATATATATACGCTGTATTCTCATTGAATGCAAATGCCCTTTCCGAATATCATTAAAGTAGGCGCATAAATGAGGGATGAGAAGCTCTTGGTATTTCCTATAGTGGTGACCTGAAAAGCCACTTGGGCCAGGGGTCTTAAAAGTATGCAGGGATTTTATGGCCGTACTAATTTCTGGCTCAGAAAATTCCTTGTCCATAAGTTCAGTATGGGTTTGTTGAAGCTGGGGCAATGAAATATCTCGAAAAAAGTCATCTGCCCTTTCCTTGGAAAATTGAGTTGATTGATGGTACAGTTCCCAAAAAATTTATAAAATTCTTGTATAATCAGTTTCGGGTTCAGAGTTAGGCAATCGTAGTTTGGGCAGAGCCCGGAGTATACGTCCGGGGTACTAGTTTCCTGTCTAGGAAAGTAGTGGGTTTGTCACCCATGGTATAGTGTTTATGTTTCAACCATTGAATATATATTCCGCCTGAGTAGTGAGACACAGATTGAGAGCCAACCTAGCCAAATCTATTTTGTGTCTTATATCAAGCAGGGGAGCCGCTCGCTGTTCGTCTAAGAGGTTATGTAAATCCTCTTCTTGCTGTTTAATTGTGCTTTCCCCGATTGCGCTTAGTTCAAACAGCCAATTAAATAAATTTTCCCCGAATAGCAGCCCTAAGTACAACCCAATTTATGGCTGGAGATGTATCCGAAGATGGATTCTTCTGAAAGAATCCATGTACTGTTGTTCTGCTTCTATTTCAGTATATAAAATGGGATAGTTTAGCATGGATGCGTTAAGGCGCCATGGGGAAGGATGCCATTTTGTTCAAAGGTCCAACAGTGAGAATTTTACTGGGGAATGATCTGACCAGGGGACTGTCAGGATTTTTGTTGAGGTCACGTAAGATAACAGTGAATATATGATCAATGCGCGAATACGTGCTATGTACATGTGAGAAGTGAGTATAATGTCTAGTGGAGGGATTGTTCTGTCGCCACGCATCGATTAGACCATATTGGTGTAGTAAACGAGCTATCTTGTTGCTATTTTTTGGAACGTTTTTGAGAATCGCCCTATCAGGATCAGACTTATCTAGTATTCGATCTAGGGGGATATTACTGTCCCCGCCCATAACCACCTGGCCCTGTGCTCTAGGCAATAATGCCTTGAGCATGGCACTAAAGAATTCCACTTGTCCTGAGTTGGGGGCATAATAAGAAATTAGGTTGATTATTAATGCGGCCCACCACCATAATATATCTTTCAATCTTATCTTTTATTATTGTAGTAGGAGTAAAAGGAGTCATTTTCGAGAAGCATATCACCACCCTCTGTTTCTTTTTGTGGCCTGATGATAGATAATATTGTGTATAATTAGCACCAAGGAATCTGGAGGCCGATGTTTTGGAAAAATTAGTTTTCTGTAATAACAAAATTTCGGTTCTTTGTTTATGGCAATATTGGAATGCTTTGGTTCGTTTGATTGGGGAGTTAAATATGTGCACATTATGGGTTAAAATAGAATACATAGCAGTGTGTGGCTTAACTATCATGGATAGGCAGAGCACACTCACCTTGGTATATGCGAATCAAGAACCAGAACCACTGACAGAAAGTTGATGCCTCCCTCTCCTTCTGCGACAGTTTGGTAGGGCCAGAGCACAGGGTTAAGGTCAAACATAGGGGTAGGAAAAAGAATAAGAAGTAAGGTTAAGAAAAATATATTAAATAATATGTAAATGGCCAATGGCCAAGTATGCAAGATAACATTATCAATATTATATATGCGTAATATTGGGCCAATGCCCTTCTGGCCCTTCACATAAGAGGCATGCGTAATCACCCCAGCTCAATCTCCAAAACATCAAGATATGGGCAGGAAGCGAGACAGATAAAGAGAAAGAAAAAAATATATATTTTTTTCTTTTTTGTTTCTCTGTTTAACTTGAAACACCCAAAATTGTAAACTGAGCAGTAGCACTGTCCAAGCCCCCGTGGTCTTCCAGCAAAGAACCCTGTAGATTGGCTAATCACTAACAAGCCAAGACCAGCAATAGAAGCACAAGGCAGCCAGCCGCCTCCACCAAATACCAAGGTCTAAGGTTAGGCTATAGTCAACTATCAAATCTTCAAAACTGTAAGCTCGTCCAATCAAGCCTGGAAACCCGAATATGAACGGAGACGATGAAGCACCTTCCCATAAAATAAGGGGAGGATAAAATGATAGGTCTTTCAAGTGTTCGGCGGAGATCTTCTGGCCGGTGACACTCGCTGAGTCGACCATAGTGGTCGTCTGGCGTGGGGGCGAGGTCGCCTGCGGTTCTCCGGATATGATGCCAAGATCCAAATGTAACGCTTCTCCATTATAGAAGGTGGCAAAGGAGTAGGACTTGCCTTTATATGTAAATGATAATTTGAACAGAAATTACCATCTATAATTGATTAGTTGATTTAGTAGTTGTAATAGAGGCTTCAGGTTTCTCCATTTCTGAACTGTGGTGGGGCAATGTCATTTAACAATTGTATGGGTGCGCCAAATAAGGACAGATCCTGGCTGTTTCTTGCAGCTGTCATCAATTTTTCCTTTATTTTGTAATAATGCGGCTTGGCTATTGCATCTCTCGGTAGGCCGACAGATCTAGGAGCCATCAGAGCATGATGAATTCTGTCTACTTCCATCTGATGGGGGGAGATATCCAGTATCAATATCTTCATTAGCTCATGTATGGCCCCTTCCAGATCAGTGTGGGTTTCTGGGAGACCTCTGATGTGCACATTATAGCGGCATGACCTATTTTCTAGGTCCTCTATTTTGGCGTTAACTTCCTCCAGCTTGTCTTGGAGTTCTGTGATCATATTAGAGTTCTGATTAACCCTCGCGGTCGTATTATCAACTTTAGATTCAGTTGCATCAAATCTGTCCCCTATACTCTGAATATCACGTTTGAGATCAATAGTTATAATGGAGCCATTTCAGCCATATTCCTGTCCATGGAGGATACAGGAGAGTCCGCAGGCCCAGGAGTGCCCTGAGGAATGGCAGGGGATGGAGGTAGGGAGAGAGACTCACCCCTCTGGTCTTTGTCCTGTTCCCCTGATGACTGAGAGGAAAAAGGATCCCACACCGGCCCCATCTGTCGTTCATGTGTGGATGGAGGTGACAGGGGTTGAAATGCTCTTGGGCCGCCTCTGCCCTCCCCGGCACCATCTTGGGAGATTGTGTGTGTTTAGGGTGGGGGGGGGGGGGCGTGCTGCACCGCCCCAGCAGTCTCCCTGTTTATATGGCCACTTTTTAGGCTGGCCCGATCCCCACCGATGCATCACCCTCTGTGGATATCTGGAGGGTGTATGAAGCCTCTCTGTCCCCGCTCCTGTCCCTAATTATTGCTTATATAAGCCAGTGGTGCACGGAGCTCTTTCAGAGCATGTCTGACCTCGAGCCCGCATGCATGCGCTCTCACTATGTGACCATTTGTACCAGTCACTCATACACAAAAACTGTAATTTTATAGGCATCTGGTGTATTACCATTGATAATAATTATCGTAGATTTCAGTGTATTTAGCTTATAGATTTTATTGTTCCTCCTAGGAAGAGAAGACACTGGCTTACTTGGTTCTTTTGGAGCTTTCTAATTGCAGTTCCCTAAGGGAGCTCTATAAAAGCCCTTAAGGAAAAAGAAACAGGACTCTTAGGAAACCCATGGACAAAAGTCCAACTGGTCTAGGGAAAATCTGACCATATTTGACTAGATCAGATGACAATCTCAAGTCTATGAGTGTCCTGACCGCTGTTGGAGGAAACCGTTTTTCAGGTAGGTCAAAAAAAGATGTAAGGGCCGATATTAACATGCTTTGGGCTTGCTGATGCCATCAGTTTAAGACAGGACTTGACAAATCTACTTTAAATCTTGGAGCCACGAAAAAAAGTTAGAAGCCATTTTTTGAACTAACAAATCTTACGGGTGGAACATGTAACATGTTCCCGAAGGTGAACTTCTCCTTTAACCCTTTTGCTGTCAGAGCCGTTTCTGTGTTTTTTGCACACATTTAAAAAAATAATTTTAGGCCTGAAGATTGCATAAAACCCCTAAAAATGATATCGTTGCTGAAAGCAGACACCCTAGAGAAAAAAAATTTGATGTCACACGATATTACCGTAAAAGGAAGCAAACAAATTTAGTAAAAAAACACAAAAACATAAAAGTTAATTTTAGAGCACGAAAATGTAATAAATTACTAGTTTGTTTGGTAAAAAATAAAAGCTGAGGTAAATAGATACCCAACATGTCAACCCTTAAACACCAAGGAAGTCTGCTGCTAGAATTATTGCTCTCATTCCAGTGTGCGGCGATAATGTAACATGTGTATTGCAATCAACGTTTTCAGATGTAGGCACCCTGCCGCGTGCATTTACATTTGTATGTGTGTATATGTTGGGATGGGGGGGCCTCAGTTTTTTTGGGTGAGGGGGGTTTTATATTTTATTAACTTTTTTTTCATCACATAGGGGGCAAAAAGTCCCCTATGTGATGATTTATTTTGGTGATAGGTTCTCTTTAATGAGACATGCAGGGTCTAAAAGACCCTGCATGTCTACACTGTGCTCCAATGAATGTAATGCAATGCACATCGCACTGCATTACATTCTTTCCCGACTGGGAAAACTGTCAACGGGGATCCAGAAATGACATCACACATCACTTCCGGGTCAACTAGAAGGGGAGGAGAGCAGTCGTGTGTCTGCTCCCCTTTCTCCCCTCTACCTAGCGGCACCAGCTTTGTCGATCCCAGGCCCGCAGATGGGCAAGTGGAGCCCAGGATACAAAGTGGGGAGGCGCGCGTGGGGTGTGGGGGACATTCAGTGTCTCCCTTCCAGTCAGCTCTGCAGGACTTCTGGGTTCAGCTCCTATCTGACTTTCATGCCCTCAGGTCAACCACCAGAGGCCACGTGGCAGATTCTACAGTGGAGGGGCAGCCGCCCCCCCCCCTCCAAGACCCCCGCTCTCCAGCCGAACACCCGGAGCACATGTGCCCTTGGCATTTATACAGTCACCCAGCATCCACCGTGACACTTTCCTCTGCCAATCACCAGGGCTGTAACAATGCCTGTGCCCTCATTTGTCAGGTTTCCTCCCACTGTCCAATAAGCCTCCCTATTGGACCATTGTGGAACATTCGGACAAACTGAGCTGCACCTGAGCACCATGAGCAGACCCTACCAATGGATCCTGCTCTCTGGTAGGCAGAGAACAATCTAAGTTTACCTAGAAATCTCTCTGGTAAGAAGAAAGACCCAAACACTATACTCTCTTCAAGCACCTACCGAGGAGGGTGCTACATAGGAATTTGAAAACCTGTTTGAAGCAAGTAAAAGCCCATTGACCCAGGCCTTTACACAATTTTAGATAAGATGCTGCCAGTTTCCACTCCAACACTTCCTCTTCCCTTTTCTGTAGAAAATACTTGTTAGCTTAGCTGAGTTTCCAAGTATAGAGCATTCTACATTGCTCTATCAATTGACTGCCCTTGCACTTTCACGCTCGCAAAGTGTCTGTAGTAATGTTACTCTACTCATATCAGCCAGCTACTACCCTCATTTTTTAACACAGTGATCCCCAAAAGAGGGGGAGAGAGAGGGGGTTGGGGTGAGGGAGGGACGAAAGAGAAAAAAGAGAGAGGGGGGGTTACAGAGAGAGAGAAAGAGTAGGTGGAGGGATAGAGACAGAGAGGGGGAGAGGGAGGAGGGGGAAAAAGAGGGAGGGAGATGGGAAAGTAGAAGGGGGAGAGAGAGGGGGATTGGGGGTGAGAGAGAGAGAGAGGAGGGTTGGTGTGACAGAGAGGGGGGTGAGAGAGATAGAGGAGGGTGGGGGTGAGAGAGGAGGTGAGAGGGGTGTAGGGGGGAGGGAGAGACAGAGAGGGGATGGGGGGTGAGGAAGGGGTGAAAGAGACACAGAAAGAGGGGGATTGAGGGTGAGAGAGAGAGAGAGAGGAGGGTGGGGGTGAGAGAGGAGATAGGGGGGGTGAGAAAGAGAGGGGGTGGTGGGTGAGGGAGGGGTGAAAGAGAGAGAGAGGAGGGTGGGGGTGACAGGGAGGGGGGTGAGTGTTCCTTGATAAAGATTAATTTATCTCAAGTACCCCATACACATGTACAATTATTTAAAGAATCCCATAAATATTTATTTAATGGTTTTCGTAAGGAACATTATGGTTTTAAAATACTAAATACTGTGCAAGAAGCTTGCTGTATCTGTTATTATTAGAATCACCTCAATACATCTATAACTAGCAGAAGAACCTCCTGAGATGTACTCTACTGTAACCTGCAATACGAAAATAACACCTGAAAAATGGTTACTATAGTAATGAAATCTTGTTACATTGCGGTGGGTTTTATCACTCAGATATATACGCAATGGGAAAACCGATTTAGGTCAGTAGGTTTGTGTTTTGTATGCCCATCATTAAAGAGTACCTTTCCCACAAAATATGTGCTAGAGGCCTTTAGGATAAGCATATTATTGTAGACTTTAATCAGAACTTTTTATTTAATAAATCTTCATTGCAAAGCAAAGATTTGAATCTCTATATCCTTTAAGACCTTTATTGAATCATGTAAGCTCCCACTGTTAAATGCCTTTTGAAAATGCTACATGTCTGGCTATCAAACAGATTTAGACTCCAATACATTCTGAATCATTGATTTGGAACAAGTAAAGGGGGATCTTAAAGCTGAATTCTGGTTAGCTTATAAAAAATAACCTTTGGGTCGGGTGGGGTGGGTGCCCCCCGCGCCCCCCACTCCCTTTCACGTATAGTAAGGGTCTAATGCTCAAAGGGGCAGTTTGCTGTCTTTCAGACTTTTGGGGGGGGGGGGGGGCAGACTGAGAAGAAAATGCTTTAAGCTTGGTGGTCACTGTGAGTAAAAAAGTTACACTGCACCTGTAGTCAGTAGAAGGAGCAATAGTGCCCCATCATTGATATTAGTGGAAGGAATAGTGTCCCATTATTAATATAATTCGAAGGAATTATGCCCCATCATTGGTGTCAGTTGAAGGAGCTTTCTCTGTAGTGAATAGGATGAATGTTTGTAAACTCTACTAATTTTTACACTTGTGATTGATTCACACTGATCACAAGGTACAGAGCCACTCTGATTGACTCTATACATCATGGCTGTGATCTGAGCTGTCCAATGATACCTCAGATCACAGCTATTTATTGGTGCATGTTTTCTGAAGTGCAGTTTATAAACAGCACTCCACAAATACAAGTCCACCTCTTTGTCATTTCTTTATACGCCATTGTAGAGGTTAATATCCACATTTTAATGTTATGTATTTTTATTACAGTTTACACCTTAACTGATAAGGTTGTACATGCTTCCACATACCTTTCAGAAGGTAATTACTGTATAAGTGGGCTCATACTGGGCCTAGAAGGGTTTTCTTCAATCTTTAGTACAGAATCTAACAAACTGAAAAAGAGAGATCTTAAGTCCATTTCAGGCATTCAAAATTGAATGCATGCATTGAAATGAGCTAAAGCACATGTTTCGTCAAAGGAGATTTAGACAGAGCTTTTACATATCTGTGCTGCAGTGTGTTTTTGGAATAGCTCAGGTCCAATTTTGTTGTCTGCTTTCATATGTTTTGAGGTCCGTAGAAGTGAATAGTAACGCATTTATGATGCATTTTGCATTTGTTTTCAGTCCCTGGCAACAAGCCTTTTTATTGGATAACATGAAAAATGCATGACAACTGAAAATGCATTAAATATGTGCATCAGTGCATGTGCAAAATGTGCATTAACATGCATTGAAAAATACCTGTGGTGGGTGGCTGGTACAGGAGCTGTGGGTGGCTGGCTGGTACAGGGCCTGTGGGCAGCTGGCTGGTACAGGGCCTGTGGGTGGCTGGCTGTCTGGCACCCTGTCTGTGGGTGGCTGGCTGGCTGACTGGCACCCTGTGATGGGTAGCTGGCTGGATGGCACCCTGTGGTGGGTGGGTGGCTGGTAGAGGCGCTGTGGGTGGCTGGCTGGCTGGCTGGTACAGGGCCTGTGGGTAGCTGGCAGGCTGGTACAGTGCCTGTGGCTGGCTGGCTCACTGGTACAGTGCCTGTGGCTGGCTGGCTGGCTGGTACAGGGCCTGTGGGTGTGGGTGGCTGGCTGGCACCAGGCTGCTGTGGGTGGGTGTATGGCTGTGATATACTACTACGAGACTTGTCCTGACTCCAGACGAGGCTGTCCAAGGCGAGGGAGGCGGCCTAAGAAGGCAGAATGACGTCACAAAAATATCGGCAATATCGGCCAGTTCCAGGGCCGATACCGATATATCGGGGGAAAGTGTATATCGGCCACCGATATATCGGCCTTGCCGATAATCAGTCTATCCCTACTTTAGGGTAGACCTAGCAAACTGTAGCCCTAGGGCCACCCATGGCCCTTTGGCTGTCCTTATGTGTCTCTCGATGCCTCCCACTGTCAGCATGCCTCTCTGAGCATGTCAGCTTCCTCAGTGAGGCACCCTAACAGATACAGCAAAGAATTGCGGCCGCAGCATGCGGCAAGCCCCATCTTGCTGTTATTTTACAGTTTGGGTGGGTGGCCAGGGGGGAGGCAAAACAAGGACCCACACTCCCCTTTTTGCCAAGCTCCATCTGCCTGTCTGAAATAGACTTATTTCATGAGCAGTTGTACCTAATATTCCAAGCGACAGGTATTTGTTTTCTATATGTTTGAAAAATTGTGCCAGCAGTACAGTCTCCAGCTCAGTCAAAATGCAATGCAACATATGGATTTAAAAGCATAAAAGTATTACATCCATAGAAACATAGTAAATAATAACCATTAACAGATACACGACTTGCAAGAATATGCCCATAACCCCACACCCCATTACCCAAGGGTAACCTCTAAAACCAATTCGTAACCCTCTACCAATGACCAACCGGTCCATAGTCAAGTCCACCGGTGCTAGACCAGGTGCGTCTATCCAAGGTGCCCATAGTTTATTGAATTTATCCTAGCAGCCTCTGTGCTGGAAAATGTATTTTTCTAATCGGAGGGTATCCCGCATTTGAACTAACCATTCCTTCGAGGTAGGGGAGTCTGCAGAGATCCAATGGCGAAGTATTACCTTCTGGGCTTGAAATAATGCCCTCTCTATGGCCTGCTTGGGTGCATCCTCTATCTGTAGGTCACTCAGAATTCCCAGCACACAGATTTTTGGATCCTCAGGTATATGTACCTGAAAGACATTGGCAATGGTGGCAGTGACCTCTTTCCAATATCCATGCAGCTTTTGGCAGCGCCACATAAGGTGAATCAAGTCTCCCCGGTCTCCATTACATCTGGAGCATGTAGGGGATTGCCTTCTTCCCATGTGGAATAACCTCACTGGGGTGTAGTGGACCCGTGGGAGTAAATATAGCTGTGACAGAAGCTGTGCCACATTCAGGGATCACGGCTTGACTACCAGGGGAGCCTCCTCCCACTGTTACTCCTCAAAAGAACCTACATCCCCTTCCCATTTCTATACCACACTCATGGGGTGCTCCTTTAGGAAATTGTTTAATAGCATAGAGTAACACTGGGAGATGAAATTTTTGGATGAATGAATCAACCTTGTACATGTAATTGAATATCGGAGCGGGCAATTGTACACCGCATTGGATAGCTTCATGTAAAAGAAGAACATCGAGGCAGGGAGTTTATACCTCTCTTGTAATTCCGGGAAGGAGCACAGCCTACCATTAGTGAAAATATGGTGTAGGTGAGTGATCCCATAGGGGGACCATCTCGCACCACCATCCATCCTATCCAGTAGTACTCATTCTTCCAGATGGGTTTTCTATATGTTTACATACTTACAGACCTTTCCAGGTCCATAATTAATATTGAGCAGGATAAATATGACCCACCACAACAGTCTCTCATGTGGCCCCTTGTGAAAATGAATTGCCCACCCCTACTTTCGAGTGAAGGTACCACATAGGCCTCTTGCGCACGGACATAATAATTTACTGATGTTTATACTCAGGATCTTGTTGACAGAAAGATCCTGGCAAAATGTGCCGTAAGGACCTTGCATATACACTATATTACCAAAAGTATTGGGACACCTGCCTTTACACACACACATGAACTTTAATGGCATCCCAGTCCTAGACCGTAGGGTTCAATATTGAGTTGGTCCACCCTTTGCAGCTTTGACAGCTTCAACTCTTCTGGGAAGGCTGTCCACAAGGTTTAGGAGTGTGCCTTTGGGAATGTTTGACCATTCTTCCAGAAACGCATTTGTGAGGTCAGGCACTAATGTTGGACGAGAAGCCTTGGCCCGCAATCTCCGCTCTAATTCATCCCAAAGATGTTCTATCAGGTTGAGGTCAGGATTCTTTACAGGCCATTCAAGTTCCGCCACCCCAAACTCGCTCATCCATGTCTTTATGGACCTTGCTTTATGAACCGGTGCCCAGTCATGTTGGAACAGAAAGGGGCCATCCCCAACTTATTCCCACAAAGTTTGGAGCATGAAATTGTCCAAAATATCTTGGTATGCTGACGCCTTAAGAGTTCCCTTCACTGGAACTAAGGGGCCAAGTCCAGCCCCTGAAAAAAAAAACCCCACACCATAATCCCCCCTCCACGCCAAATGATTTAAACTAGTGCACAAAGCAAGGTCCATAAAGTCATGGATGAGCAAGTTTGGGGTGGAGGAACTTGACTGGCCTGCACAGTCCTGACCTCAACCTGATAGAACACCTTTGGAATGAATTATAGCAGAGATGCGAGCCAGGCCTCATCCAACATCAGTGCCTGACCTCACAAATGCGCTTCTGGAACAATGGTCAAACATTTCTATGGACACACTCCAAAACCTTGTGGGCAGCCTTCTCAGAGAAGTTAAAGCTGTTATAGCTGCAAAGGGTGAGCCAACTCAATACTGAACCCTACGGACCAGTGGCGTAACTACAGGGGTTGCAATTACAACCGGACCCCATGCTCCAGGGGGGCCTGTGCGGCTGCCCTGTACACCTAGATCGGAGGGGCGGCGAGGGCAGCATGTAAAGAAATCGCTGTCCTCCTTTTTCCTCCTGTAGCTGCAGGAGGAAAATGGAGAAGATTGGTTCCTCTATATGCTGCCCCCGTCACTCCTCCTATACGGGTTCCCTTGTGTTCTGCTGTCTCTGGGCCCCTGTGTGCTCCCCTGGTCCCCCCCCCTCCACTGTGCTCCCTCCCCTCTCCTGCCGGCTGCTGCAGGGGATGTGTCACAATAGAGAAACAGAAAGGGGTTGGTAAATATGTAATTTACCAGCTCCTTCCTTTTCTGAATGGACAGAGTCAGTCAGTGACATTGTAAAAAAATAAAATAAAATGATAAAAAATAATACAATTAAAATACCAAAAAATAAAAACTACTGACACCAGTGGGTGAACTTCCAGGATCGCAATGGTCACATTTGCTACTGTGCCCTGGCATTCCACCACCATGAGAAGGCCTTAAGATGGCAGGAAGGGGGCCCACTGCAGAACTTGTGAAAGGGTTCCGCTGCGGGACCGTAATAAAGGGCCCCAGGATCAGTGGGAAGAGCCCCAGGCTTGAAGAGAAGGGCCCCGGCCAGGGGTCTGGGGGGCCCTTCATGGTTTCTTGCACCGGGGCCCTGAAGGTTCTAGTTATGCCTGTGCTACGGACTAAGACTGGGATGCAAAGGCAGGCGTCTCAATACGTTTGACAATATAGTCTATGTAATTCTTGGGAGGACTATCAAAAACTGCTGACCTAATAGAGGTAACGAGCAGTGGCGGCTGGTGTAATGAGGGCGCAGGGGCCGCCCCCCCCCCCCCCCATCCATGCGTCTGGTCCCCTAATCTGCATGCAGGGGCGCCGGACGCATGGAGTTCAATGGGGTTTTTTTTTTTTTTTTGCATCACCTGATTAGAGCCAGAGGCTCTATTAGGGTGATGCAAAGGGTGGACCCGGGGCGCAGAGCAGTGCGTCCCGAGCCCACCCATTGTGTGACAATAGCGCATGAAAATTCGCTATTGTCACACCGATCCTCCTCCTGGCCAATCAGGAAGCGCGTCCGATACGCGCTTCCTGATTGGCCGCAAGGCAAACTCCATGCCATTGGCCGAGGAGGAGGCGGGAGCGGAAGGATTGGAGGAGACGCGCCGCCGGTCACCGGGACTGATTAGAAGCCGCCGCTGCTGCTCCAGGTAAGTAAGGGGGCACGCATTCTGATCTCTGCATTGGGGGCATGTATGCTGGTCACTACATTGGGGGAACGCACGCTGATCTCTGCATTGGGGGCATGTATGCTGGTCACTGCATTGGGGGCATGTATGCTGGTCACTGCATTGGGGGCATGTACGCTGGTCACTGCATTGGGGGCATGTACGCTGGTCACTGCATTGGGGGCATGTATGCTGGTCACTGCATTGGGGGCATGTATGCTGGTCACTGCATTGAAGGGGGCACGCACGCTGATCTCTGCATTGGGGGCATGTATGATGGTCACTGCATTGGGGGCATGTATGCTGGTCACTGCATTGGGGGAATGGTATGCTGGTCACTGCATTGAAGGGGGCATGTATACTGGTCTCTGCATTGGGGGAATGGTATGCTGGTCACTGCATTGAAGGGGGCATGTATGCTGGTCTCTGCATTGGGGGCATGTATGCTGGTCACTACATTGGGGGCATGTATGCTGGTTACTGCATTGAAGGGGGCACGCACGCTGATCTCTGCATTGGGGGCATGTATGCTGGTCACTGCATTGGGGGCATGTATGCTGGTCACTGCATTGGGGGCATGTACGCTGATCTCTGCATTGGGGGAATGGTATGCTGGTCACTGCATTGAAGGGGGCATGTATGCTGGTCTCTGCATTGGGGGCATGTACGCTGATCTCTGCATTGAAGGGGGCATGTATGCTGGTCTCTGCATTGGGGGCATGTACGCTGATCTCTGCATTGAAGGGGGCATGTACGCTGGTCACTGCATTGAAGGGGGCATGTACGCTGGTCACTGCATTGAAAGGGGGCATGTACGCTGGTCACTACATTGAAAGGGGGCACGCTGGTCACTGTGCATTGAAAGGGGGCACGCTGGTCACTGTGCATTGAAAGGGGGCACGCTGGTCACTGTGCATTAATAGGGGGCACGCTGGTCACTGTGCATTGAAAGGGGGCACGCTGGTCACTGTGCATTGAAAGGGGGCACGCTGGTCACTCTGCATTGAAAGGGGGCACGCTGGTCACTCTGCATTGAAAGGGGGCACGCTGGTCTCTCTGCATTGAAAGGGGGCATGCTCGTCTCTCTGCATTGAAAGGGGCCACACTATACCTTAATTACTGAAGGCCCCTTTCACACTTTTGCGACCTCAAAGTCATGCAATTTTTTTACAGCGTTTTTTGCCGCAAAGCAATGCCTATTACATTTTTCTGTTTGCGCCCCCCCCCCCCCCCCAAAATTTTGAGCACCAGCCGTCACTGGTAATGAGGGTCAGAGAGTGTGGACATGCTACATTTTTGGCTAGGGATATGCTACAGAAGACAATATGAAACTGGGAACATGTTACATGAGGTTAGTAGAGATCAATGCTATTACCCTAATCAATGTTGTCACTACAGACGGCGTGTGGCCCTCACAGCTTGGCCACCAAGCATCTCTAGGCTCAATTCCCAACGCTTTACACATGGCTAAGAATCTTTACTTTCAGCCACGTGACTGTAATTTTTCAAATATCATCTTACTTAGCTAAAAATAAGTCACATTTTTGAAAATAAAGGCCATCATTCAACACACATGCTTGCTCGCAAACACACGTCGTGTTTATAGGAGCTCTAAGGGCCAATGTCCCTCCCAACGTGACGAGCGTCTTCCTGCAAAGTGACTTTGAGCAGTCACCGTCCCCTCCTCGTGACGCCTCCCCCTGCACATGTCTCTGCAGCAGGCTGTGCTGTGTGATGGGGCAGTGTCTCACTGTGTCACATGCAGGAGCCATGTGACTCCTCCTCGTCTCGCTCCCTTTTCTGCTGTGCGGGGGAATTTTTTTTCTCTTTGACTCACATGTGTCTGTGAATCAAAACACCGCTGTTAAATAATACACGGGAATTCTCCCAGGCTAGACTTTTAACCTCTTCTTCTCCGTTAGCTTGCTGCCGGTTCGAGCACGTGTACCCATTTATGGATACGCCAGCAAAATTTGAGCTGTTGCCCATTGCATCCTATCAAATTTCTTGTTTTTTTTTAAGATGTAGGGTTTGGTGGGTTAAAGCTCCGTTGATCTTTTTACTCTAGGTATTTATAAATAGATTTTCCGCACGTGTTCTGGAAAAGGCTAAATTTGGCCCAAACATCACAGATTCAGTTCTAAAAAGCTAGAATTGATTATCTGCGATATTTGAATTGATTGAATTTAGGGCAAAAAAAAAGCACAAAAAGCTGACCAGTGTGCATAGTTATATGCACGTATTGGTAATTATCAGGGCTTTTTTCAGAGGGAACATGGGGGAACGTAATTCTGGAACCTCCAGCACTGAATGCATGTAATGACAAGGGATACTGGGGTATGCTGGAGGGTCTATTGATCCTTGCAAGAATCTCTTTTTGTGTGGGATCTACTGTTGCTGGGGGGGTCAATTGTTGAGGGAGAGGTCTATTGTTGCTGGCAGCTGTAGGGTCTATTGATTCTGGCTGCTGGGAAACCTGTTGCTGTTGCTGAGGGTCTATTGTTTCAGGGATGGATCTATTGTTGCTGGGCTGAATCAATTGTCACTGGGGTGGTATTTTGTAACGGGCGGTTCACTGTTGCTTAGGGGGGGTTATAATGTTATGTGGGGGATCTATTGTTGCTGGGGTGTGGTCTATTGTTACTGGGGGATCTATGTTGTTGGGGGGGGGTATATTGTTGCTGAGGAGAATCTACTGTTGCTAGGGGGTACCTGTTATTGCCTTGGGATGTATATTGTTACTGAGGGGGGTCTGTTAATACCTTTGTCCTACTGTTGGTAGACAAGGGCCTCTTTCCCACCTTGGTATGCCCCAAAAGGGGTGGAGGTAATAGTAAGTAGGAGAAGGGAGGTGGGGAAGGGCAGCAAAGCCTCCCTCTTTGCAATTTACCCTTGCCCCAATGTTAGGGGCAAGGGCCTTTTCCCCACCTTGGTGTGCCCCAGAAAGGAGGTGGAGGTAATAGTAAAATGGGGAAGGGAGGTGGGGACGGGCAGCAAAGCCTCCTCCTTCCAAAGTACCCTTGCCCCAATGTTGAAGGGCAAGAGCCTCTTCCCCACCTTGGTGTGCCCCAGAAAGAAGGTGGAGGTAATAGTAAAATGGGGAAGGGAGGTGGGGACGGGCAGCAAAGCCTCCTCCTTCCAAAGTACCCATGCCCCAATGTTGAAGGGCAAGAGAGCCTCTTCCCCACCTTGGTGTGCCCCAGAAAGAAGGTGGAGGTAATAGTAAAATGGGGAAGGGAGGTGGGGACCTGCAGCAAAGCCTCCTCCTTCCAAAGTACCCTTGCCTCAATGTTGAGGGGCAAGAGCCTCTTCCCCACCTTGGTGTGCCCCAGAAAGGAGGTTGAGGTAATAGTAAAATGAGGAAGGGTGGTGGGGACGAGTAACAAAGCCTCCTCCCTTGAAAAGTACCCCTGCCCCAATGTTGAGGGGCAAGAGCCTCTTCCTCACCTTGGTGTGTCCCAAAAAGGAGGTGAAGGTAATAGTAAAATGGGGAAGGGTGGTGGGGATGGGCAGCAAAGCCCCATTTGCAAAGTATGCTTGTCACAATGTTGAGGGACAAAGTCCTCTTCTTCACCTCTGTGTACCTCAGAAAGGATGTGAGGTTATACTAAAATGGGGTGGATTTATGGTGTAATCTGGAAGCCTCCTTTATAATAAGTTGGCGGCCATATATCCCACCTTTCCAGGGAAATAACCACAATGGTACATTGGTACCCTGTCTCCATTCCCACAAAGAGTTAAACAGAAAAAAAAAACCCCAGCAAATTTAAAATCTTTTGTTAAAATAATACACAAAGACTTACTTCGGCTTTTAAAATGCAGTTACCCACATTGCCTGTCAACCTGTACACGCTAACCCCCCCCCCCCCCCCCCACTACTAGATGAAAGATTCCTGGCAGTGGTAATACAAATGTACTGCTGGGATTTCTGGGGGATTTCACTGGTCAAATTTGGTCAATGTTGTCACTCAGGAATCTGTCATTTAGCGGCGATAGTGTGGCATGTGCAGCCCATCTGAATTCTGTCAACATTGACTTCAGTAGCGTTTGCACGTTTTCCAAAGGCTTATGTTGGCCTAGGTTGACATTTGTGCATTGGGAGCATGCACTCAAAATCACACAAATTCCTGCAACACATAAAAAATGCACATCCTTTTTGCAGGCACCTGGGGGGGGTTCCATTAATTCCTAATGGCACCTCAAAGCACCTTGCTAAGATGCACCAAAGTACCATGCATAGGGTCTTGCACTTCTCTTGTTTTTTGTATGTCGGTCAGTTTATTGAAATGAATGGAATGCCCTAAATGCAGCTCACGAAATCACACAAAAACATGCGGGCGCCCTCGCACCTACATAGGAGGGCTGATAAGACAGTTTAGGGAACATTTTCTGATCACCACTGTTTCCCCCTGATAAGCAGTGCAAGTAATCTCACCAGTTCTTTTCACCAGGCCAATTGATCATGTTTATGGAAGATCTAGAAAAGTGACAAGCCTTAGGAAGTTTTGAACGCGTCTGCTCAACGCAATGCCTTTATTTTAAGATAATTTGGTCATGAGGGGAAATTTTAATGAAACCTCTTGGTATGAACCAGTTAACTCCCCCATTGATCTGTTCACTGCTGGGAGTGAGGAGAAATACCCAGTACTTATGGGTATGGAGGAACATGTGACTCACTGCCCTTCTTCTAACGTGACAGAGCTGGTGTTTGGCAATTGGCTGCTCAAATACCAGTGTGGTCCCATGGGGATAGGAAGTAAGCATATCACTCTGTGTAAACCCTTGGAGCTTACACAGGGCTTCCTCCTTCTGTAGGGGCAGGGACTCTCGCTCTGCATGGAGGGGTACCTTCCACGTGTATGCGATCACCAATGCCCGGGACCAAGCAGGGACAGCGTCCATGTGAAAGTCAAACATTATGGCTGTGGGGATTGATGTTCTAAAGCAGTTGCCTCCAAACTGCGGCAAAGGGGCCATATGCGGCCCTTTGCTCATCTGTATCCGGCCCTTGGGGCACTATTCCATCCAATGACATCAATAATGGGGCATTGTTCTTCCCACTGACTTCAACAATGGGGCATTGTTCTTCCCAATGACACCATCAATAGGGCATTATTTGTGCCACTGACACCAATGATGGGGCACTATTCCTCCCACTGACACCAATGATGGGGCACTATTCCTCCCACTGACACCAATGATAGGGCACTATTCCTTCCACTGACACCAATAATGGGGCACCATTCCTCCCAATGACACCAATGATGGGGTACCATTCCTCCCACTGACACCAATGATGGGGCACTATTCCTCCCACTGATACTAATGATGGGACACTATTCCTCCCACTGACACCAATGATGGGGCACTATTCCTCCCACTGACACCAATGATGGGGCACCATTCCTCCCAATGACACCAATGATGGGGTACCATTCCTCCCACTGACACCAATGATGGGGCATTATTCCTCCCACCGACCCCAATGATGGGGCACTATTTCTGCCAATGACGGGGCACTATTCCTGCCAATTACACCAATGATGGGGCACTATTCCTGCCAATGACACCAATGATGGGGCACTATTCCTACAAATAACACCAATGATGGGGTACTATTCCTCCCACTGACACCCATAATGGAGCACTATTCCTCCCACTGGCACCAACAATGGGGCACTATTCCTCCCCCTAATACCATAGCATTGTTTACTCCCACTGATTTCAGGACATTTTCGACTTATGATAGCCACACTCCGGCCCCCCAAAGTCTGAAGGACAGTAAACATGACCCTTTTTTTAGAAGATTTGTAGACTCCAGTTTTAAATATATGATATGATATAAATAGGATATGAGCATGCAATCAAGCATCAATCCTGCCTGTACAAGCAAATAATTTTTGCTGGTGCACACAGGATCTGAGTCTCTCTCCCAGAGTGACTCATAGATTTCAGTGAAGCACAAGTGCACTAACATCACTTATAGTACAGTGTCTCTTCCTCCAGCCCCAAACTCGAAGGTCCGTACCTTGGTACAGACCTGTTGCTCGAGGAATAGCCTGCAGGAGCATGTGCATTGCACACACAATGATGATCACAGTCAGGGCCAGGACAAGGAGGCGGCGGCTGCCCTGGGCATTGTAGCAACATGTGAGGTGGGGGGGGGGGGGGGGCACCACGAGGAGATGGAGCAGGGAAGGAAATTTGAGTTGGGTGGGGGAATTTAGGGGGCAACAGGACTTTAAAAATTTTTCCAGGAGGGGAAATTTAGGGGGGGGGGGTTGCTAGTAAAGGTAATTAGGATTAGGTGGGACTCGTGTTGGAAGGGGGCAGAGGATTTGTGCTAGAAGAAGTGATATGGTAGGGGGATTTGTGCTGGGAGGGGAAATTTTTATAGGCGGAGAGCGGATTTCGAGTAGGGTGGAGGGGAGATTTGAGGGGTAGAGGATTTATGCTAAGAGGAGTGATCTTTTCTTTGGGGAGGGGGGGGGGGGAATTGGATTTTTATGCAGAGGTGGGTTATGAAGGGGGCAAAGATTTGTGCTGGGAGGGACAATTACAGCAGGGGGGCGGATTTGTCCTGGGAGGAGGAGGAATTTATTCTTAGTGGATAGGCACGCATATTGGTGCTAATTTTTTTTTCTTTTTTTGGGGGGGGAAGGGATTTTTGTTAACACGTTATGCTCATACATCCTGGAGGGGTGCAGTTTGACATGTTCGCTCTGGACTCTAGATGGCTTTGTTCTGGCACCAATCACAGTTGCAATTCTTTGCAATGCAAAAAATCGATAAATGCACATTTTTTTCTTTTTTTCAATATGTGCGCACTCATTGGGTGTGATTTTTCATAACACATATTGCTCATACATCTTGGGGGGGGGGCCGCAGTTTGACAGGTTTGCCCTGGGCTCTAGATGGCCTTGTCCCGGCCTTGATCACAGTTGCAATTCTTTTCAGACTCCAATTCAAAAAAATCAATAAATGCACATTTTTTTCTTTTTTTAATATGTGTGCACTTATTATTTTTTTCCGAAAGGTGCAATATGCCTTTAAAACTGCATTGCTGTGAATAAGCCCCAGCTACAGTCATAAAACAAAAAATCAATGAAATCCTTTTTGCGACAAGGATTGCTGTGCAGTCAGTGCAGTATTAAAAAGGGAAGATTTGGTGCCATCAGGTGTCACCTAAGCAGATTTCATGTGCTCTGGGTGCAAAGTGGCAGCCTAAAATGCCCAGTGTCACGTGGATTGCTGCAGAGAGCCATTGAATAGCTGCTTGTAATCACTACCTCCCATGCTGGCATCCTGCCTGCTCCGGTTACCCAGGGATTAGCGGCCGAGCCCTGGTCTCATTCTGTGGCACAAATCATATGGCAGCTTGCATGCACATGGCGGAGGTAGAATGGATGCGTGACAGGCGTGTTTGTTATCTGCTTGTGGCTTCTGTGCACTGTTTATAAGCCTGGTCTTGGATTGCCCTCATGCTTTTATCCCCCAATAACATGCACGCCTTCAGAATAACTGTTACAAGTCTGTTCGTCTTGTATGCAAGCCTTTGTTTGCACCATGACATTCCTGTCTGCACATGTGTGTATCAATGTGTACATGTGAGGGTTGTGCCTAAAGCGTTAGGCACTGCAGAGGACACGTGCGGCACTGTCAGTGAATCTGTTACAAGGCCAAAGATACCCGCCGCCTGCCGGTCACAATCCACGCGTGACTGACTGCTAATCCTGGCTGAGCTACACTGCAGTCAAATAGCAGAGCACAGAGCAAAGCTCTTATACTAAGTGTTTAACCCATCCTGCTCCAGCAGCAGGCTGCAAAGGATTACCTGACCTGTGGGCTGCTTGTGTATCGCGCACGTGTACGGCTAAAGTATCTATGACATGACCTCTTTCTAGATGGGCAGAGACCCTCTGACAAGGTGGATGCTTTAAAGTGAATCTGTGTTATGCCCATGAAGAACAAAGCAACAGGTTTACTTTATTGCAGACCTCCATAGACGCATATATTTTCTTTCCTTTTTGTTCGCTTCAACCTTTAGAAATGAAAGGTGTAAAGCTGGCCATAGATGGGTAGAATTTCAAATGAAAATACTTAGGAAAAGAAGGTTTTAAGAAAGTTTGTCCTTTTTCTGATCATTATTGGGGTGAAATCAACATTTGTATTTGACTGCACTGACGATTAAATTCAAAGAAGCAGATTGGAATTTTTTTTTCCAACAAACAAATTTCTTAGGCCCTTTTTACACGGGATCTGCCCGCTAAGCAGGCGGATGACAGGTATGTGTCCGCTCCGTTGATGCAGAGCGGACATGGACCTAGCACGGTGTTCTCTATGGGGCAGTCAGATGGAAATGGACCACCTGTCTGTTTTCATCCCACTGTCATCAGATCCGCCGGATGGATGGGGAACGGATTGGATGCCGGTGGGTTTCAGCGGACACACATGCGGGGACATCCACCGATCCGTAGAGTAGAATGGAGGTTCTGATCGGGTCCGCCTGTCAGTTTTTCATGATCAGAACGTCTATGTGAAAGGGGCTTTACCATGTATGTGATTTTTGTTCAGTAAAGTCTATTCATTCTAAAATCAAATGTTAAAATTAAACCAAATATTTCAAACGAATGTTCTAGGAATGTTCGTAAGAATTTTCCTAAGACTTTTCATTTCAAATTCTAGCCATCTGTGGCCAGCTTAAAGCAGAACTTCACCTAAAAGGGTAAGTTCCGCTCTAACTCCCACCCCCCATTACATTTGCCACTTTCTGATTTTGACAGGCACCTGCTCCCCCACTTCTGGTCAGATCGCCGTGGAGGTCTGAGAGGAAGTTTGGGCCCCCACCACCCACAGATTTCTGGGGCACATCACAGGGCCCAGAAGACTGCAGGACCAATGACAAAGCGCAGTGCGGCTCGCACATGTGCAGTTGGAAGCCGGATTCCCTTAGTGAAGGTGACGGCACCTGCACCAGAATTGAAGAATTGGCTTTGGTGAGGACAGTGCTGGACTAGGGGCAGGTAAGTATCCTTCTATTAAAAGTCAGTAGCTACGGTATTTGTAGCTGCTGACTTTAAATTGTTTTTAAAGACTGGAGCTCCCCTTTAAGCTAGTTGTAGCCCACATGGGGCTATAAACTTCCCTGTGACAAAGCTGACTGGCCAGTGATGTCTCCATGAAGTGAGTCACATGTCCCTTCATACCGGACAGTACCAGATTGTTAATTCAGCTCTTTGAGGGGGGAGGTGGTTAAAGCAAACCTGTTGTTTTGCTCTAATTGGGCAAAGCATAGGTTTGCTTTAAAGCAGAACTGAAGTAATTTTTCTAAAATTACACCTACACCTACCTGTCTGCTCGTAGCATTAAACTAAGCTGCGCATGCTCCGGCACGCTCCATGGGTACTGGGATGACCGACTCCTGTGCATGCTCAGGAGTTAGGTTCTTCCACGCCAGCCAATGAGAATGCCCGAAGACCGTCACTCAGGGAGAAGATTCCAGCACCGGCAAGGGACATCTCATGGACTTTGGACGTTAGAGGGAAGGTAAGTATATTGACTTTAGTTCCGCTTTAAAGCAGACCTTCCATGTAAAACAAAAGGTCAATTTTTTTTTTTGCAAGCCCCCCTGCCCCTGTCAACACGAATACACAAACACCATTTGTAAACAGATCACCCCAAAAAAATGACTTACTGCGTCCGATTCCGACACTTCTTGAAGCATGGGTGATGTCCCATTATTCCTTCAGCGCTGTAAGCTCAAAATCCTACTATAATACATGCAAGCCCATTGAAAGTGTGCATTTCTGCAGAATTTTGAGTGCCCAGCTATTTTAGGAAGCAGTGGTGAGGCAGGATGTCTCCCGTGCCTTCTGGATGCATCAGAGGCTGGGGGCAATTTTTTTCTGAGGGATCTGTTTGTTTACAAATGACTTTTTTAAAGATCTTCTGTTACCATGCAAGGTCCACTTTTACTGAACTGATTGAAAGCAATCTATAGACTCCTCCAAAAGAGTAAACAGAGTGGATGGAGGAATCGCCCCTACTGGTTATTATATTCCGACAGCTGGCACCTTCGGCTGCCAGGATACCCAAACAGTGACTACAGCCCACAATCGAAGTTTGTTGAGCTGGGTGGTCTAAGCAGGACCAACCACAGTTCAAATTTACCTTTCAAAAAGTTTTAGTAGGTATTTACTGCACATTTGGAACATTTATACATGAATAAAACAAACTCATGCTTTGCCTAGGGAGCTTACACAAGGCTAAGGACTCTCTTCCTGCCCTCATGTGATAGTGCCTGCGGGGTGCTTGAGTGGGAAAATACCAAGGATCAGCACTGCCACATGGGAGGAAGACCTATGCTGCACATTCTAACACTGCCAAAACCACAGTCTGGTATCTGCTTATCTGAGTCCATTTAAAACTGAGCTAACCTGCGCGATACCTCTCCTTCAATAATCCGAAGTCACTTGCTGGCACTGGCCTCTTTTACCCAGCTTCATTATAGTGCCAGGGTGCAGCCGTCTTCATTGGCCAGCACAGGATGACCTCACTTCTGCGCAAGCGCAGGAGTTCATTTATCCCGGCACATGCTCTGTGCTGGAATGTAAACTGAGACGCACTTGCGAAGCTCAGTGTGCTTTCCAAAGAAGACTGCAAGCAGGTGAAAAGGTTTCTTTTATTTCAGAAAAGACATTGCATGCAGGGCCGGGACAATGGGTAGGCAGGAGGGGCGGCTGTCCTGGGCGCAGTTATATACTTTAAGGGTGGGGCCGTGCTATTCTGACTATATGCCTGACAGCAGCATCACTACTCCTGTCAGCCAAGCACTGGGAGCAGTGAGGAGAGCAGTAGAGAGCCAGGAGGCTGTGCTGTCTATCTACCCCACAAGGGTCTCCCACCATGCACAGCCTCAGTTCTTGCGATGACTCCACTCCACTCGCACATTAGGGTCATGGAGGGGCCTAGTCAGTCTCCAGACCTTAATCATATAGAAGATTTATGGCGGGAGCTGAAACTTCGAGTTGCCAAGCGACAGCCAATAAATCTTAAGGATTTAGAGAAGATCTGTAAAAAAGAGTGGACCAAAATACCTCCTGGGATGTGTGCAAACCTGGTCACCGAATACAGGAAACATCTTACCTCTGTGCTTGCCAACAAGGGTTTCTCCACCAAATACTTGACTGCTGAGGCGCATAGGCCCAGGCAAACCAAATTATTAACATAATAATACCACCACCCTCCCTTGCCTCATATAAAAAAAAAACACACATGCAGCCATTGAGTTGGAAAGGGAAAAGGCCACAGCTTTATTTAACATCCAACAGAACATCCAGTGCCAGTTACAGTTGTAAAATTGTAACAAGGCAATTCCAAAGGGGACCTGTCCTTACCATAAGTGCTGGACAGACAGCCTACATCCAATTTCCAATTAAGGGCATATCCCATTACTGCAACTTCAAATGCTGGCAAGGTCAAAAAACCCCAGCTAAGCTGCGATGTACCATCTGAAGGGGGCGGGCGGGTGGGCAGCTATTCTCACCATGCTTCTTCCGAAAAAAGGCCCAGCATTCCCTAGGGGCAGCCTTTTCCTTACCTCAAGCCCACCCATCCCCCATGGCTCCGCTCACTTAAGGATACCTTTCACCTTCAAGCCATGCCCCCAATAGTCAAGGCTCTCTTTCCCTAAGGGGATCAAAAATCCCTCAAAGTCATGTTTTGCTTGGGGATCAAATACTTATTTTACTCACTGAACTGCAACTTAATTTATAGCATTTGTTTTATGAGTTTTTTTTCTGGATTTTTGGTTGATATTCTGTCATTTAAAATACACCTATGATAAAAATTGTAGACCCTTCATTTTGTTGTAAATGGGCAAACTTACAAAATCTGAAGTGGATCAAATAATTATTTTCCCCACTGTAGGTGCCATGTACAACTTGTCATACAAGTGACATATGATGTAATTCTCAATCGCAAAAGTTTCACACTCAGGAGGAAGTAAGTGGTACGTGCATGCAGGGATTAACGCTGATACAAAGAAGCCTTGGAGTTTACAAGACTACATACACTAACATTCAGCAGGCTCCCTAGCACCTGCACACACACAGATCCTCTTGCTTTTTCTTTATTTAGTTTTGCATACCACAAGGAACATAGAGCAACCATTTCAGGCATCCTCGCCTTTATATACAATTAAAAGAGAAGTACAGGAAAGAAAAAAAAAACAAACATATATACTCACCTGGATGGCTACAGCATTGATCTAATGTTGCAGCTGTCCCCCACAAACTCTACACTGAGAACTGAGTAAGCAAAGACTGCTGATCACTCAGTTCTCAGGTCCACTCTGAGCACAGAGCATTGACTGTCAGTCACTGCTCTGTGCTCTGCCCCTCCAGCGCTCACTGGTGCGCCCGGATTGTGGAGGGGGGGGGGAGCAGCTGGCTCAGACCCTCAGCAGCACACTGAGATGCTGAGCCAGCTTCCAGTCAGGCATCTGGGCAGATCTTAACCTATTGTCGGTATCCCTGCAGATCCTGGACCGGCTCTGTTGCGTTAGCTGACAGAGGCCACTGTCAGCTGAATCTGGGTCACAGGAGTGCAGGACTAAGTGCTCTCTTATGACCTACAGGAGAAGCATAGCCAAAAGATTTTGGCCAAACTTCTTCAAAGAGTTACTAATCCCAGGACCCTGCATTCACTATATCTGCTCTCCCACACTACACAGAACATGAAAATGCAATTATTTTAGTAAAAATAAACTGCTAAATACCTTTTCTCATTGGCAGTATATAGCAGTCTTGTGACTTCTTTCAGTGTCTGATCGAGCACTGGGTAAAGCTTGTAGGAGGCATTTTCATTCTCCTCTGGCTGTCCTATGAGGCTACATGTACCCTGGCCCTCTGTCTGGCCCTGTGCTGATCACATGCACCCTTCCAAAAAAAAAAAAAACCTCTATACATGCCAAACTGAGCATGTGCAGAGTGCCTCCAAGGCTCTGTACTATCAGAAGATGGATTCGGGACAGTAAAAGAAGGGGAGGACAAGAGAAGACAGGATCAAACAGCCTTTTTACACAATACGGAGGATTAACCCCTTAGGATCAACAGTGAGTATAACAAGCATACTTTACTGCATATATACACAATGATTTTACTGTTGTGGGTTTAGTGACACTTTAAGGGTTTAGCAACCTTATGTTGCCACAATGTTGAACTAAAAGAAACAGATTGTAGCTGGTCATGTTTGATGATTTGTGAAAGAACAAACAGACAAATTCGTAAAATATAATCTAAAAAGGCCTGATTTCACAATGGTTTCTTTCTAGGAACTGGAGTTATTCCCTTAGCTAGCGGTCAGAAATCTGAATTTCATTGGCATCTGTGGAAAAACAACTCCAACTTTTAGTAAGAACACTTTGGTACACCAAGCAAGGCTTTTTTTAAAAATAAAAACTGGAGTAAAAAAGAATGACTGTGTTCCTTACAGCTTTGCAAACTGCTTGCTCTGGGGGCACTCGGCAGGAGGAAGGGGCCAGAAGTGCCGGCGGGGGACTCCAAAAGAGGGGGATCGGGGCTGTTCTGCGCAAAACCACTGCTCAGAGCAGGTAAGTATGACATGTTTGTTATTTAAAAAAAGAAACCTTTAATATCACATTAACTGTTTCAGAAATCAAGGCATGCCGTGAATAATAATTGCCACAGTTGCCTGTGGCAACTGCAGTTTAAACAGAGCGTAAGATGGAAGCTTCCTTGGCTGTAAATGATAGAAAGGTTTAATTCTGTTTTAAATTACAATCATTTTTTCAACATGCTTAAAGCATTTGTTACCCCAAAACCTCAAATGCCTAATATGTGCCTGCTGTACCATATACTTATATGAGAAAGTATCCTGTTCTCTTTGTATTGCTTCCTTTATTTGAAATTCCTGGTGTTCCTGTTAGTCCCTCTGCTTTCCTATTGAAAACTGACCACACTAAGCAGGAGAACACAGCGTGGTCAGTTCTCTAGCAATGCTGGGAACACAGTGTACTCTCCTTCAATGATCAGTTTTCCTGACACGCCCCTGCTACACAGTCATTCACTGGGAAGCTTAGTGTAATGCTGCTTCTCCTTCCCCAGCTCTTATGTATCTGAGAACAGAGGAAATGTGATCACTTATAAAAAAAGGGAAAAAGGTATTTATAAGGTTTTTTTTTATCTATACAAAAATGTTTTGCCTTGCATTTCTATTTTAAACTGAATGGGCTGTTTTACAAGGTGATAATTTACAATTACTTTATAACAATGCTCTGACCAGCATGGTGGCCCTTGTGCTGCAAACACTCATTTGTTACCCATTTATTCTTCAGGTTTCATAGAAAAAATAGATTTTTTTTTTATCACATTGTGCTAATCACATTACAGTCTTTTTTCATGAGACGAAAAAAAATTCATATTAGGAGGTAAAACATAGATGCCAATTACAGCAGTAAGCATCCCTGCCAGCTTGCTATGGCCGCTGCTCATGATTCTTCGAACTGCCTTACTGCATTAGCAGACAAGTGTACCATATCTCCTAACTGTTCTTAGTTTGGGTAAGGTCAGTAGAGATGTTTTGACACACCGAGGGGAATCACAAAGGGTTGTTTAAGCACAATGCTTGCACGACTCTTCTAAATTTAGAACACAGATGCTCCTAATATACAAAAGGAGTGTTCTGTTCTGTGGCGGTGACAGGCACAGCACAGAGAACTGGAGTTGCAAGCTTCAATCTCTCTGCCCATCCACACTCAATATAGAGCTGAGGGAGGAAGGGGGTGCAGTCTCTGCTCGTGTAGTGTAATCATGCACAAGCAGAGAGAAGGATGTGAGTCTGTTTACTAAATTTCAGACAAGCCCAATTCATTATTGATGCCACGCATTTCTGCCTGAAACACAAATTATTTGAGTTTCATGAAAATTACTATCTACAAGTGACTGGCACAGCCATGGGGGCTAACTTTGCTCCCAGTTACGTTAACCTGACTTTGGGTTTCTGGGAGTCCCAGTTCATCTGGCGAACAGAGCACAAAGTGATTTACTTAAAAAAAAAAAAATTATAGACAAAGGTTACGGAAGGCTTCTGGTAGAGGAGGCTTTTTCTTTTTACCTCACAATGAGAACCTAGATTGTCAAAAAGACCCTACCCACCTGGGTCCACAACCTGTGAGATTTACTACCCAGTTTCACGCACAGTTCAAAACTATGGAGCACATATTCCAAAAACATTGGTCCATTCTTCTTGAAGATCCTCATTTAAAAACATCACTGACCTCCAAACCCCAAATCTCTTATAGGAAGGCTCATAATGTCAAGAGCTTGATAGCACCCAGTAAACTCAAATCCAACATTATCCATAAAAACCACCAGCTCTCCTTCCTTACGCTTAAAGGTATGTACCAATGTCAGAAAGCCAAGTGCTTAAAATGTAAGCAGATCAAACATGGCCCAAAAAAACTTCACTGTGAAGGGCACATTAATTATTCCATTAATGCTTTTTACAACTGTTCCTCTGGCTTTGTCATATATAGCTTGTCCTGCCCACGAGGCCTCTTCTATGTTGGGAGAACCATCAGGACTCTCAGGAAAACTTTTTCCCATAAATACTGTAACGGATCTTAGTACCCCAGGTGGGCACATCCGCCGGACCTGTGTCTCCTGTCCTCCAAACGCACCCACAGCCTGCAGAGAAGCCATACCCAGCCCTTAACCTCTCAATCACGAGACATTCCACACAGGTGTTGAGGGTTCAACATGCAGAGCTTAAACTGTTTATTAAATTCCAAGACATACAGTTTTACACACAGTTAGGGACACTCCCCTTACCCTTGCCAAAGGGGGAAGGGGACAAGGAACAACCAATGGGAACTGAACATTTGTACATTGAAACAGGCTACAGATAACCTAATGAGCTTATGGCAAACAGGCAGTCTCTCAATACACACCCCCTGCGGAGAGATGTCTCCAGTCCAGACCATTGTCTATGTGTCATGAATCCACACAATTAGACACAGAAACAGGAGGGGGGGGATGGGGGAGAAGGGCTGTAGCATTACATTACATTAACTCAATGCCAGCATGTCCCCAGGTCTCCAGTATCTTCTGGCCCATAGTCTGTCTGTAGGAGGCTTGCGCACAGTCCCCTCCAAATCACACAGTGACAGTGGGTTCTGTCACAAATACCATCTCCAATATGGCGTTCCTAAGGCCTGATGAAGGAGTGCATTTTCTGCAACGTGTTGCCTTGCCTGTCTGTCACGTCCGGTCATGATGTCACATCCGCCCGCCAACCAGGAAGCCCTTGCAATTCCCAGTGCAGCTTCACAGCGAGACCACTGCCTCACCTACCTGGCGGACCGGGACTTACAAAAGCGGACTTTATTTTTGTATATATCCACCTTTTCTCTTACTTCAACATGTTAGTGAAAACTTTTTAGTCAAATAAATTTGCTTTTAACCTGCTACAGTTAGGTGGCGCTTGTCCCTCTCCCCTTTTGTACCTTTTCTTAGAGTTGCTTCTTGCTCTTTCGACACAGCAGCTGCTGAGTGGGCATTTCTTACCGACCAGATTGGTTAGCATGGACTCATCATCCATTGCCCTGTTTTAGGACTACCTCCCAGGAATTTTGATACCCACCTCCCTCCCATTGCGCCAAATACTCCCCTTTTTTTAGTAAGCTGCGTGTTGAAAGCTCACATTCTGTAGCACAAGGTCTCACCTGGCAGGAATCTGCGTTTGTGTTCTATACTGAAATCTGCCATATTCCCTCTGTTAATAAGGCATAGACTAGTGCTAGTTTCTATTTCACTCTGCAGTGGAAATTGGTGCAGGTGGTCTGCTCTGGTATTGAGGTGCATGCCACTTCTTGACGGTATCCTTTGCCAAATTCTTCAGACTGTGTTTTTGTGAAAAGACAACTATATTGTTTTGTGATACAATGTGGCATAATAATCTACATAAATGGAGTTCCCATATCACAATAGCATAGAGAACAAAAAACATTAAAGTGTAACTTTAGTCAGAAAATTAAGTCCTGCTAGATAACTTCAGGCTGGCCCCTTTTGCAGGTATAGCTATGTAAAACGTTAAAAATAAGTGTCTATACTGTGTAAAATCCAGTAATACACTCTCACGCTGCTCTGCACATTCTCTCAGTTGCTCCCAATTTTAAAGAGGAAGTAAACCCTCCTCAGGAAGTTGTACCTATAGGTAAGCCTATGATAAGGCTTACCTATAGGTACTGTAAATATCTCCTAAACATGTACGGTTTAGGAGATATTTACCTTTAATGCAGCCAGTGACGTCACTGGCGCATGCGCTCTGAAGGAACGGCTGATCGTGCCGTTCCTTCAGAGCCCCGTGCCGTGACCGTCGGCTCCCGTGCGCGTGCGCGGGAGTGACGTCACCGCGGCTCCGGCCAATCAGATGGCCGGATGCCGCGATCCCGGAAGACGGGCGACTGAACATGTCGCCCATCATACAGGTAAGAGAGCGGCACGGCGGGGGCTCGTACTAAGGTAAGTATTTCATAATGAGCTAGTATGCGATGCATACTAGCTCATTATGTCTTTCTCTTGCAGGTTGTAAAAAAAAAAAAAAAAATTCTGAACGAGTTTACAACCTCTTTAAGCACGGACAAGTTTGTAGAGGCTGATCCCCTGACAGCTTTAAAGCAGAATTAAACTCTCCTATACTTTACAGCCAGGGAAGCTGCTTCTGTTTGATTTGCAACTGCCATGGTGCTGCACATGTGATCAGTTATGACATATTTTATGATTTTTGCCAATATTTGATGGTTTGACAGTTTGGTTGAGGACACAAGCAAATGTGACAGTTAGCTATCCTGGCATTCCATTTGAAAACTGTTAAATGGATGAGTTTAGATCCGCTTTATGATTTACTGCTGATCAGGGGCTCTGGGCTTCAGCAAAATGGCAGTCTCCAGCAAGGACAGACAAGAGCAATTCTGGAGGCACTTTACAGCACACACTCATTTTGGTAGCATAATTATTAACCTGTCTAGCGGTATCCCCGAGCATGACTCGGGGTGGATTTTCCATGCTGTTATCGGTATCCCGAGTCACGCTCTGGGTGGATGTGCAGAGCGTGCAGCGGTGTCTCTTACCTTCTCCTGGCGATCCAGCGATGATCTCCCATTGCTGTGATCGCCAGCCGAGATCCCCGCCGCTCGTCCGTCCTCCGTCGGTCTGATGATTTCCTAGTTCTGTTCCCTGCAGCAGCAATGCTGCATGGGAGCGGAACTAGGGAGGGAAATTCAAACGTTGAAGGTTGCACAAAAAACAAACACATAACATTTATATATATATATATATACATATATATATATACACACACACATATATATATGTGTATATATATATATATAAGGAAAAGGGGGCTGAGCCTCTGGTCCCAGTCACCAGTAGGATCATGTTAAAGTGGGACTTTTTAGGATAGGTTACACAGTAAGGCAAGCATATATTGTAAAAGCAGTGATTTATTGCAAAATTGCATAAAAACAAACATCAATTGATGCAAGATAATACAGAGACATTGCAGAGAATGACATATAGATGAATAGATATAAGACTATTTGCCCTCATTCGACGCGTTTCGCAGATTCATATGTTGAATATTGCTTCATCAGGAATGAGAGGAAAAAATTCATCTATTATACTTGTAAAAAAGATAATAAGTCATAACATTCATCATAGTTGATACTATGAAGAGTAATTTGAAATTCAACATAATGTCATCAGCTTACCATAGATTGCAGATGTCTTTTAACATAGTTTTTAATCAAAGCAGACTCCAAGAAACGGGGGGTGACTCCACTAGGTCGACAAGCTCGGGTCCTAGCCATACCACCCAAAAGGTCCATGTGTCCCATTTAGGGGTTGGCCAATACGGTGTAGACTGGACCAAACATTTGTAACGGGCTCATCCCGTGGCAGGAAGTGGGCTTCACACTCAAGATGATAGGGATCTGGTTCAAAGAAAAATTGGTGGAAAAAATCACCATCTCAATCTACCTTCGCTAATAAGCAAGGCATCCCATGTTGCTACTTAAGCAGACCAGCCAATGTTACCCAGTACAAGCCCAATAATGCTGTCATTGCAGCCAGCGTAATGGCCAATTTGAATCAAAGACTTAAGGCATTTGAATTAGATATTGGGTGATAATGCCCATATTGCTGAACAAAAAGAAAGGTCAGAAAGACCCAAATGGAGGGCAGAGAAAACCATATCCTTGCTAGGTTCAAAAACAGTTGCTCCTAGAGGCGGTTTTAGACCCCCCAAGACATATATAAATACTCATGGGCTCATTCACTCATAGTTAAATTAGTTGGATGGTGGTCCTAGAATCATTTTTCAGATAATGGGTCTCATAAGTCTAATAAGGCTGTATGCTTAATACACCGTCAACATAATGCTAAATATTGGGGGGATTGTCCATAGCGTACCTGTCCATTAGATCCATCCAGTTCTGCCGTTCACCATTGTGGATGTGCAGGAGGAGCCGCTGCCGGCGTCCTCCACGTGCACTCCGCTATATGTTTGGTCCCACCGGAAGTGACGCAACACCCGCCCACGTCACTTCCGGCGCGGGCGCATTGCATAGTATTCTGCGCGACGGGGGACGAGCCCGCCTCCCACAGCGCATTCAACCACTCCAGTCGAAAGGACCGGAAGAGGCGCAGCAACCACTAGGGGGTGCCTGCCTCTGCTTTGCGCCCGAGGCTACACTAGGCGGACTACGACTGAAAGTCCCCCGTGGGGTCACCCATCGAGGAGCAATGATTACAAGAATACAAATTCAGACACAAGAAATACAAAACACAAATATATAACAAAAGGATAAATCTTTACCAATAGTAACTTAGATCAAACATATTAATCATACATATAAATTCTATATGATGAAGAAAAAAACCGAGAAAAAAAAAAAAAATAGAAATAATTATGCAAGTAGAGGGAGCAAGAGTGGGGCAACCCATTACAAAAATGGCTTAAAAGATACAGCCGTATTCAGGCCTGGCCATGCAGTGGCTTGCAATCTATAAATCCACTTTGACTCTTGTTGTAATATTTTGTTATCGAAGTCACCTCCGCGTGGATTGCGGGGGATGACCTTGAGGAGGTGACTTCGATAACAAAATACTGAATTATAATCTTATTCATATATATATATATATATATATATATATATATATATATATACACACACACACACACACATATATATATATATATATATATATATACATACACGTATGTATATATATATATTAGGGATGCACCGAATATTCGGCGGCCGAACATTATTCGGCCGAAAATAGAGAAAATGGCACTTTCGGTGTTCGGCCGAATAAGTCAAAAGGCCGAATAATTTTGTGCCGAACAATAGGGCTGAACGATAGTCGATATGATATCGACTATCGTTCTGTGGCCGTAGGCGATATTCATATCGCCGAGGTCACGATATTTACAGGGGGAAGGGACTCTGAGGAGGACAGGAGGACTCACAGACTTCCGTGTTAGGCAGGGGAAGCCGGGACACTTCAGCAGTGAGCATACATACATTGCTCACTCGTGCACTGCAGCCCGCCCCACACATTCAGTGAGTCTTACTCTCCTCCCTAGTTTTTTCAATGGCACATTCAGGAAGCCAATCACGCCGTGATTAGCTGCACAGCGAACCAATCACGCGTGCCTGCACACCTGATTGGTTCCGCTGTGCCGCTACTGACGGCGTGATTGGCTTCCTGAATGTGCCATTGAAAAAACTAGGGAGGAGAGTAAGACTCACTGAATGTGTGGGGCGGGCTGCAGTGCACGAGTGAGTAATGTATGTATGCGGCTGTGCTCCTTTCCAGGCTCCTACTAGTCCACCTCCAGCCTCCTACTACCACCACTATGAGAGACTGTCTGTCACTATAATCTGATCGATCCACACTGACACTGACTGACTGTCACTGAGTAATTGATGTTACCACATTAACCCTGACCTGCCCAGTGCCCTGTATCTGCAATTAAAATTTACAAGGCTGCCTGCATGCTTCCTGATTTCCATTCCCAGCATCCTTCCCAATCCCTACAGTGTCACTAACATTAGCCCTATGGTACAAGGCTGCAGTGTGCACTGAATCCCATTCCCTACAGTAACATTTAGGGAGAGAGAGAGACATGAGAGGACAAGAGAGAGAGAGTGAGAGGACAAGAGAGAGAGAGAGACACGAGAGGACAAAAAATTGGCAAAATAAATGGAAAAAATGCGAAACACCGCGTTCGGTATTCGGCCAAACATTTCATTATTATTCGGCTTCGGCTTCGGCCAAGAATTTCATTTCGGTGCATCCCTAATATATATATATATATATATATATATATATATATATATATATATATATATATATATATTTACACGTGTATATATATATATATATATATATATACACATATACACACATATATATATATACACACATATATATATATATATATATACACACACATATATATATATATATATACCCAATATATAACGCATGAATTATAATCTAATCAATAATATAAATTTATTATATAATATATATATTATATATTATATAATAAAATTATATTATTGATTAGATTATAATTCATGCGTTTGTGTTTCAAATTTATCACATCTGCGATGTCTACTAGAGTCTTGTTTTGGTCAGGTTTAAGTCAGTAATTACTAAGAATTGTAGGCCTATAATACATAACGCCATATTTCCATGCAAAAAATTGTACCGCTTTTGGTACAGAATTCCTGACAGAATCATACCGCCAGGGAGGTTAATGTGGAATTTATGTTTCTTGTAAAAAAAAAACCAAAATTTTTATCAAGTTGTTATGGGTAAAGTAAAGTTCCGCTTTAAGGTGTGTACATTGTCCATCAAGTCTCAAACATGATGGAGGGTAGATGAGTCACTGTGGGGGAACAGACACTATTCTCTCTGTCTCTCCCCCCCCCCCCCCCACATCCCAATCCCTCCATCTTCCCCTCTCTCTCTCTATCAGATTCAAATAAGCTTTATTGGCAAGGCCAGATACATTCTTGCATTGCCAAAGCAATTAAGGAGTTATTATGGGTTGGGGGGGGGAGTAGGCATTATTAGGTGTAAAATATATTACAAAGGCAACAGGAGGTGAGTCCTGGAATGTTGTTTCTCCCTCTCCCTTGACACAGAAATGCAGAGTGATAAAAGGATAAGCGAGAGTGCACACAGGTAGAAAAGCATGAACTGGATGTTCCCAGACACAGCATGCCTGACATATAAATGAGGCCAGCTGCACAGAGTCCCTTTGGAAACACTGTCACTTTGTAATATGCAGAAAGGGAAATAAAGAGCACTAAGGCTTGATTCACATCTATGCATGTTGATTTTGAGCATTTCTGCAGTGCTTTTTGCTGTGCTTTCCGCGATTCGTATTTTCTATGCTTTTTTATTGGAAAATTTGTTGTTGGGCAGATTTAAAAATGCAAATCGCTGCAAAATTGTGGTAAAAATGCAGGAAAACGCACTACATGCTTTTCTGCAGCTTTGAAGTCTATTGTACCAACAAAGCAAAAAAAGCACTGTTTTGCATTTAAAAAAGTCCCTGACCCTTTCCAAAAATGCAGTGGCACAAAAATGCATTGATTTGAATGGGTTCCATAGAAACCCATGTTAACAAAATGTCCTGCATTTCTGCAAAAAGCATGAAATAATGCTTTGGTGTGAATGAAGCCTAAGGCTCTTCTTATAAGGAATCAGGAGAACAGAGATAGTACGCAGTGTCAAATATTTTAGCATTGATAGAGAAAATTATAATTCATGCGGTTTTTTACCTCCCATTTTAACAATCAATGGCATTGATTTACTAAGCACTAAAGAGTGCAAAATCTGGTGCAGCTGTGCATGGTAGCCAATCAGATTCTAACTTCAGCATGTTCAATTAAGCTTTGACAGAAAACGTGGAAGCTGATTGGTTTCTTTGCACAACAGGACCAGAATTTGCACGCTCCAGTTTTAGTAAATCAACCCCAATATATTTCTCAATTCACAAAACAACTGAGTACTGTTTTTGATACTTTATTTGCCCTAACTTCGAAATTTTCAGGACGGGCTTTTGGGGTCTTCAAGGTCAAGGCAGTACTACCTTGACGAAGGGGGTACACCCCAAAAACAGTGTAAATGTAAAAGTATCATGGACAGTACTAGTTTTTGTTGCGGCTACAATCCCCTCAATCTATTCACAAACTATTTTATTGCTGAATTTACAACAGGCAGATTGCATTATCTATTTTGCAATATTCTGTATCTAAAAGTTCATTAATGTAGCTTATTGGATGGGTTTTTGAAAATATTGGTAGTTTCTGGACACTGTTATCATGCGTTCCTCTTTTGTGTCTATTGAGGAGAGCAGGAAAAAATAGAAATGATATAACAATATAATTCATAAATAATGGTTTATATATTGAGTACAATAAAAATAAGTCATAACACATGAATACCTGACATAAGTAATCAAACAGCCTATAGTGCATTGTTGATATCACTGGCACCATTCAGTGTCTCTTGTATCAGTTAAAGGGCAGCTCAGTTGGCCTGTGCCTGAATACAATGTTTGGTAGTTGGGATTGTGTTTGAGGGCTCAGCAATTGTTTTGCATTTTGTGCGCTGACCCATTGTGACCACTGTGCCAAGCCAAGGGGGTGGGGGCTTGCTCCCAGCGAATACATTTGTGGGAATGGGCTGCAGCACTGACAGAACCCGCAGCCAGTATCCATGATAATATTTTGACTAGGCCAGAGTTCTTATAATCTCAGTAAGGGGTCACTTACAGTGGGTATGGAAAAGAATCGCCCACTTGTAAACAATCACATTTTGTTGCTTTGCAGCCTGAAATTAAGGCAGACACAGTTTTTGTTTTATCCAATTGTATTTACTCAGTGCAACTTATAACATCCAAGTGAAAGATGTAACACCAACATGTCATTAAAAAATGAAACAGTTAAAAAATAGAATCACTGAGTTTGAAAAAGGATCACCCCCCCCCCCCTCCTAAAAAAATGACTCAATCGGATGTAGCTTATAACCTTATCAATGGCACACAAAGCCATTTGAATTTTAACTGTGATCAGGCATGGTCGTTTTGATTAGCTCAGCATGAAAAGAGCTTTCCTGGAGCATTTCAGTCCCTGGTAGTGCAACTGAAGCACATAATCAACTATGGGTGGCAAGGCACTGTCAAAAGATCTCCAGGATAAAGTTGCGGACAGGCAAAAGTGAGGAGATGGATACAAAAAAATGTCAAAGGCTTTATCAATACCTAGAAGCACAGTGATGTCTATTATTATATAAGTGGAAGGTTTTTGGTACAACACAGACTCTCCCTGGCTCAGGACGTTGTGCCCAACTGGATGAAAGAGCCAGGAGGAAACTGGTCAGAGCGGCTACAAAGAAGCTTACAGCAACTCTGAAGTAGCTGAAGGAATTTATGACAAAGAGTGATTATTGTGTGCTTGTAACAACAATATTACAAATTCTCCACAAATGTGGCTTGTATGGGAGGGTTGCAAGAAAAAAAAACACTCCTCAAGAAAGGCCACATGAAGTCATGACTGAGCTTTACCAAAACGCTCTAAGAAGATTCTTAGGCCACATGGAAAAAGGTGTTCTAATCAGATAAGATTAAAACGTTATTATTTGGCCTCAACACCAAACAATATGTCTGGCAGAAATCCAATACAGCTCACCATCCAAATAACACCATTCCTACAGTAAAGCATGGAGGTGGTAATATCTTGTTATGGGGGTGTTTCTCTGCAGCAGGGACTGGAGCACTTGTCAGGATAGAAGGAACAATGGATGGAGCAAAATACCATCAAATTCTTGAGGAAAATCTGCTGCCCTCTGCCAGAAACTTGTTGTTGGGAAGGTTTACCTTCCAACAAAAAATGACCAAACCCACACAGAAAAAATGACCACACAGTGGTTAAAAGTAAAAAAGGTGGATATCCTTGCATGGCCCAGTCAGAGTCAACCCCATGAGTTAGCTCCCGTGGGCGGAGTGAAACACATTAGGGGCATGGCCTGGTGGGGGTCCCGGCTGGGACTGCCACTTGTCTACATACAGCCGGTCTTGTTCTGATGTTAGGCTTTCAGGATCTTCTGTTCTCATCTGTCATTGTCTGGAGCGTGGTCGGGCTTCTTCCCAGCAAGCACTCACAGCAGCAGGCAAAGGACTACATTTCCTAGCAGCCTGAGCGGCTCACATATATACCATGGCCTAGTCAAAGCCCAGACTTAAACTCCATAAAAAATCTGTGGAATGACTTAAAAACTGCAGTCCACAGTCACCATCAAATTTAACAGAACTTGAGCAGTTCTGCAAAGAAGAGTAGGCAAATATTGCAGTCTAGATGGGCAGTTTGTTAAGACATATCCCAACAGACTAAAGGCTGTAATAAAGCAAAAAGTGGTTCAACAAAATACTGACACAAGGGGGTGATCCTTTTTCCAACTCAGTGATTCTGTTTTTAAATTAAAAAAAATTTTTTTTTGACATGTTAGTGTTACATCTTTCACTTAGATGTTATAGGTTGCACTGTGTAAACACAGCTGGATAAAACAAAAGCTGTGTCTGCCTTTATTTCAGGCTGCAACCCAACAAAATGTGATTATTTTAAAGGGGGTGATTCTTTTCTATACCCACTGTAGGTTTTTTTACAGCAAGGGAAGAGCAGGAATCAAACCATGGTGAATCAGTTGTAAACCAACTTTCATTATCCTGGCTACTATAAAGTGGACTCATTCTACTGCACTGGAAATTGCAGGTAAGCTCTATGGTGAAAAGTACATTTCGTTTTATGTCAACATGCTAAATATGCTGATTTGCATAATGAATGTGCCATATCCAACTATGACCAGTAATTTAAATGGATAAAATCTGACATTAGATAGGTTGTTATGGGACACAGGATATTGACCTCTCCATTTAAGTGTTACCAACCATGTTTGCTAGCAACGTGTGACATCCCTTTCCCCGGACCCCACGTTTTGCCAACTTTGGAAACAAAACTGCAGTGGAATAAATAGCATAGAAAGGTGCAACTTAAAGGCAGTAGAGGGTAAAAAGGGTTTAGAGTGCTGTATAACCTATTTGTGTTCACTACATTGTTGGGATCAGAGATACGTGTTTACCTGATGAGGCCCCATAGCATATGCTGAGTCATTTATTGGGGAAGTGAAGGAAAGAGTAGTATGTTCAGCATGAGTAAAGTACAATTTTGCTTGAAATTGCATTTAAAGCCAAAACTGTATGTTTGTATAGAAAATTGCATTGTTAAAATTCATCAGGACTGTTGTATAGAGACTCAACAGAAAAAAAAAGCTCTCCAAAGTAAAGGAAATCTCCTGTTTGACAACAGATGTTCCACTTGAAAGAGATTGCCCTACACCTCCTGTTTAGTAGGGATGAGCTTGGGAGTATTTAGATCCTAGTCTGAACCTGCCGGAGTGGGCCTGCTAGAAAGCTGTCTATCAGAGCCTGGACCTGAACAGGTGCCTCTGCTGTGTGCTGTGTCTGGCAGTAAGGCTGGCCATACATGTTCAATATTCTTGTACAATTTTCTGTTAGATTTACCAAAAACCATATAATAGGAGGATAAGACTTTCAAATGTATCCAATTAGGCAGGCCTTTGTACTACATAGTTTAAGGCAAATCTAAAGAAAATTGTACAGAAAATTGTAAGAAAATTGTATAATGTATGGCCAGCCTAAGTCTTCTTCTTGCTGAGCCACCTAAGATTCTGGACAGCTCCCTGCCTGATTGCTTAGACAACCTTACCTTGTGTCTTGTTTCTCTTGAACCTTGAAATCTTTGCTCCTCCCATGAACATCCTATTAAAGCCATGTCTCTGCACTTCATGTTTGCCAGATTGTTGTGCTCTCTCCAGCCAATATCTTGCTCGTGTCACTCCTGCTGCCGTTCGTATCTTCGTTACCACTCATTACAGACCTTTGGCTTGTTCCCCAACTATGCTACTGTTTGATCCTTTCCTGCTATATCTGATACTGAACCCTTGCTTGCTCATCCCTTGGTGGGAAAATCCTTAGGACTGTGACCTGGTACACACAGCAAAACCCATCTGCACCATCAGGAGCTCTAGTAAACACCGGTTATTATTTATTATTATTATTCAGGATTTATATAGCGCCAACAGTTTGCGCAGCGCTTTACAATGTGAGGGAAGACAATACAGTTACAATACAGTTCAAAACAGGAGGAACTAGAGGGCCCTGCTCGTTAGAGCTTACAATCTAGAAGGGAGGGTCAAGTGAAAAAAAAGGCAATAACCGTGGGGGATGGGTTCATAGAAAAAATGGAGGTACATTTGTTAGGTGTTGGTAGGATAGGCTTCTCTGAAAAGTATTTAGACCCCCGCACCTCAGGTGAGCCTGCATCCTTCACCAGGGTAACCTGCTTTTTCACTCATCCATCTGGTTGGCTTACTCCCCTCAATTGCTATAGCTACTAGTCTATGGGCCTGACCTCTGACTTTGACACTGTCACTTGCACTCAGCCAATCATCTGCAGCCAGAGCATTCCCAGCTCCAGCGCCAAAGGCATACAATAGGCATGCGTACATGTAAATGGAGAATGTCCCTGCTGCAGATGATTTTTATAATGCAGGTGACATCTGCTTGGCAAGCCCACTCAGGTAGGTTCAGACTAGGATCCGAACACACCTGAGCACTCTTCTGTTCAGGTAACAGCTGTAAAGTTTTGGATTCCCCTACACATTCTGTTCCAGTGTTAATAGTCATCAGACAGGGGGTCTCTTCATCTATAAATTAGGCGATAGACACACTTTAGATTGTAAGCTCTCACGGTCAGGGCCCCAGTACCCCTCTTGTCTTGAATTGTATTGTAGGAGTATGTAGAGTATATACTGCCCAGGAACACAGCTTCTGACTTTTCCATAGTAGGGTTAACACTACTAAATGCAACCTACAAGGAAACAGACTTGCAGAAGTGTAATAAAATGTGTAAAAAATGCACGAATTTCAATGAAGAAAACGCACACAGTGATGTCATTCCTGTAATCTGATCTTCATCACTCAGGGCGTAGGCAAAAGAGATTCTGAGGACAAGTCTGTGTAGGACCAGCACAAAAGGTCAGAGTTCCTTTCAACATAAAAGCATACAAGAAAACCTTTAAAACTGCTCTCCCCATGGGAATTGGCAGCGCCAAACTTGGTTTTCCACACTTTGCCCTTGTAATCCTATTGATTTTCAATGGATTTTTCAAAGCCTGACTTTGCCTTTGAAAAACATCTTGCATTGGTAACCTATGGTCTTCCATGGCTGGCTGTTTTACCCAAAAAAATGTAACTTTGTCACAAAATGTAAAGCTGGTCATAGATGGATCAAGATTTGGCTGGTTCAGTAGGGACTGTTCGAATTTTGATCAATGTGTGGGTGCCCATGTTTGAGAGAAGTCAAGCAAGACAAGGAAGCGCCAGCTAAGTGTAGTATCCCAATAGCGTTTTAATAATAAAGAATTAAAAACACTCACAAGAGCTATAACATGTAATAGCTCATCTGTAGTTGTTGTCTATGGATGTAGGTCCTCCTGAGCCCGTCCTGCCGGACCGCTGTCATCCGTTCCGAATGCTGGGGGAGGGGGAACCCGGAGAAGCCCCTGGAAGCCATGCTGACTAGCGTGGAATGCACAGCGGAAGTGATGTCACCGGAAGGATCAGAAGAATAAGACAAGAATAGAAAGCAAGGCTACGCACTTGGAGCAATTGGCTCCTTCTACAGGACTATAGAAAGAGCCAATTGCTCCGAGCACGTAGCCTTGCTTTCTATTCTCATCTGATTCCTCAGATCCTTCCAATGATATCCCTTCTGCCGTGTGTTCCACCTACATCCATAGACAACAACTACAGATGAGCTATTACATGTTATATTTCTTGTGAGTGTTTTTAATCCTTTGTTATTAACCACTTCTGGACCGGAAGGATTTGCCCCCTTGATGACCAGGCCATTTTGCGATTCAGCACTGCATTACTTTAACGGATAATTGCGCGATCGTGCAGCGATGTACCCAAATAAAATTGATGTCCTTTTTTCCCACAAATAGAGCTTTCTTTTGATGGTATTTGATCACCTGTGTGATTTTTATTTATTGCGCTATAAACAAAAAAACGAGCGACAATTCTGAAAAAAAAAACAATATTTTTCACTTTCTCCAATATAACATCCCCCCCCAAAAAAATTTAAAAAATCTATTTTTTTCATCCTTTTAGGCCAATTTGTATTCTGCTACATATTTTTGGTAAAAAAAAATAACAAAAAGCTTATTTTGATTGGTTTACGCAAAAGTTCTCGAGTCTACAAACTAGGGGAAAGATTTATGTAATTTTTATTTTTTTTTAACAGTAATGGCCGCGATCTGCGTTTTTTTTTTGCGGGACTGCAACATTGCGGGGGACAGATCGGACCCCTAACTGACATTTCTGACACTTTTGCGTGGACCAGTGACATTACTACAGTAATCAGTGCTAAAAAATGCACTGTTACTATAATAATGACACTGGCAGGGAAGGGGTTAATCCAGGGGTGATTAAACGGGTTAAGTCTGAGCCTAGGGGGTGTTTTCTAACTGTATGGTGGAGGGACTTGTGAAATGAACACAGAGACCTGTGATCCTAAATAGGAGGATCACAGGCGCTCTGTATTCATTTCAGAGAGAGCAACGGTCTGCTGTGTTTACAACAGCAGACCGTCGTTCTCTCAGCGGGGAGCGATTGCGGGTGCCCGGTGTCAATCTTTGCTGCCGGCCCCATGGATCGGCATTCCTGCTGCCATAAAAAGTGTCCCCTTTTTTAGGAACATGAAAATCCTCTGTATTAAAAATAAGGAACGTCCCTGCATATAAAACCTGATATAGGCAGGGGAGGATCAGCTAATCCGAATTTTAAGTACTCTGCAGAAATCACATGATCAGGTGTCTAGGCTTTTAGACATTTGGCAAGCACTGGTAGGAATGTGGAGCAGCATGTTCTCCAGTATAGGTATTTTAGAGCATCCTAAATTTCAGTACTGAAAATAATCACTAAGCTTTACGGAAGAGGACTATAAAAGAAAAGTTCACTAAAAGTACACTAAATACTTAACCCAATCCCCAAAATAATGCCCAAATTCTTAAAAGCCCACAATACATAACCCTTAACCTAAACACTGCTTTTTTTCTTACTTTAATAGGAGCAGCAAAGGGGGAGCGGCTGAGCTAAAGGAAAATGCTTAAACAACATAAAACCTGTACTGTAAGTTATTTCAAGGCCAACAAAAGACGTCAGCTCTTTGCTATAGTACAACGCATATCTGTGTAAACTTAGTGACCTTTGTGTACGGAAGTCTGCAAATGTGTGTGATAAGTACACAGCTCCCAACTGTCCCTGATTTTGAGGGACTGTCCCTAAATTGGAATAAAGTTCATCTGTCCCTCATTCATCCTCATGTGTCCCTCATTTTGGTCTGATTTATATACTTGTAAATAAAATTGAACTTTTTATCTTTCAAAAAGTGTTTCCCAGTGCTAAACCTTTCATCCTATTTATAAATTGCAGCTCTTGTGGGTTTAACTTGTAGCACCCTACAGGTAGGTGCTAGGTAAAAGTATAGTGGGCAATGGCTGCCTAACAGCAGGGCCATAATTTCAGCTGGGCTGTCATGTCTCCCAGGTGTGTCTGCTGAGAAGGGAGTCTCCCCACTGGCTCCATGAGAGGGTTGGGCAGTGGAGGAAATCCAATCAGAGACACATTCAGGCCTGTATCTACCCCAGAAGGCAGATTCTGCCACAGAGGATTCTGGGAGTGGGTATATGTTTGAGGGGAACGCATGACGCAGTGTCTTTCGCGGGAAGCAGAGTCCCAGGAGGGAGAGTATGGCTGTCTCTCCTCCTGTCAGAAGGATCTGGTGTCTCAGGTGTCTGCCTGGGAATCCAGAGAATGCTGAGTTGACCTGCAGAGGGTATCTGGTGTGCTGAGGACCAGGGGAGGAAGGGGGGTCCAGTTCCAAGAAAGCCTGCCAAGGTCGTGAGTACTGTGAACTGCCCCTAGGGGTCTGCCAAGTGTAGAGGGGACCACTCCAGAGAAGGTTCCAGTGATCCAGGAGTCAGCTGGCTGTAAAGGAGTTGCCTAGTCAGAGGACCCTGAAGTGTAGAGGGGGCACCAGTGGTTGGGCCCTGAAGAGCTGTGTGCAGTGTACAGAGTTAAGAGTTGCAGGGGCACAAGCAGTGATAAGGAGCTACCTCGGTCAGTGAAGGACTGAAGGGAGCTGACTTCTGAGCTAAATTGAGTGTCAGGAGTCAAGTGTTGTACAGTCCTGGATCTTCTGAGTAAACAAGCAAGTTAAAGTCGAAGTTCCAGCACAGGTTCAGTCTAAGAGCCGGTTCACACAGGGGCGACTTGTCAGGCGACTTGGTCGCCTGACAAGTCGCCGTGGGTCGCCTGCCATAGATTAGCACAGGACCCGTTCTAATAGGAGCGACACAAGTCGCTCCGACTTAGAAAAAGGGTCCTGTACTACTTTGGGGCGACCTGGAGCGGCCTGCATTGACTTCAATGATATGAAGTTCGTGCATGTCGCTCCGAGGTCGCGGTGCGCGCTGTGCACCGCGACTTCACAGGTCACCCCGGCAAGTCGGGTCGCCTGTATGTGAACCGGCTCTAACAGTATCTTCAAACGCCAGGAAGCGCTGGTTGGCATTCACCTGGTGTCAAGACATTTTTGCATAAAGTCCCAGTTAACCTAGTTGAGCCAGAGGAGTATCCCACTCATTCCCTTCTCCCATCCCCAAAATACATTAAACAAAACCAACCAAAGATGCCGGAGTGGTCATTGTCTCAACTCTCTCACTTGGGTTCACAACTTAAATGTGTTGGAAGTGTCACCGGTAGCAATGGCAGACCCACATCAGGCTCAAGGCCTGGAAATGTGGCTAAAAACTAATATATATTTTTTTATTTGTATAAATCTTCGTTAAGGGGGCGTGATGGGGTGTGTCCTATGCCTACATACTTTTGCTAATAGGAGTCTCTTGTACCCATCTCAAAATGTTGGGAAGTATGAGTACATTCTACACACTGCACTTGCATGCAAAAAATACACCTATCCTTTATAGAGTCTCTGTAGCAACTTGAAAATAGCTGAAACCAGTTTCATATTCAGACATCATGCTGCCATAGGCACACATGAATGATGTGTGAACAAGGAGACAAATACAACGTCCGATTTTCGTCTTATTACTACAGATTTTGAAGGAAAAAAATCTTAAGAGCAAGACTAGGCATGCTCAGAGACGAAAGAACACATACAAAGCAATCCAACACATGACATCACTTCTGAAGTAGAATTCTGTCGTACGGGAAAATTCGTATGAAAATAACCTCTTCACTTTCCACATCTGACTAGCATGCCACAAAAAACGGACGACAGATCGTTCGATAATCTTATCGTGTGTACGGGGCTTAAGGCTCCGGGTATAAGCACATATTTTGCTGCCCTCCTGGGGTCAGGGGAAACCTGATGGGAACACTGTATAAAGAACAAAAAGAGGGCACAAAGAACCTTGTGCATTACCCAACTGGAGTTTATTAAAATGAAATGAGAAGAAATATACTCACAAAAACTGAAATTGTTAAAGCATATCGATCCACAATGGACCCAAAGCAACCCGGTCATCTGGGAAAGTGAACATGCTGGAGAACCTTCCAAATGGCTAACACATGAATGATGACACCAAAGATGGTAGTAGCTTTGCCTCCCCCCATTCCTTCAATAAAGATTGATAAGAATTGCAATAAATGCAGAGAGGCCATCCCATTTGCACTGTCTGTATTTGTATAGCTCACCCCGTCAGAAACCAATAGCCTCCTATAGGTACATAATCCCTTGTGAAGTGACAGGCAGGTGCTTATCCAGACCTGAACATCCACCAGGTCCAAGGCTTCTACCTAGGTTTCCTTCTGGATGACTCCATTTTCTAAAAGTTCTGCCTTGTGTCATATGATTAATTTGGCAAAAACACTCTAGAACAGGGTTTCTCAACTAGGGTTCCTCCAAAGGTTGTTAGGGTTCCTTAAGCGATTTCTGCCTATCAGATAAGTTCCCACTGACACCAATGATCTTTTTAACTATCTGTAAGGAGGCAATTCTTCCCAATGATCACAAATGTAAGGGGCATTCTTTCCACTGACCATCACACTCATGTATCATGAGTTGCAGATAAAGTAATTTTTAGGAGGGGTTTCCTAAGACCAGAACGGTATTTTAAGGGTTCCTCTGTGCTGAAAAGGCTGAGAAAGGCTGCCCTAGAATGAGCTATTGGAAGCATCTTGGGGTCTGCTTTATAGGCAGATCTACTTTTTTAATTGTGAACACCACTAAACAACAGAAGGGAAAGATAGTTTTCTTAAACTGTAGTAATTTTTTTTGACTGCTCAAAATCCCTCTTCCCTATAGTTTTCTTGCTGGATTTAACCACACATTCCCAAGGGTGACCAGAAAAGCAAAACAAAATGGAGCAAAAATTCTTTCAAATAGTAACTGAAGTCTCAGATCAAACTGGTTGATTCAATATAGGTCTGTTTTCTGAGCAGGGTTGCTATTTTCTTTTTTATTTCTTTAAAGTCATATTAAACCCATAAGCAAACATTAACTACTTAGAGACCACCCACCCGCAACGCACTGTGGACGAGCGGGCGCTGTAGGCAAAGTAACGTATTTGTACACAGCGGGAGCCGTTCAGCAAGTCTCAGCCAATGATTTTCAGCCACGACATGCTGATTGGTTGTGTACGTTCACAGCCCAGAGCTGTGTTGGCTCTGTGTTGGCATTTAACACAGAGCTCTGTACGCAGGGAATGGTCTCTGTGTTTGTCATCCCTGCCAAGCAGGGATGAGAAACTTAAGAGATCAGCTAGTAAACGCAGCACACTTTACACACATTAAACATAGTTAGGCACATATTTAATCCCTTAATCGCCTTACATGTTAACCCCTTCCCAGCCAGGTTCATTAGTACAGTGACAATATATACAGCATTATCACTGATTACTGTATTAATGTCACTGGTGATGTTAGTGGCAGTTAGTCAGTTCCCCCCAGCATTAGTTAGTGTCACTATCGCAGTCCCATTATAAGTCGTTGATCGCCGCCATTGGTAGTTTAAAATAAATAAATAAATAAATAAATAAATAAATAAAAATTCCAGTATATATACTATAGTTTGTCAATGCTATAACTCTCATCCAAACCAATCAAAAACATGTAGCAGAATATATTTTGGCCATTTTTGTTGGCTATGCTTTATAACAGAAAGTAAAAATTATTGTTTTTTTTTTTCAACATTTTTGGTCTTTTTTAATTTTTATTGCAAGAAATAAAAAACCCAGTGGTGATCAAATACCACCAGAAGAAAACTCTATTTGTGTAAAAAAAAATGTAATACATTTTGTTTGGGTACAGCGTTGCATGACAGCACAATCACCAGGTAAAATAGCGCAGTACCGAATAGCAAAAAATGGCCTGGTCATGAAGGGAGTAACATCCTCCGCAGATGAAGAGGTTAAATTGCAGCTTACCATTTCTAAGATATGCTGGCTGCATTTGTTTTCTCTTTTAGGCTTTCTTTCTTCTGTTTTCATCTGGCCAATAAGTCTGTTTTTTAAAATAACAAGCTCTACAAGCTCTCTTCCAGATGTATCAGGGATGAGACAAACCATTGAACACAGACAGGGGTGCTTACAGTGACTATCTTTTGTTTATTTATGAAAAACCTTTATTCCAAAAGAAACTGCTGTAACTGATTGCTGTCCAAATGAGTCCCCTGTGCTCATTCCTTCAGAATGGGGGCACTCTAATACAGGAGGTTTGTTACTGGCCAGATCACCAGGTGAAAATAGAGGGGGGAAAAAGCCTATAAAAAGAAAACTAATGTGTACACCACAACTAAATGTGAATGGGCCCATAGCCTTCTATACTGCTGCATACAAAACTATTCCTGGAATTCATTGAGTGGTACTGATACTGTTAAGAACAGTATCTGCGCCACTATATGACAAATGTCAAAAAAATTGGCTGAGCTTCATTGGTTGCTAGGACACTGGCAGCCTTGGGGCCGCTGGTGTCCCAGCAACCAGAGATTTTGTGTGGCTGAGCCTGATTGGATGCTAGGACACAGGTGGCCTCTAGGCCACTGGCATCCTAGCGTCCAGTGACGCTGCACAGCCAAACCTGATTTGTTGCAATGAGGTCATCAGAGTTCTAGCAAACAATAAAATTCTGCGACTTATCCTGATTGGTTGCTTGGACACACATAGCCCAGAAGCCACAGGCATCCTAGCAACCAGTGAGTTTGCACAGCCAAACCTGATTTGTTGCAATGAGGCCATCAGAGTTCTAGCAACCAATAATGTTATGCGACTGAACCCGATTGGTTGCTAAGATACTGTGACCTCTGGGCCACCGGCATCTTAGCAGCCATGACGTGACGCTGTGTGGCTGAGCCTGATTTGTTAGTAGGACACAGATAGTTTTGAGGCTGGCAGCATCCCAGCAACCAAGGACATTATGTAACTGAGCTTCATTGGTTGCAGGAGACTGATGTCCTTGGGCCGATGCCATCCTAGCTGCACCTCCAAGTCTGATTAGTTGCTAGCACATAGCTGCCACAAGGCCATCAGCGTCCTAGCAACCAAAGATGATGTGCGGCTGAGCCTGATTGGTTGCTAGGATGCAAGTGGCCTTGAGGCATTTGCATCATAGCAACTAACAAAGTTATGCAAGAAAAAAAAGAAATAAATGCTCCTGCGCTTGAGAGTTGCTAGTGGCTTGGTCTTATAGAAGAGCGATTCCACTTGTTTAGCTGCTAATTATGGCTGTGCTGCCACTCCAAACAGGTCTTTCTGGCACCTTTCTGGGTAATGTAGTAACCATTTGACTTCCCAAATATTCACTTGTGATCTTCTGGTCCTAGTGGGAGCTGCAGTTATCAAGTCTAAACACTCACTCATCATAATGACAGCTGGTATATAAAAGGGGTAATCAGGTCACCCATACAAGGAGAGAGAGAGAGAGAGAGAGAGAGAGAGAGAGACAGAGGGAGAGAGAGAGGGAGAGGGAGAGAGAGAGGGAGAGAGAGAGAGGTAGGGGGAGAGAGGGAGAGAGAGAGAGAGAGAGGGAGAGAGAGAGAGGGAGAGAGAGGGAGAGAGAGAGAGAGAGATTTTGGCATATTAATGTTTCTGTTTTACTGTCTTTTTATTATTATTATGAGTATATACATATGAATTTAAATGTATCCAATTACATGACCCAAATTTATTGGCCTGCCCTTTGCAGGAGGGTTTTGTACCAGTAGCTATGTGATATTGTGATTATTTAAAGACCAGCTATTTGCCATTTTCTGAGGAAGAGGGGTCACCCTCGAAATGTGTCGCTTCATTTGGAGATTGGCATCCCACAACTGTTTCAGACCAGTGGACTATGCTGTATTGGTGGACCTATGCATATCTATATCTTAATATATATATACATTTATCATGCTTGAATAAGTCATCTCGTTTGTGAGTATGATGTACATAAATTCCTTCTTTATTAGATTGTAGTAAAGTTATGCGGTCTGAGCCTGATTGGTTGCTGGGATGCAGATGGCCTTGAGGCACTGACATTCTAGCAGCCAATTAAGTTGTGTGGTTGAGCCTGATCGGTTGCTAAGGCACAGATAGCCTTGAGGCAACCAGGGTCCTAGCAACCAATGATGTTGTGCGGCTCAGCCTGATTGGTTGCTAGGATGCAGGTGGCCTTGAGGCACTGACATCCTAGCAGCCAATTAAGTTGTGTAGGTTGCCACCAGCGTCCTAGCAACCAATAATTTTGTGTGTCTAAGCCTGATTGATTACTAGGATTCAGGTGGCCTTGGCATCCTAGCAGCCAATTAAGTTTTATGATTGAGCCTGATTGTTTGCTAGGACACGGATGGCCACAAGGCTGCTGGCATCCTAGCATTCAGTGACGTTGTTCGGCCAAGCCTTATAGTTGCTAGGACTTGGCGGCCATGAGGCCACCAGTGTCCTAGCAACCAATGCTGTTGTGTGGCTGAGCCTGATTGATTACTAGGATTCAGGTGGCCTCAGGGCCATCTGCGTCCTAGCAGCCAATGACATGAGGTTGTGAGGGAGAGCAGCAGAGGCACCAGCCTCCTAACAACCATGCAGCTGATCTTCTTTGGTTGCTAGGATACTGATGTCCCTGGACTCCAGCAACCAATGACTTTGCAGACTGAGCCTGATGGGTTGTTAGGACACCAGCAACTTCAAAGCCGCAAGTGTCCCCTAGACTGTTGTGCCCCTAGGCCACTTGCATCCTAGCATCCAGAGACACTGCACAGCCAAACATGATTTGTTGCAATAAGGCCATCAGAGTTCTAGCAACCAATGATATTGTGCGACTGAGCCTGACTGGTTGCTAGGACGCCATGACCTCTGGGCCAGCGGCATTCCTAGCAGTCAATGATGTGACGTTGCGTGGCTGAGCCTGATTACTTGCTAGGACACAGAATGTCTTGAGGCTGGCAGCATCTTAACGACCAAGGACATTATGAGGCTGAGCTTTATTGGTTGCAGGACACTGATGTCCTTGGGCCTGATGGCGTCTTAGCAAACAATAATGTTGCACCACCAAGTCTAAATAGTTGCTAGGACATAGCTGCCAGAAGGCCGTCAGCATCCTAGCAACCAATTATGATGTGCAGCTGAGCCTCATTGTTTGCTAGGATGCAGGTGGCCTTGAGACATTGGCATCATAGCAACTAAAAAAGTTATGCGGCTGGGCCTGATTGGTTGCTGGAATGCAGGTGGCCTTGAGGCACTGACATCTTAGCAGCCATTTAAGTTGTGTGGGTTGTGCCTGATTGGTTGCTGGGGCACAGATAGCCTTGAGGCCACCAGCATCTTAGCAACCAATGATGTGGTGTAACTGAGCCTGATTGGTTGCTAGGATGTAGATGGCCTTGAGGCACTGACATTCTAGCATCCAATAAAGTTGTGTAGTTGAGCCTGATTGGTTGCTAGGGCACAGATAGCCTTGAGGCCACCAGCGTCCCAGAAACCAATTAGGTTGTGTGGCTAAGCCTGATTGATTGCTAGGATTCAGGTGGCCTTGGCATCCTAGCAGCCAGTGATGTTGTGCGGCCTAGCACTTGGCGTCCATTGGGGCCACCAGTGTCCTAGCAACTAATGATGTTGTGTGGCTGAGCCTGATTGATTACTAGAATTCAGGTGACCTCAAGGCCATCTGCATCCCAGCAGCCAATGACATGGATTTTTAAGGGAGAGCAGCAGAGCAACCATACAGCTGAGCTTTTTTGGTTGCTGGGACACTGATGTCCCGGGGCCCTAGCAACCAATGACTGTGCACAGCTGAGCCTGATGGGTTGTTAGGACACCAGCAACTTCAAAGCCGCAAGAGTCCTAGCAACCAACAATGTGTGTGCGGGGGAGGGGAAGCCGTAACTCCCAACATGAATGACTCCAAAACGCTGTTGGTTTTTTCACCGCAGTTTTCCTTTTCTCTGACACAGAGGTATTTACTGATTCATTTTGTGCAGCCTTTGTTCCATAATGTTGCTCTTCAGAACCACCAGAATGTGTTGCACATGTCACAAATAGCATTAGCATGTGACAATTCTGACACCAATGTGAATGAGCCCCACTTCTGAGGTTTGCTTCTTCCCTAGGAGTGCCAGTCCTGCCAATACATCCCTGGCTGTAACCCTATGAATAGCTGAATCTCAGATGTGTGACAATGGATCACGTGCACATCTCTTTACAGATCCGAGCGTGTAAAAAAAGAAAAGTCTAGCCGACTCCCCTGGCCGCAGAGCCTCTAACGCATGCGCAGTGCGAGGCTGCTGAAGAAAGTGTGTCACTGGGGCACGAGGCTCTCCCTGGGATCACGTGGTTCTTGCTTCAGTGCCGCGTGCAGGGCCCTGGGAGGACGGCAGCTTGTGCGCCGGCGCAGTGCTGCAGTGATCGGCTGTCAAGCTGGCTAAAGCAAGCAGGAGGTGTGCGAGAGAGAGCATTGCAGAGCAAGGAGGGTGGAGAGCCAGGACGTGCTTGTACTGAGCTCCTCATTCCCAGGGCACAGGCAAAGCTAGGCTGCAGCACTGGACTTGTTTTTCACAGCATTGCAATCAGGTGCATGATCAGACATTTTATTTTTGCAAATCAGGTGCATTGGCATTTATTTTTTTAGCTATAAAGGAATATTTACAGTCTGTGGATCTTTAATTTTTTCCAGGAACCGCTAGAAATTAATTGATATTTGCAGATCAGGGTGTGAGCATTGCAGCTGCCACCTTATTTTTGTAGATTTTGCAGAGATCTCACCTCTGCTGAGGACACAGCTTCCAGTATTTATCATTATTCAGGAAGCTAACAGGGTGAGAGGAGATTTTTATTTCTATACCAATGCAGCAGCTGCTGGCAACATTTCCTACAAATTGTCCATGTAAAAGGAATTACTACAGTGGATCTCTACACCCAGGGGGTATATAAAGGACAGCAGGACTGCAGTGTCACATTCCAAGTCTGGTGGTGGATGATCTGAGGATTTCAGCCATGACAACTATGGACTGCAGTAATAACACAGGTAAGATGGGGCTATAAGGAAGGGGGGGGGGATTAGATCCCAACATTGGGATCATTGATGTTTTAGAACGATATAGAATTTCCAGTGCTTGACATCTGAAGGTAACCACTGGAAACACAATCTTGGTCTTTATTTAAAACATTTAATGTTTTTTCAGTCATTTATAAATGATCAGATAATTAAGGAAATATGTTTCCTAAAAATTGTATATTAATTAGATTAACCTAAATTTTAATCCTACTTGGCTTCTATTTTATTTATTTTATTGCTGGAGATGTTGTTTTAGGAAGTTAGATTATTCTTTTAAAATTTGAAATCTTGTTTATTCGTAATTTAGGTAAAGTCATGAGATATATATATATATATATATATATATATATAATATAATTTTTTTTTTTCTTAGGAACATATGTGTAAGGGGGGGGGGGAGTAATTTTGTATAATAATTAAATGAGAGAATTATATATGTGTGTGTGTGTGTGTGTGTGTGTGTGCGTGTGTGTGTTTTTTAAAAAAAACCAAATAGATTTTGTTAATTAAGTGGAACATGTTTTTGGTGGGGAATAATTTGTGTATGTGGTTTTTATATTTTATATATATATATATATATATATATATATATACACACGTGTAAACTTGAGCAGCTGCACATGTTGCCAAGAATACTCCTGGGCACGTTTCGCCCAAACAGACGTATGTCTGGTATTACGTATCCAATGTTTCATGGGGCGCAGCCCACCTTGATTGAGGCTATTTCTATTTCACTGATCTGTGGTTCTATGAAGTTAGGTTATATTTTAAATCCTGTTGTTGTTTTTTTTTTTTTTTTTTTTTTTTTGTGTGGCTAGCTTTTCTTAGATTGGATTTATGTGTGTTTTTATGGGGGGAAAAAAATATATAAATTTTATATAATTTATGTGGTCTTTATCCTGTGCTCACAGTATAGGCTTGTTGGAAAAAGCAGTATCCTATGTGTGTTTGTCCCCATTGTAAACACATTTCAGGTTACTATGTAAATCTGTAAAAGTTAATGTTTCAATGGGAGGGGATCCTGGCCTGCAGAGCTTGCAGTCACATGGAATAGGGAAAGTAGGTCATCCAGGCTGTGTGTGAGCCAGATCCTCCCAGCGGCTTCACGTGTTCTCCCGCCCTAGCCATGTGCACAGTGTTTTCATTCCTGCTTCCCCCAGGCTGAGCTGTCATTGGACGGTTTGAGCCAAGCTCATCCACTCCTCTGATGACGTAACTAGTTCACAAGACACTCCTTCATCTGGGTCTGTTTGCTGGAGTGTTAACCTCTTTTAGCCATGACCTTAAACTGGAAGATTTCAGTTTGTGTATGGATGTGTGACACTCAACTGATAGACATAGAAATCCACACAACTTGATCACTTCCAACGAGCTGTACTGTTTTATGTTTTATCTCCTATATACTGACGATCTCAACTCCACTCATCAACTGTCAGTTTATGAATTTGCAGAGGTTTTGGACTTAGAAATCCCACAATGGCCTGCTATCTGATTGTAAGATATAAGATTTTATAGACTGCCCATGGGAATCTAGCACAAAGTAAGACGCCTGTAGGAGAAGGCTCCGATGGAAGCAGTCACAATCCCTAACTCGTGCACTACATAATAGTCTGGGAAGCTAAACATATTTGTTTAGTCAGTAAATTAATTGACCTGGTAGAACATTAATATGATGTTTTTTTTTTTTTATCAGGATTTCACTAATTTTGCACAGATGATTTACCCAGTGTCTCTAGATAATAATAATATTAATAACAAGAAGTTGTCCTCCAGAACCATCACATGATATGTACAGTCCTGGAGTATTCATAGAAAGGGAGATATCAAGTAATAAAAGTTGTTTTTCCCAGTGATCCTCCAGGACGGGAAGTTTCATGTTACTGTCCTGAAGGGTTCCTTGAAAAAGGGGTTATCCGGTTTTAACTTGTGTATTTCCAAGTGATTCTTCAGGATGAGAAGTTTCATGTTACTGTGCTGGAGGATTCCTTGAAAAGGAGTTATGGGGTAATAATTGTGGACTGAAGTTGAGAAACCCTGTATTATGTAGTTCATTAGCGAATGATTGCTTCCATCATGGTACAACCACCCCATGTTTTTTCTTTTCTGGGTTCATACTTACCGTAATGCGTAAGTTAACAAGTTAGCACCTTGCAGTACCACTCATTGTGAATGCCACCTCAATGCATTAAGGGTAATTGTAAACATAGCCTCAACAATGCATTGGGGGTACGAGAACTACGATTTCTTTTGAATGGCACCCCAATGCACGGATGCAGGGGTCTCCAAACTTTTTAAACAGAGGACCAGTTTATTGTCCTTCAGACTTTAGGGGGCTAGACTGTGTCTAGTGGGAAGGGACAATTTCCTGGCATCTTTGGGAGTAAACTTTGCCACATTTGGTATTGGGGGAAGAATAATGCCCTATCATTGGTGTCAGTGGGAGGAATGGTGCCCCATTGTTGGTGTCAGTGGGAGGAATGGTGCCCCATTGTTGGTGTCGGTGGGAGGAATGGTGCCCCATTGTTGGTGTCGGTGGGAGGAATGGTGCCCCATTGTTGGTGTCGGTGGGAGGAATGGTGCCCCATTGTTTGTTTCGGTGGGAGGAATGGTGCCCCATTGTTGGTGTCGGTGGAAGGAATGGTGCCCCATTGTTTGTGTCGGTGGAAGGAATGGTTCCCCATTGTTTGTGTCGGTGGGAGGAATGGTGCCCCATTGTTTGTGTCGGTGGAAGGAATGGTGCCCCATTGTTTGTGTCGGTGGAAGGAATGGTGCCCCATTGTTGGTGTCGGTGGGAGGAATGGTGCCCCATTGGTGTCGGTGGGAGGAATGGTGCCCCATTGTTTGTTTCGGTGGGAGGAATGGTGCCCCATTGTTTCGGTGGGAGGAATGGTGCCCCATTGTTTGTTTTGGTGGGAGGAATGGTGCCCCATTGTTTGTTTCGGTGGGAGGAATGGTGCCCCATTGTTTGTGTCGGTGGGAGGAATGGTGCCCCATTGTTTGTGTCGGTGGGAGGAATGGTGCCCCATTGTTTGTGTCGGTGGGAGGAATGGTGCCCCATTGTTTGTGTCGGTGGGAGGAATGGTGCCCCATTGTTTGTGTCGGTGGGAGGAATGGTGCCCCATTGTTTGTGTCGGTGGGAGGAATGGTGCCCCATTGTTTGTGTCGGTGGGAGGAATGGTGCCCCATTGTTTGTGTCGGTGGGAGGAATGGTGCCCCATTGTTTGTGTCGGTGGGAGGAATGGTGCCCCATTGTTTGTGTCGGTGGGAGGAATGGTGCCCCATTGTTTGTGTCGGTGGGAGGAATGGTGCCCCATTGTTTGTGTCGGTGGGAGGAATGGTGCCCCATTGTTTGTGTCGGTGGGAGGAATGGTGCCCCATTGTTTGTGTCGGTGGGAGGAATGGTGCCCCATTGTTTGTGTCGGTGGGAGGAATGGTGCCCCATTGTTTGTGTCGGTGGGAGGAATGGTGCCCCATTGTTTGTGTCGGTGGGAGGAATGGTGCCCCATTGTTGGTGTCGGTGGGAGGAATGGTGCCCCATTGTTGGTGTAAATTGGCAGAATAGTGCCTCGTATCAGTGGGAGGAATAGTGTCTCAAGGGCCGGCTAAAGGCATACAAAGGGCCAGATCTGGCCCTCAGGGCCGCAATTTGGAGACCACTGCACTAAGGTAATGCAGCTCCAGTGTACATTTTGCAGCATACCTCAACTCACGGAAACCCACTAATGTGCTTTGTGGTTTGCTGCATTGCCCTAAATATTGCATGCCTGTTATTTTATTTTTGGGGTATTGCCAGTCCATTCTTATGACAAACAAAAAAATTGCACTGCACTGGGAAAGTGAACCCGACCTTAATAACAGTCTGTTACCTAAGGCTCCCAACGACCTCTATTTTTCATGCCCCAGTGTGCGTTTTCCAGGGCCTCCATGAATTTGTAGTTCCCCCAGTAGAGACAGGGCCACAGCATAAGCAGCCTCGTTGCTAAACATAAAAATGAAAAGCTTTAAGCAAAGTGGTGATGCGGTGATGTTCTGTAGTAACTCTATAATGATTTGTATGCTGATAGCCGAATATACACACCCCTTGCCCCCCCCCCCCTTCCTTATGCAGCGATTAATCAGTTTGTAATACAAACTAACCCTATTTTCTGTTACAGATTATTGCCTGTAATTTGGGGCTGGCCATGCATGCCTCAATAATAATAATAATAATAATAATAATAATATATTATTATTTAGGATTTATTTAGCGCCGACAGTTTACGCAGCGCTTTACAACTTGAGGGTAGACAAATACAATACACTTTATTACAGTCGGAATCAGAGGGCCCTGCTCGTTGGAGATTATAATTTATATGCAATCATGCAGGCCCTTGCACTACATAGGTGGAGTTAAATCTAAAGAAAATTGTATAATGTATGGCCAGCTTAAGTCAATCTATGTGATTGCTCTGCTGTATGCAACATAGACAGTTCTCCTGTCAGGTTAATAGGTCAGGTCAGCAGTTTGTTAAGGGACAGGGGGGCTAAATAGTGCACGTGTTCAGTGTAGATTGTGTGCCAGCAGCGAACATTTTAAGTAAACTGAGGGTGGAGTCATGTCATGAGCATTCCAGCATTGGCCGCAGGCAGAGATGGGAGGTGTGGCTCTGCAATCCATGTGCAGTGGGAACACGTGGAGTGTATGCGTGAGGCAGGAGGCGATGAGTAACTTGAGGTCAGTTAGTGTTCATTACACATGGCTGGACAGGCTTTATATAAGACAGGGATAGAGGAGCTGGGGAAAAGAGATATGGACAAGTGACGGAGAGAGCACAGCCAGGAGGGGCGAGGAAGGGACAGGTGGCAGGAGAAGGGGGTGCAGCAATTTAAGAGGAAGATCTAAATTGGGGAATTGACAGTCACTGAACTAGAAGAGCGGTTATGAAGAATGACAATCGACTTGACATAGATATCTCATTGAGAGCGTGAAAATATTTTTTTCCTTAAGTGCAGTAACCCATTGCAATCAATCAGAACTTGTTCAGACCAATACAGGATGAATTATGCTATTTGTTACTGCACTTAAAAATAATAAAGCTTTATTAAATAGGGTCACGGGTCACAACTTGTACAGTAAGGCAATGTGCAAAGTTTAGTAAAACAAAAACTTAAATTATGTGACTGATAAATCTGGTTGCTATGGGTGACCGCACTTAGAATATTATTTCTGTTTTTGCTTTGCTTTATTGAAGTCTGCTTAAAGTATAATTAAAGGCAAAACATGGATAGTGCTGAAGGGGTAGAAGCTATGCAAGATTTTAATTGTTGTCTTGTGTCTCCATTAAGGAAATGTGTTCTCCCTATTTTGTCATGATTACCATTGTCACCAGAAGTGAAAGTTAAATCCAAAAGTTTGAATTGTCACTAGAACAGGAAAAGAAGGAAAATCATCCAGTGGGGTCACTACTACTTCATCTCCCTTCCAGATGAGTCTACTGAACAGTCAGTGAAGGGAATCTCCCTAATGAGACACATGGCTAACAAAACACCAAAACGAGGAAAAAAGTTTAGGCTTTAGATCTACTATACGTTTTCTTTAGGGGCGCTTTAGCCCAGCCTGAGAACTAAATGTTGTCGAACCCTTCCCAAAAGGAGCAGTGGATTTTCCATGTAATTTGGACTGGGGAATGGTTTGATTCCTTGTTTAGCTCTTCCTTGCTTTCCAGGATTCCAGTGGTTAAATCTTCTCAACCTCCAGCCAGTGGAGGTGGCCTAAAAACCTGTCCAATTGGCACTTTTTTTCCCTTACATGTACCTGTAAAACAGCCATTCTCAACCAGGGTTCCTCCAAAGTTTGCTAGGGGTTCCTTGTACTGTGGTCGATTTGACCTTCCATTTAATGGTGCCCACATAGTTCTGGAGCTAATGCCAGTTGGCAGAGCCAGCTGAATGATGCCACTGATCTATGAGCTGTCTGTGGGGGGTGGCATTCTGACCATCACTGTTAGGATGGGCATTCTTCACTGACCACCAATTATTTGGTTTCAGCAGAGACCTGAAAATATTGTCAAGGGTTCCTCTGGGGTAAAACGGTTTAGAGCGAGGTTGATGTAGAGCAGTGGTCTCCAAACTTTCTAATCAAAGCGCCTATTTATTGTCCTTCAAACATTAGGGTGGCTGGACTGTGGTCCCCTGGGAGAAGAAAATGCCCCAGCGTTTGTGGGAGTAAACAGTGTCTCTCTTTTGTGGTCAGTAAAAGTAAAAGAGTAAAAAAAATAAATAAAAGACCGACATAGTCTTTCTGCTGAGTAGGAATGGCAATAGTGCCGTGTCGTTGGTATTGGAGGAATAGTACCAATTGTTGGTGTCATTGGGAGGAATAGTGCCCCATTTCTAGTGTCAGTGGGAGGAATGGTGCCCCAAGGGCCAGACAAAGGCAAGCAAAGGGCTGCAGTTTGGAGACCACTGATATAGAGAATATAGAAGGTGTGCACCTGTTATGGCACATGGCCAGGTCTTTTCTGATTCCAAATGGACCTTTTTGTATGATGTAAGGAACGCATCTAGTAGTTGGCTATCTATGGAATATCTTATATAGGTCCCTGTTGCCAGCAATGTCTGACAAAGCAAATTGGGTAGATTTGCACCTCGGTTTCAGTATCTTTGAAAGTAACCAGAAACAGGCATGCATATCCGATACACCCCCCCCCCCCCCCCATCCTTTTTTATTGAGTCATTTATTTTTCTGCATGCCTTACAAAAGCCACCTCCAATTTACCAAGATGCTGGATAAGCTTTGATCTGATCCTAAACTTGGCAGAGTAGCAATAAGTAGTAGTATTAGTATTTATGAATCACTATGGGGGATAAGGTATGAGCAGAGAGATCTTGTCAATGAATATCTGCTCATTCATTGACTTCACTGACTGGAGCAAGGCTGCTGAATTGCAGTTACATTAGTCAAGCATTATATCAGCCATAAGTAATGGCTAAATAAAGCTTTTCTTTTTCCTTTTTTAATATGAGCATGAATTTCCCATTTACCTGTTGAGAAATAAATACTAGTCAGATCTACATTTCTACCTATGACAGACAAGTAGAACAGATAGGTTTTGGGTCCACCAAGCCTTGCTAAAATAACCTACAATAGAAAATCAATTTTGGAAATGTGTATTGTGATCTTAAAATAGATGTGCGGTGTGTTGGTGTGTGGTCATTCTGAGCTACAGCAGTCTAAAGGAAATTGTGAAGCTCTGTCTGGTATTTCTGATAAGAAGCCTTTTGCTTCTCTTCACTTTTGTTAAAATACTTTGTGCACAAATTTTAAGAATCACTATGACGGAGTTGGCTATTAGTAGGTCAATGGTTTTGCATTGGGCTGAGATAGTATTGCTTAAGAGCAACAGCATTTTACAAATATGTCAGTAATACAATGTGCCAAGGGAATGGGGCATGTGCAAGTGGTTTGCAGGAACATGAATGGTTTCCATTTACAGAATATTACATTATTGTGAGAAAAGAGAACATGCTGCATTTAGGTGCAGTGTAATGCAAAAGATGGAAATAATATATTGAATTTTGGCTCCTGCGGCATAAGAAGGAGGGGGAAAAAAAAAACCCTTGAGGCAATAGAGTGCCTTAAAACATGGATGTCAGTGTACATCAATTCAAATACGTTTAAGACAAGCTTAATGCAACAGACGGTAGTGTGAATTCAGGCTTCTGGGGGAAAGGCTGTCCAAGGCAGGCCATTTGGATAGCAGGGACTATAGATAGAGATATAGATAGAGATTATATATATTCTATCAGGATTCAAATCACATCAGTTGCTTTTAGCTTGCATTGCTGCACGCTAAATGCACAAGAGTTTATATATATATATATATATATAATGTGTGTGTGTGTGTGTGTGTTTGCATTGTGAAGTGTTGTTTTTTTTTCCCCAAGCAGGACCCAACATGCAATATTTTCTCTTCCTTCACGTGCATTGCAGCATACTGGTGTAAATGTAGCGTGTTTTATCTCAATCTGGTGTATACCAAAGTAACACATTGGTGTTACCTGACTTTATAGCAAATATTGCATTGGGCCTGTGTGGAGCAATTCAGCCCAATGGATGTGATTTGAAGTGAACGGGCCCTTAAAGGTTGGCTCTACACTTGTGCAGTGTGATAATGTGTAACTGATATCCATGTTCACTTATGGTGATGTGGGTTTCATTTTCACTCCTTTTTAGAATTTCTTCCTAGACACAGAGTCCAATCACACTTTTGCATTAACATGAGTAGAAGCATTTCTGTTGATTTTAGTGGAAAATTCATAAATGTGAATGGACACTTATAAGAAGCTGCCCCCTGCTGTATAGTGCATCAAAAGGCATGCACCGTGTTTTGTGCGCTGCGTTTGGGTGAAAATGCAGCAGGCAAAGTGTTTCTTAATTTATTTTTTCCTGCTGACTGCTTCCTTGGAACATTATACATTCATGCATGGAAATGTGTGTGAAGCCTTCTACACTGTTTAATACAGCGAGAAAGTTGCTCTCCTTAGTTTTTGTTGCTAGGAGAAAACACATTTTATTCAGTGATGGCTCTGTGTTTCAGAATTGTTTTTTTTTTTTTTTTTAGCTCAGTTGATAGTTTTGGAGGTACAATCACTAGAGAAGATAACTACTTAAGTTATCCAGTTCAGCCGCTAATGATAATGGCACACTAGTGATGGATTGCTGCATAGTGAAACATTGTAGCAACTATGTAGACAGCTACAAATTGTAATAAAGTTTTTGCATCTGTCACCGATCATTGCTTTAGGGCTCCTCACACAAAGCATGTCTTTGAGCTCCTCTCAACACCAGAACTTCTGGCAGGAAAAAAAAAAATGCTTAAATTTTATTTATTTTTAAAAAGGTGTATATTGCACTTGTTTTATGCACATCTAGTGTTTGACTGTTAATCCATTATATTAGCCAGAATATTAATGAATTCTGACCATTGGAATTCATTCTATTAGCCAGAATATTAATGAATTCTGACCATTGGAATTCATTAACACTGAAATGCTAGACGCACCTGAATGCGTCAAGCATTTATGCTCCTTGGCGCATTTTTTTCTGCTCTTCAGCTGTTATCCCGAAGTCTCTCCCTTTCTAATATGCCTGAAAACGCTTGTGTACATGGGCACATATAGCCTGATATTAAGGTGCTTTTACAGGCAAAAAAAAAAAAACGTAATGCCTTGGCGGTTTTATTTTTTATTTTTTTAAGCTCTATGTGCATGAGGCCAAATAGTTGCATGTGTGACACTGCACTAAGGCTTAAGTCAGATGGACATTTTGTCTAAGTCATCGGTGGCAGGATCGCTATGGGGAAGCCCGTTTGTCCCTATGGATTTGCTCGCTCAGTAGCTGAGGCAGTGAGATGTCGCTTCCATCGCTAGTGAGTGAGATTTAGCAGCGCACAGGCCAACGACAGATCGACCGTTCGCTGCATCTGGCTACTGAGGGGAGCAATTCAAAAGGCAAGCAGCCTTTTTAGCAATCCTGACACTGGCGATTTGTCTCTAGCAGCAGAATGGCCAATCTGACATCAGCCTAACATGCATAGGTAGGTATGGGATGCATAGTTGTGAGTTTCCTTGGTGAGATTCGGGCTGTCTCAGGAAGGGTTGGGAGGAAAGAAAAGGAGGTAGATTGGAACATGGAGAGATTTCTAAAGCACGTAGTCTAGATACGCTCAATGGGTTTCATTTATTAGAACTACAGGGGTAAAGGATCTGGATTGCCCATAGCAACCATTCTATTTGTCTTATTCTAACTAGGCTGGAAAAATGACAGCTGGAACCTGGTTTCTACAGTAAAAAAAAAAAAAAAAAAAAAGCCCCCTTTTTCTTGCTGCAGATTTTAAGTCCTCCTCCGTTGTATTTACCCTAAGGAAAAGCTAGGGAGAATGCCGTAATGTCTGCAGTGACATCATCAATATCCTCGCTGATTTGTTGTGCCAGTGCCACCCTGTGGGGACATAGCTGTGAAAGGAATGTTTACTTTTTTTTAAAAAATTATACTTCGAAAAAAATAATATGGAGGGTTTAGTGTTGCCAAATGTAGCTATTGGGATTAGTAGGGCTGTTTGTCTCTGCTGTTCCCTAATTGTTATGCACAAGCCAGGTTGCCCTATTTTACCTTGGTTCCTCTTGCGATCAATTTGCTCCAGGCAATGATTGTTGCCAACAGTATGCATCAATTAGATGTTTATATAGGTGATTAGAAACCAGGTTGCTATTGCTGAAACTTGTCCAGATTTATTGCCTTCATGTATGCAGTTAGCTGCTTACAAATCTAACCTGTCACCAGAACAGCTAACCATTAACAGGGTGAATTCCAGGCATGTGGGTGGAAGGGAGTTCCTTTGCTCGCCTTTCCCTTTCTGCATGTATTACCCAGCATGCTGAGCGGCTCCTGCACTGCAGAGTCCTAGATGCTCCACCTCTTGCGAGACATTAACCTTTCATTAACCAGTGTGCTGAAGGCTTTGAGGAAAATTTATAAAGGAAAAGGTTTTTTTTTTCTTCCCAATCCTATTTCCCTTTTTATATTCTAAAGTCATGTTTGAGAACATAATTTGCAGACACTATACTCGTAAATTCTTTAAGGTTCAGCCACACAATAGGACATTTTAACGTACCTTGCGTTGACATGCATTTTAGACAAGTTGTGTATAAAAATACTTAAATGGCAGTATGCAGGTCATTGCATCCAAATTGCCAAGTTCAAAGCAATTGCCAAGTTTGCAAAGCAATGCACTGGTAGGAGCACCTCGTGTTTAATACAATCAATTTTTTTCCTCCTTGTTTTTTTGCATTTTTCCTGCAGTAAAGAATTGTAGCCAAATTCATGACAGTGCATCTATTGGGAATGAGCCCTTGTGCTAGATGTGGTTCTATAATCGTTGCCAACCAAACAAATGAAAGGTCTTTAATAAGTATTAAGATCAGGCTCATAAAAGCTTGTTGCTGGTTGGGTTGTGTGGTTCCTGAGCATCTTTTCTCTTTGCATTCTACTAATTAAATATGCTCTTCCCTGAGATTTGGCCATTTAGAGTCACTGTACTACCTAGAGTAGCCTTTCTCAATCTTCTTACCCCAGGAAAACCCATAAAATAAATTTCAGGTCTTGGGGAACCCTTTCTAAAACTGGGTCAATGGGGAAATATGCCTTTTACATTGGTGGTCAGTAGGAAGAAGGGAACCCTTATTATGGTGATGCTCAGAATGCTCTAGAAGATGGCTAAAAAAAAAAAAAAAATCATTGGTGTCCTGCTTTTGGCTTTGCCAAGTGACATTTGTCCTGGAACTATGCAGGCACCATCGAATGGGGAGTTTAGTTGGCTAAGACTAATGGAAACCATCAAAGACAATCAAGACAGATTAAGAGGTTGAATGCTGCATATTTTAAGCTACACATCAGAAGCAGTTATGAGAATCCAATATATTAATATAAAACACTGGGAGATGACCGAAGCACATCTTGATCTAATAAAGTCAGAGCATAATGTTTATGATTAGAAAATTAAACTCGTATGGCCCAATAGTGATGCAGGTTCCTTTTGAATCATAGATTGCATGCACATTGTGAAAATGGATTCTTAAAAGGCTTGTTATGGCTGTGTCCTTACCTTGTTCTATCTGTATCTTTCTAGGGGGCGTCATAAGCTATGTTGGTTCCAGTGGTTCCTCCCCCAGCCGGACCAGCCCCTTGTCTCTATACAGTGAATGCCCAACAGGGAGCCCTCAGGGTGGCGCCACACATTATCCATCATACTTGCCCCCCTCGCCAACTAACTCTTACAGTGCCAGTCCCTCCAGCTCCTTAGGAGAGACCTCTCCACGATCAACCTATGGCTTGGCTTCCTCTCCTGGAGGGCTTCATGTTGCTCTTGATGATGGCAGCAGGGTTTCACCTAGCAAAACTTCCAGCAACATTACAAGTGAGTAAACGCTTAATCCTTTGCAACGTTAACCTGTAAAATTAAAAAGCAGAATAATGTTTTTCGAATTAGGACCCACTGAAGCCTGTCACAAACCTGGGCAATTTAGAAGCAATGTTTGCCTTCAGGGAAAACCATAGGCCAAAACAATCAGTTGATCCAAACAATATAGGCAGCTGAAGTTGTATAGTCTCAACTTTTCATGTAAAAGTAAAACTGATTCTGAAGCCTTCTACCTATCAAACTTTCTTATTGGTCTGAGAGGCTGTCAATCACATTCAGGACCGATTGGGCGCATAGGACAGTGGAAGATGCAAGGCCTGGTTTGACTTTTAAAGGGAAAAGTCAATTATTGCATAAATCTTTAGTTGACTTTTATCCCTAGTCCTACAAGCATACTTGTCTTTTGGCAAAGCTGCTCCAGTGCTTCTCCCATAAACAAAACCCATTTAAGCACATGAATTCTGCTGTAAGTGAAGGTCAGCCAGTCGAAACATCAGAAATGCTATTTGGTTATGTGAGCAGCACTGGAGAAAGACTGGAGCAGCATTTTCTCAAAAATTTCTGCCCTCGTTATCGACGACTCCTTTCTTTATTCGAGTCTTATCAGGTTATAGGTGCAGTATACGTGTCATTGGAAGTATATCTGTTTATTTGCATGTGACCATGCACTCTTTTGTGCATCTAAGAGCAGAATTTTCTTTGTTGATCTGTATATCATATGTGTTCCCTGAATAAACTACATGAACCTCAAAATAGCATGACCTGTGCCACATAACATATGACACCTAATATAATGTCGTGATGTTTGTACTTATGGCTATTTTATGTTTTTTTCCAGAGCTGAATGGCATGGTCTTGTTGTGTAAAGTCTGTGGAGATGTAGCCTCTGGATTTCACTATGGTGTACATGCCTGCGAAGGCTGCAAGGTGAGTCTGACTCAGAAGGTGATAAATGTGTGATGGATTGAATTATGAATTGATAATTCTGGCAGTCTGTTGACTGCTACCTTCAACGCCTCGCTGAAGGGTTGTAGGTACATTTGGTTCATAAAGCAGAACTACACTGCATCTAAACACCACGAACAATATTTAATTCATTTTTGATATTCAAAGCCAAACCACCCCCCACTCATCCATGTCTCCATGCTTTAATTTGTTGATGAATCACTTTGAAACCCCCCCCCCCCCTGCATTTCTGACTCTGGCCATCTTGAGTAAGGGCAGGTGCAGGCAGCAAGGCATGCCTAGCTGAGAAAACTCCTCCTCCCATGTAATCCATTTCTGTAATGTATGACATTTGCCTTGGCAAGAAACCAGGAAGTAACTGGAGAAATATATATATATATATATATATATATATATATATATATATATATTATAATAAAAAAAAAAAGTTTTATAACGGTAAAGTATATCATATTTACTTATCTGTTTACTAATGCTAGCAGGATTAGCATTAAAAATTATCAATGTTGATTTGGAGAGTGAAGTTCCACTTTACCTACACAATTCCTAAGCTGTTATGTACACTCATGAGCAGGGAGACAACGTGTCTTCTCAGCTTGAGGTTAAGCATTTGACAGGATAGCAAGTGTTACACTTAAGGGGACTTTTTATTGCTAACTCTGAGCTCCAGATTCATTTAATTTAAATCTAGGAATGAAGATGCAGGTCACATAAGAGTGACCTTTTAAATACTAGTTCTCTTTAAGAAAAAATTCTTTTAATCTTTAATAGGTGTTTGGTTGCTGGGAAATTGATAGCCGATTAGTGGTATCTAGGGAGGTTCTAGTTTTAGCCGGTAGTGAGAATGATTGCTTTGAATATCTTTTTTCCATTCCAGATTGCAGGTATTAAAGATAACAAACCTGTCATTGTTCTTTGTACCATACAGTTTTTAATAGGCCTATTTCTAATGTTGGATGTAAAGGATAAGCCGTATATCCACGTTTCTCAAACCTTTCCTTACACAAGAGTTTATTTCTTTTGGATATCCACATATGCAGCCAAACTACATTTCTAACACTAAGCCCCCGTTCACATTAGGTCGCTCCGACTTCGGGGGCGACCTGTGAAGTCGCGTGCAGCACGACTTCGGCACGACTTGCACGGACTTCTTAACATGAATGTCTATGCAAGTCGCCTCCAGGTCGCCCCGAAGTAGTACAGGACTCTTTTTCTAAGTCGGAGCGACTTGTGTCGCTCCTATTAGAACGGCTCCTGTACTACACTATGGGAGCGATGGTGCATGACTTGTCAGGCTGACCAAGTCGCCTACCAAGTCGTACCAGTGTGAATGGACACTTAATCTACGTTAAAAAAAAAAAAAAAAAAAAACGTACGATCTCACCACCATCCTCTGCTTTCAGAAATCTAGGAATTGTTGGAAATATATTATGGAGTTAGGTCTTTTGTCTATTTTTATCTTAAAAAAATTATTTTGAAAATGAAGATATGTCTTTAACAGTTGCATAACAATAGCTGCACTTCTTGTAGATTATTAGTTGGGTTGCATTACAGTAGTATAATTTCTGATATATATGTAATGGTCTGACTGTATATAGATACCAATATTTATATGACTTCTATGCCCACAAATGCAAATGCAAAAAAAAGGGAGGATTGCCAATGCACTGTGATTGTATTGTATTGTTACATTAAGGGTTTTAAACCATAACACATTTTCCTGATTTAAAAAAAAAAAAAAATAAAAAAAAATAAAGTTTTCATCTTGTAATTGGTGTAGTAAAACAAAAAAAAAATAAAAGATTATTATCTTTGTGACACCCCCGTTTCTTTTCTCTTTAAAGGGATTTTTCCGGCGCAGCATTCAGCAGAACATTCAATACAAAAAATGTCTGAAGAATGAGACCTGCTCCATTGTGCGCATTAATAGGAACCGCTGTCAGCAGTGCCGCTTCCGCAAGTGTCTCTCAGTGGGCATGTCTAGGGATGGTAAGTTCCTTTTGGCATAGCGTTTGTTTCTGTTCAGGGTTCATTTTACAAAGTGTCTAAATAAAAATAGCTGTCACTGTCATGCATAGAACATTTTTTAATGTGGCTTCTTTGAAAACATAAAGAATAATCTGGGTGTTGTAGGCATCAAAAAACAACTGTTTTAAGACACTTTGATAAATGAGGCTCCATATGATTTGGACATCTAAAGTTGACATGATCTTCAGTAGGCTAACGCATGGTTTTTCTTTTCTTTTTCTCCAGCTGTGCGGTTTGGTCGAATCCCAAAGAGGGAGAAGCAGCGTATGTTGGCTGAAATGCACAGTGCAATGAGCCACATCACTGGAGGACATTTTGGCCGAAGGAGCCCTGTCCCTCTTCAGCCCCAACAGATTCGGCCTTCCTCTCCTCTCCATGTGGCACCAGCCTCCTGTCCTTCACCTCCTTCCATGCCAGAAGTTTACCCACACTACCCCCAACAACTCACACCACCTCGATCCCCCAGCCCAGACCACGTTGATGACGTCATTGGTCAGGTGACCCAAGCTCATCGACAGATTTTTGTGTATGCCCATGAAAAAATCAGTAGAAACATTGCATCTTGGGAGCAGCAGCATAACAACCCACCACCTCCATGTTGGGCACAGGACAGTGGAGATTCCAGAGGCGGGCGCAGCGTGCTTCTGGTAAGAGCAGGGTGATTTCTCTAATATCTGATTTCAGTCACATTTATTTTTGCTACACTTGGTGAAAGCAGCTATTTTGCCCAGTCATGTGGTCACAAGATCCCAAGGCCTAGGAATTCAGTGACATGCCTGCCCATTGTAGTATCCTATGTTTCAGTACAAATGGATTTCAGGATTTGTGTTCCTTATTATGACTTTAGGGAGCAGGGTGGGTGCACGGGGATCGCTTAACTACTGTTCCACTTTGTCTTTGCTAGACCTGTACATTTTATAATTCGGAAAATGTTTTTGAAAGTACCTCATGTATACTGGCAAATACACAAGTATATTTCAGTTTGGTTCTCCGTGGTCAGGGTAATGCTAATGATTTCTTAATACCTCTTTCCAGGCCTGTCCAATGAACGCTTTGCCCCGTGGGAGTCCTCTTCGCTCTGTGCAGGAAGTTTGGGAAGAGTTCTCACTTAGTTTTACACCAGCTGTACGAGAGGTGGTGGAATTTGCACGTCACATTCCCGGGTTCCAGAACCTAACACAACAAGACCAGGTCACCCTGCTGAAAGCTGGTACATTTGAGGTGAGTGATTTGCCTGTGGGCATATTGCTCAGTAATTATTTTTCCCAAATGAAAGTCTCATGTCCCTTATTTATCAGACAGTTGTTCAAGGCCAGCATAGGTTATGAGGTAATAACTGTCCAAATCCAGCAAGCAGGACTTCCTGTAGTTCATCATTGATCGCACAGACTTGTACAAGCATATTTAGAGAAAATTATTTTTAGTAGGCAAAACCACAAATTAATGGGATCTTCCAATAACTGCCTCATGTACTTAAATATTCATGTGGTTAATTTTGGCAGTGGCTATTATACCATTGCCTCAACTGCCCAGTGGAGGCCAGATGACCCCAAGCAGACATTGGTTGTAGACAAAAACACATAGGCCCAAATGTGTTGCAGCTTTCCATTACTTTGAAAGAGCAGTTATATTCTTATTCAGGGGTAACCTAATATGTACTGTACGTCATTTGTCTAGTGTCAGCCTAGCATAAAAAATACCTAGTTTATAGCCTCTGCAAGTTTTACCCCATAATTACATTCTTCTGGCTTTTTGTTTATCTCATGCCCCTATGTTCTTTCACATTATAGGTCCTCATGGTGCGGTTTGCTACCCTGTTTGATGTGCGGGAGCGTTCTCTGAGGTTCCTGAGTGGAGCAACATACTCTCTGCCAGAACTTCAAGCCATGGGAATGGGAGAGCTTCTCAGCTCAATGTTTGATTTCAGTGAAAAGCTGGCATCTCTCAACCTAAGTCAGGAGGAGTTGGGCATCTTCACTGCACTTGTACTGGTATCTGCAGGTCAGTATTGCACCATTTTACTGGAAATTGAGAATCTTTTTTTCCTCTGCATGCTTCAGGTTTGTGATTGGCTTTGGAGATAATTTTACAGTGGTTCTAAAGGCAGATGTTTTTTTTTTACCTTCATGCATTCTCTGCATTCAGGTAAAAAAAAACTTGTATATGCAACCTCCTCCTGAGCCTGACTTCAATCCAGCGATGTGCCCAAGAGCAGCAGCTCTCTCCCTCCTCACTGGACAGAGAGGCAGCTGCGGGAGCCATTGGCTCCTGCTTCTGTCAATCACAGCCAGAGAGCAGATAGCGGGAGGCACAACCAAGCTGTGCTCTGTGTGTCAATGGACACATCGAGGGTGGTTCAGGATCGAGCCTGTGATAGTGCCCCTATAGCAAGCGCCTTGCTACAGGGACACTTGGCATGGGGGGAGGAGCCAGGAGCGGCAGTAGAGGACCCAAGGAGAAGAGTGGGATCGGGGCTGCTGTTTGCAAAACCATTACACAGAGCAAAAAATAGGTATTCATTTTTTTTTTTTTTTCTTTTTACAACATATAATGAAGATTGAGGTGCATGGTAGAATGAACTGGGTTCGTTTGCCTTGATCTTAAAACCTAGTACTTAAAACCTAGTACACAGTCCTATCCGTTTTGTTTTTTGTTTGTTTGTTTGTTTGTTTTTTTTTTTTTTTTTTTGTTTTTTTTTTTTTTCAACCCAAAAAAAACTGACGGCTCAGGTCGGAGCCACTGCACTAATGATCCGAAGTTAGTAAAGCGATCTTCCCTTCTGAGTGGTTGTGCTCTGATCCCCCCTCCCCCCACCAGAACACTCTGGTCAGTGCTCGCAGTCATTGGCTGAGAGCGCTGATCAGAAGCCGGGCAGCCATACACACACGGGCCACAATCGTCCAGTTTCTATTGAACCAGATGATGTCGCCCAACATTCGGCCCGTGTGTGCTAGGCTTAAAGCCGTCTACTGCTGCCGTATTGATGACTTCTTGGTTGCATGAGCTCTTGATAACTTTCCCTTTTTGCACTTAGTTGGCTTTAATACTAGCAAAGCTAGCAGAAATTGAATCAGGTGATTGGCAGGTGTGTAGAACTGTATAAAAAGGGCACTAATCAGTGAACATCTCTGACCACATTGTTACAGCAAGCTAATGTTTACGCATAAACCTTCCAGCAAAGCTCAAAAACAATTTTAGTTTTGCTTGCATACTGTACATTACACTCATTTTATTAAAGTGATTGTAAAGCCTTGTGGGTTTTTTTTTTTTCTAATAAAATAAACATGTTATACTTACCTGCTCTGTGCAGTGCTTTTGCACAGGGCAGCCCAGATCCTCTTCTTCTCTGGTCCCTGGCTGGAGCTCCTGGCCCCGCCCTCCTGTTGCGTGCCCTCACAGTAAGCACCTTGCTATGGGGGCACCCGAGCCGAGCTGCGGCTCTGTGTATCCATTCAGACATAGAGTTGCTGTTTGGTCCTGCCCCTTCTATCTCCTGATTGGCTAGAGTTTGACAGCAGCGGGAGCCAATGTCGCCACTGCTGTGTCTCGCCAATCACGAGAGACGGTTGAGGCACTCTCGGACATCGCTGGATAGCAAGGGGAGGGCTCAAGTAAGTATTAGGGGGACTGCTGCACACAGGCTTTATATCTTAATGTATAGGATGCATTAAGAGAAAAAGCTTTCTGACTTTACAACCCCTTTAAACTTCATTGCTGAATCCTACCTGCTGCCATTTCTTTTGAAACTTGCACATGGATTCCATTTCTTTCCTGAAGAGGATGGTCTTGTCTTCCAGCTATAGTTACATGATTTTGTCCCAGTGTTGTACCAGTGCATGGAACCCATACAAGAAAGCCATATTTAAATTTCCTTGCCACTTTTAGAAAATAGATGGTTGCAGATTGAACTAGAATTGTCAATTTTTTTTTTTTTTTTTTTTTTTTTTCTTTAGTGCTAAAATACAAAAAAGTCTAAGTGTAGGAAAAATTTGTTGTATCAATATTTTTAAAGAAAAATTATGGTGTAGAAACTAAAAAAAAATCCAGAATACATTTTTGAGGGTTTTTTCAATTCCTTTGTTGCAGATCGCTCCGGAATGGAAAACGCTTCATTGGTAGAGCAGCTGCAAGAGACTTTGATACGCGCCCTCCGTTCCCTCATCCTGAAAAACACTCCAAACGACACTTCACGGTTTACCAAACTGCTGCTGCGACTTCCAGACTTGCGAACCCTAAACAGCATGCACTCCGAAAAACTGCTGTCATTCCGTGTGGACACACACTGACTTCAATAAGCGACTGGTTAAGTACAGGCACTAAACTAAGGATGGTCATGTAAGGATGGCATCACAGACTCTGTCACTCCCTGCAGAAAACTAGATCACTTAGCAGAGACCTCAAGAGAGATTGGGGGTTGCAAAACGCTCATTGTGTCGCGAGTTTACTTTGTGACGGTGATGTATCCGTGGATTGGCGTGTGCAGTATATGAGACTTATAAAAGCCAGGAAATGGTAAAGAGACGGGATCAGCACTTATGAGAGCAAGACCTGTGGACTAATGTGTATATTTATATACGTATACATCTGTACATACTTTACTGTCATACAGTGGAAACCATTGTGTAAATATTTGTGTGTATATCAGAGGTTGTGCTAAATATAAAATATTTTATGAAACCATCATTTTAGTCTTTTCTCATACTTGTGTTCAGCATACTAAAATGTGTATATGCAACTGTATCTTTTCCATTTTCAAGAAGAGGTTTATAAAACTAGTGCAGCCTGAAACATGGGTAGTTCTAGGAATTAAGGTCCCCCTTCTCCTGACCACCTATGTTAGTGAAATGTTCAATCGTTTTCTTACTGGATACCTGTGCTAAGGCAAATATGTAGGAATGGGGCCTCATTTTACACATCCTAAATTGCTAATGCTGAGGTATGTATACTATGGATACCTTTGGCCAGGATCCCAGGTGTTCCAATCAGCAGGAGCCATTCAAGCTTGTACAACTCAATGGTAGGCTGAAAGAAGCTGGGGCTGTCTGCGGCTGTAAGCCCTGGTTCAAACTGCTGCAACTTGTTATGCGACTTGAGAGAGTTTAAAGTCCCATTAGTGGTAATGGAATCACTTTTATAGGAGGGACTTGAGTCGCTCTGTCGTTCCTGCACTATTTATTTTAATTTTTTTCCGACTTCTTCAATGCGATTTGCATTGACTTCTGTAAAAGAAGTTGTGTGCAAGCCACGATGAAGTTGCACCGACATGTCGGATTCAAAGTCAAGGCAGTGTGAACTGGGGCTTAATGTCCTCACATCCAGCAGTTACCTGCTGTTAGGGATAGATGTTTGGCCTTGCATGCAATCTATGTCCAGGGATGGACAGTAAATATTGAAGCCATTGCATTAGCATGGCAGCCAGCTTTTTAAAAGCTTTTTAAAAAGATGGCGGCAGCCATTGTATTTATCAAAGCACTGACTTTAGGATGGGTGCCCAGTAGTGGAATGGCTTTTCCTGCTGCTGACGTCCTAATCAGAAGTGACTATTCCTATATTTCCTAGATCTCAGTTTACAGGCTATTGTGTATAAAAACTGAAGGGACTAAAGAGTTTAGCATCGATCACAAAAAAACAAAACTCATGGATAATTCCAGTGTATTGTGTGGGCCACAGAGATATACTGTAGAGACTAGTGCACCATGTTTGTACACAGGGACCCACCATAGTTCTGTATTAGTGACAAAAATACTGTAAATGTATGTGTGATATATTTTATATATATATATATGTGTGTGTGTGTGTGTGTGTGTGTGTGTGTGTGTGTGTGTGTGTGTGTGTGTGTGTATATATATATATATATATATATATCTCTATCTCACACACACTCACAAAAGTGAGTACACCCCTCCATTTTTTTTAAATATTTTATGACACTTTGCTACAATGTAGAGTAGTGAGTGTACAGTACAGCTTGAATAACAGTGTAAATTTGCTGTCCCCTCAAAATAACAACACACAGCCATTAATGTCTAAACTGCTGGCAACAAAAGTGAGTACACCCATAAGTGAAATGTCCAAATTGGGCCCAAAGTTTCAATATTTTGTGTGGCCACCATTATTTTCCAGCACTGCCTTAACCCTTTTAGGCATGGAGTTCACCAGAGCTTCACAGGTTGCCATTGGAGTCCTCTTCCACTCCTCCATGACGACCTCACCGAGCTGGTGGATGTTAGAGACCTTGCGCTCCTCCACCTTCCCTTTGAGGATACCCCACAGATGCTCATTAGGGTTTAGGTCTGGAAACATGCTTGGCCAGGCCATCCCCTTTACCTCAGCTTCTTTAGCAAGGCAGTGCTCGTCTTGGAGATGTGTTTGGGGTCATTATTATGTTGGAATACTGCCCTGCAGCCCAGTCTCCAAAGGGAGGGGATCATGCTCTGCTTCAGTATGTCACAGTACATGTTGGCATTCATGGTTCCCTTAGTGAACTTTAGCTCCCCAGTGCTGGCAGCACTCATGCAGCCCCAGACCATGACACTCCCACCACCATGCTTGACTGTAGGCAAGACACACTTGTGTTTGTACTCCTCACCTGTTTGCCACCACGCACGCTTGACACCATCCGAACCAAATAAGTTTATCTTGGTCTCTTCAGACCACAGGACATGGTTCCAGTAATCCATGTCCTTAATCTGCTTGTCTGCAGCACACTGTTTGTGGGCTTTCTTGTGCATCATCTTTAGAAGAGGCTTCCTTCTTGGACAGTGGCGTAGCATGGGTTGTCAGCGCCCGGGGCAAGGTAAGTAATTTGAAATATGAAAACTGGATAGGTGTGTGCGACTAAAGGCGGCATACAGTCACCTCCCCAAATAACCGGCATAAAAACACAAAGCAAAAAGAGTCCCTCAGGGATTTAAATGGACATGACCCTCCAATAGGTGAAAAAAAAGTATTAAAGAGAGTATAATGGAGTAAAAACTATTTACCAAAAGATAAAAAAATATCTGTATATCAGTGCACGTATTATCCAATAAACATCACATAATATCAAGACACGATATATAGCACAATACCAAACTGTTACAGATTCTGCTCATGGTCTAAGGCATGTAGTCAGTCTCCTGAAGTGGGAGAACTGACCAAACCTCAATATATAGACATCCCGACATGTTTCAAAATCTATATTGATTTTTTCCTCAGGGGAAATTCAGAGCATAGACATATTGGATGGTATAGGTGACTGTATCAATGTGTAGATGGACTCTTTCTCTGTGCTTTTTATGCCAAGGTAAGTAGTTTGCGACTTTGCGCCCCCTACACAGACCTACCTGATTACTATACTGACCTACCTAAACACTACACAGACCTATCTGATTCCTAGACTAACCTACCTGATCACTATGACACCTACACTAACCTACCTGACCACTACAGAGACCTACCTTATTCCTACACTGACCACTACACAGACCACTCCACTGACCTACCTGATTACTATACTGACATCTACACTAACCTACCTGATTCCTACATTAACCTACCTGATTACTATACTGACCACTAGACAGACCTACCTGACCAATACACAGACCACTGCACTGACCTACCTGATTACCATACTGACACTGACCTGCCTGATTCCTATACTGACCACTACACTGACCTACTAGATTACGATTCTGACACC